>NC_142501.1:92450731-92756425 GCF_057876585.1 Rhinolophus sinicus
CTGTCTCAGTGTTAGCAGGCCTGGTGGACAGAGGGTATCCTGACGGCAAACAAAGGCTCTTGGTTCACTGAGGATAGAAGCTGTGGGCTCCTCCAGTGTCTGCTTCCCCCAAAGATGCCCTGGCTGGAGATCCCAGCAGTAAGTACCAGGGCGGCCTGTGTGCTTGAGGCCTGTGGTTTTGCAGCTAAGAAAGAGCATTTCAGTTTCCCCAGGGTTGGCCAGAGGATCAGGGGATACCTTTCTTAGCGAGACAGCTTGAGGCAGGTGGAAATATCACCCGCCTTGCACATGGAGCTCCTGGGTTCCTGTCCTGATTCCACCATGTCAGATGTGGCCTTGAGAAAGCCTTTGGTCCTCAGTTTCTCCAGCTGTAAATTCAGGGTATTAATCTCCATGTTGTAAAGAGAACCGAGTGAGATGATAACATGAGAAAATGCTTTGTAAACCTTAAAACACAATGCAAATATAAGGCATTGTTACTCCCAGTGCTTGGAGAATGGATTGTGGGAGTTAATGGCCCTTGCTGTATTTCGGTGCCAAGAGCGACGAGAGCTGTCAATAAATATTTATTAATGATGAGGTGGAGAAGCTGTGGGCTCAGTGTGCAAGCCACGGCTTTGTATATTAAATGCACACATTCATTCGGTCCTTCACTGAGCTAATATTTATTGAGTGCCTACTCAGTGCTGTGCGCTGGGAATACAAGTGAACAGGACAAATGGAATCATGGTTAACGTTTTATCTGGTCCTCACAAAGACTGAAATATAATGTGTGTTGTTTTAGACAGTTAAGTTTATTCAATATAAAGGATTGTCCTTTATGCTGATAATTCAAATATGTCTGTCCTGCTTTTTGGTCTTACATTTTGTGAAATGATGATAGTAGATGGTAGTTGATTTTTGAAAAATTTCTCACATAGTAAATTAAAGAGATGTTATGGGTCCCTGAAATCCAAAAGCTTAGGAACCACTGATCCAGCCCAACCTCCCATCCAATGCAGAAGTCGCTGTAGTATTCCTAACAGGTGGCCATCTAATTTCTACTTTGACAATTCTGAGGAAGGGGGTTTCATTGACTTCACAAAGCAGCCATTCTGGTTTTGAAGAGCCTTTATCTTTTGAAGTAAGATAAAGTTGAAATCTAACACCCTGCCCATTCATCTTCCTTCTTCTGTCTGGAGCAAACAAAATGCATTTACTGTGCGTTGTTTAGCCCTCCAGATTTTTGAAGCAAGTCACCATGTTCCTTGTAAACGTTTTCCAGGGTTCTTGCCCCCACTGTGTTTATGCAGTTCTTCTGTGGCTTCATTCTTCACTCTTCACCTGCTTCTGGTCACCTTCATTTTGCCAGTGTCTCTCCTGGAATCTGTTTTGCCCAGAGGGACGCTTGCTTCAGCTGTGGGCGGACGTGTGCTGAGAGCTCAGCCTGCTGCTTCCCTCGTTCTGGCCTCTGACTGCAGGTTAAGGAAGTAGAGATTGCATTTGCCTTGCTGGCAGCTGTGCTGTACTGTTGACTCATATTCAGTTGCAGCTACTAAATCCCCGAGGGTCTTTGTCATATAAATTGCTGATAAGCCAGGGTTCCTCCTGTGATATTTTTCATCTAAGTGCAGTACTTTAGATGCATCCCTATTGTATTTCATCTTGTCAGTTTGGAACAGAGTTTCAGCATATTGAGGTCATTTGAATCCTGATTCAACTTTCCAACTTACTAGCTATTCCTCCCAGATTTGTGTCAGCAGCACATTTGACAAATTTGTCTTCATCCAAATTTTTAATTCAGTGTTTAAAAAGCTAGAGCCAAAGACAGAGCCCTGGGTCACATCAGTAGAGACCTTCCAAATTTAAACACATCTGTGAATCAGTGTTCTAGATATTTGTGCATAGATTCAATGCATCTGTGAAGGCATCCATCATCGATGCATCTGTGTACCAGCTAATTATAGATCTACCTAAATGTGTTTTCCACACTGGTGATGTGAATTCAACTTCTAACTCTTCCACGGATCTTTCTTTAGGCAGTGTCAGCCATGCCCATTATTGAACCTGCCGCTGGTATAATTATGACTTTCAAATTTACTTTTTCAGCCCACGTTTGTCTCAAGTTCACATTTAAAATTTTCTGTTGGATGTCTGTAGTGTGTCAAGTGTTTAAAAATCAGTTCATTGTCTCTCTGCCTCCTAAAACCTTTTTCTCTTTCTGTGATGGCTGCTTCAGCGATGGCATGACCATGTTGGGTAAGCCAGGTGCCTGGGAGCCATTCTCAGTTCCTTCATTTCCTTCTCACTCCATGGCTAATTCGTCAGCTGTCTGCGAGATTCTCCTTCCTTAATACTTCATAATCCACCCCTCAGACTCTGCCCTGCCTGCCTGTACCATTGTCAGAGCCTCTGATGAGAGTCTGTCCTCCTGCTCTTCATCCTTTTAGTTCACCCTCTACTATGTCACCAGAAAGCAAAAGAACCAGTCAGATTATGCCATTGTTTACCTCTTTAAGCTCTTCGCTGGTTCCCTGTTGACTGTAAATGGTGGCTGGCCCTTCCGGGTCTGGCCTTTGCTTGTCTGACTGACTTGCTGTCTTACTGCTCCCCTCTACCAGCCCTACACTTTGGATGTACTATCCACTGCTGGTTCCCAAATGCAGTATATTCGTTTGTACTTTGCACGTGCTGTTCCCTCTACCAGGAGTGCTTTCCCCCCCTTTGTAATCCACTGACTTCCACTCCTGCAGAACTCAGAGCACACGTCCCCTGCTCTGGGACACTCCCCGACGGCGGTAGCTCTGCACTGAGGTAGCGTCCCTTTCCTGAGCTGCCATGACACTTTAGACATGCCCACCAGGTGCCTTGTCACATGTAGAGCAGCAGCTTGTCTCCATCTTCTGCCTGCTGGGGGCCCTTTAGGCAGTGACTGTGCTCATTGTCAGCAGCCACAACTCCTAGCGCAGGGCCTGGTACAGAACAGGCACTCAAGTTTTGTTGAACAAACGGTGAATGGGTGGCTTGACAAACCATTCCCAATTTAACCTGGGCTGAGTGACTATTCATTTCCTTGTTCAGCAGTACTTTATGATTCTGTGTCTGTAACATCCGTTTGATTCACTGGCCATGTACTCGTGTTAAGAAAGTAAGAGAAATGCTTTGGCATTGATTAGGCTTTTTCTCCATAGGTTCCAAACCATCTGGTTTCTAACCCTCTCTAGCCATGTTACACTCCTTCTACGTGTTTGTTTCTCTGACCCGCTGTTAGTAAGGAAAGCAACCCTAACGAGCAGCCCCCAAAGCTCACTGGCTTGACACATAAGTTTATTTTTCACTTATATCCCAATGCAGGTATTTCTCATCGAGTGGCCTTCCACAGGGAACTCCGTGAGCCAGGGTCCTTTCTGGTGGCTGTGCCGTCTTTTGGGTTTTTAGAGTCCTCCTTAGAGCTAATGTATGGAAAGAGAGAGGATTGCAGATGGGAAAGCAGGGCAGTGCGGGGAGGCTCTCCCAGGCCAGGACTCAGTAGAGCACCAGTCACTTCTGTGTACATTTCACTGATGGGAACTTAGTCATAAGGCCATGTCCCACTGCCAGGGAGGTTGGAAAATGTGGGCTAGCTGTGACTCTGGGAGGAAATACGGCACGTTGGCAGTTTCTGCCATGGCGCTCAGTCTTAGGCTCTGACCTTGTGTGTCCTGAGCTAGATTCCAAAGCCCTTCTTATGCGGGGCTTTTTCTGTGCTCCAAGTGCTTTGGTCTTCCATCTCCTAACCTGGGTTTTGCTCCTGGCTCAAACCCTCTGGTCACTTGTTCCCTAACTCCTTGTTGCTTGCTTTTGGCTGGGCTTGACTCCTCATCTCTCCAGTTTCCTAGCAACTCTCCTTGCCTTGCGCATGTGTCTGGGACCAGACCACCTGATCCTTGGGACCTGCCTGCCATCGCACGTGTGCTGCTTGGAGCATAGCCCACCTTAGCCCAGGCACCAACAGGACAGAAGGGAGTCCTTTCAGTACGCCCATTGCTCTTCATCCTTCCTGTCAGGACTAGGGGTGGATTTCAACTCTATTTCTAGTTAGAGAATGTAAAGACTTGCAGTAAGAGCCGTAAATAAATAAGACATTAGAAAATTTAGCTTTGGGAAGCCAAAAGAACCGGTTCTGTGTATCTTGAAGGAGGCAAGCCTGACGGGAAGAGCCAATGTTTTATATATGTAAAAAGTTGGTTTAAAAAATTGCTTTAAAGGTGATGGTGCTAGAGTAGATATTCTTTTGTAAAGCTGAAAAAGAATGAAGTGTCTCACATTCTAGTGTGGGATTTTTTTAGGTAGGGCATGAAGAAAAAATTCATGAATTCCAGAATTTTGGAATCTGGGGATGGGTTCCTTAGAGAGGTTAAGTCCTGTGCTCTCCTGGAAAACACGGTGAGTGGGAGGAACCATCTCAGATGCCTTAGAAACGACCTGCTGGGAGACAGGAGGGGGTTAGCAAGCTCCAGATCTTTGTCTTATGCTTTGGCGCATACCTCTTTGAGAGACGCTCATACTGAAAGTATTTGTCTCTGGGTAACATTTCCCAATGATTGCATAAGTGGAAGGGGTATTGTCTTGTAAGGTTTCAAGAACTATGATTCCTGAATTCCATGACCTATTTTATCACCCACTTGCTCTGCAGGTCACCCATTTGGGCAGGTCACTTCTCCATTCGTTGGATGGTCTGATGACCTACTAAGTGGGGATTGGATGGGATGAGTTTTAGGAGGTTTGGGTGAGAAATAATTCATGTTTCTAACATGCTTTTGAATACATAAGTGAAATACTCTATTCAGTTATGCTTTTGTTTGGTGCATTTCTCTGCATCTTGATTCTTTGGGTCTTGCCTTGAAACGTGCTGTGTTTTGCAAATACTATTTATTAGAAATAGCTCCTTACACTTGTGTGCCTCTCCTAGTAAGGCCTGAAATAGTACCGTCTGCTGGGGAGGAACCTGGAAGCTAGCACCTTGAGGCCACAGACCTAACTGTAGAGGTCCCGAGAGCCGTAGTGCAAGCACAGGCTCCGCAGCCAGCTGTTTGGTTTGAACTGGTGGCTTTGCACAAGTTAATTAGTTCCTCTGGGCCTCAGTCTTCTCGTCTGTGAAGTGGGCATAATAATAATGCTTATCTTAGGGGAATGTGAGAGATTTAAATAAATCAATATACGTAAAATGGTGAGATCAGAGTCTGGCCTGTAGTAAATGTTCTCTAAGTATTAACTATTATCTTTAAGCAAGATTTTCAGAAAGGTACCCCTGTCTCTTTTTCTCCTCTGATGCTTGCTGAAGAAAGCCCCTCCCATACCTTTCAAGGGCGCCAGGACTGCCTTTATGCTTACAGACAAGAGGAGAAGGACCTTTCCACTGTCCTTATGTTGGCTCGGGTTCTGTCAGGAGATTCGACACATGGCATAATTGGAGTAATCAATTTCAGTGTATAGAATTGAGTTGAAGTGGGTATTGCATGTAATTGCAGCGCTGAGGGAATATCAGGGGACTCGACTGCATGGGAGCTTGCATTCTGTTGACATTCTTAAATGAATCCCGGTGACGCTCAATTGGTAGGGGAGGGCTTCCAGACCCATATTATTACTTCTGGTGGGGCTGGTGGGGCTCTGAGACTTTGCATTTCCGAGTCTAACCAAATCAGAACAGTTCCTGCTCCCGGTCTCTGATTCTGTGTTCCCCAGTGGTTTCCCCGGTTTTGTGCCGCATGCAGAAGGCTGGGCTGGGGAAGGAAAGTGAGAGAACACGAGCACATAGAGAGTAGCTCTACTGTGTTTACTCATAGTCTGGCCTCTTCCGTCAGCCCTGACCCATGCCTCCCTGTCCCCTTGGTGCTCGGTGGCAGAATAAACAGCACTCGGGAAGAATAGGATTCATTTGCAGGAGGCTGAGACCACACTCTTATGAAGAATTACATTTAGCAAATGTTCGCAGAGCAGCTCTTAGGTGTAAAGCACCATGCTGGCTGCTGGGTGAGGTCCGTGGAGTACTTAGACTTGACTCCTGCCCTCAGTGAGCTCCTGGTCTCCTGAGGGAGATGAACCCACAAATCACACAGGCTGCGATGGGAGCTGTCACTCATGCCTTGCCCGGAGAATCCTTGGGGCCCCAGCTGGGCTCATTGGGCACGTGCCATACAACCTGAGACTTTTAAGATTACTTTTTAATTTTATTCTGGTAAAAAACACATACCATAAAATTGACCATTTTACCACTTTTAAGTGAACAGTTCAGTAGGGTAAACTATATTCACATTGTTGCCAAATGGACCTTCAGAACTTTCTCATCTTGAAAAATGGAAACGCTATCCCCGTCAAACAACAGCCCTTCCGCTGTTCCTCCAGCCCCTGGTAACCACCCTTCTACTTGGTTCTATGACTTTGACTGTGGAATCATACAGCTTTGTCTTTTTGTGCCTGGCTTATTTCACTGAGCATAGTGTTCAAGGTCATCCATGCAGTAGCACGTGACACGCGTTCCTTTCTAAGGCTGAGTACTGTCCCATGGTATGGGGGCTGCATTTTGCTTATCCATTCCTCTGCTGATGGGCATTTGGAGCGCTTCTACCTCTTGGCGGTTGTGAGTGACATGGGCTCACATCTGCTATGAAGATGGGTGTACAAATTTCTCTTCCAGACCCTCGTTCAATTCTTTGGGGCATATGCCCAGAAGAGGGATTGTTGAATCAGGTGGTAGTTCCACTTTTATTTTTGAGGGGCCTCCGTACTGTTTTTGATAGAGTGTGCACCATTTTACGTGATCGCCAACAGCGCACACATGTAACTGTTTCAGTTTCCCCCCATCCCCGTCAACCCTTGTTTTCTGGATCTTTGACAGCAGTCACCCTAATGGGTGGGAGGAGGTACCTCAGTGTGGGTTTGAGTGGTGTTTCTTTGATGATCAGTGATGTTGAGCATATTTTCCTGTGTTTATTGGCCATCTGTGTTTCTTCTTTGGGGAAATGTCTATTCAAGTCCTTCACCCATTTTTTAATTGACACCTAGAACATTTGGTTTCTGTTCTAATCGACACCTAGAACATTTTGTTTCTGTTCTGACATAGCCCTGGACATTTGGTACTGCCCCACTGCTGCAGAGGTGGTCCTATCAGTTCTGCACCAGCAGAGGCTGAGGGCAGTGGGGACGTTGCCTCCGAGAAGTCCCAAGTGTGCTGCTTACTTATTGCCACTGGCCAAGTAACCAAGACCACTTAACCCTGCCCTCTTCCTGCTGCTTTCAGCTTGCAGTGATTTTTCACAGATGAGATGTTGGCTGTGTTCGTTTTCTGTCACTGCTGTAACAAGTTACCACAAACTTAGTGGCTTAAAAACATATAGCTCTGGAGGGCAGAGGTCTAAAATGGGTCTGCAGGCCTGGGTTCCTTCTGGAGGCTCTAGGGGAAGAATCTGTTTCCTCGCCTTTTCCAGCTTCTGTTAACTGTCCTTTCCTTGGCTCAGGGACCCCCCCCTCCATCGGCAGGGCCAGCCGTGCGGTGTCTTCTCTGCTCTCCTGCCTCTCTCTTCTAAGGACCCTTGTGGTAGCATTGGGCCTACCCGGATGTTCCCAGATAATCTCCCCTTTCCAGGTCCTTGTCTTCATCACACCTGTACAGGGTTTTTTGGTGTGTTTTTTAACCATGTAGAGGGATATATTCACGTTTCCAGGGAGTAGGACATGGGCATCTTGGGTGCTTATTATTCACTGGGCCTCTGCTATGTCAGGGGCAGTGGTTAGAGCAGTTTTTGTAGGTTGGTTTCTTCTTCTGTGCTTTCCAGCTTCAGACTTTAATGTAGGTTAGTAGAAACAACATGCTAGAAACTGGAGGCTTGGGCTCAAATTTTGTCTTGACCTTGACCTGGCTGTGCAACTGTGGCAAGTAGCTTGCTTTCTCTGAGCCGGGGTGTCCTTACCTATGAAAGGAGATAGGTGGGCCAGATGGTCTCTAGTGGCTTCCGGCTCAGCCATGGCTGAGTTAGTTCCCCTTCCTCACCCAGCTCTCATTTGTCCTTTCATTTCCTCACATTGCTGTCTCCCATCAGCTCATGGAGGGACTGAGGCTGTGCTGTGAGGTACAAGAGCACAGGTATGTGAGGCTTTGGGAAAACGGATCCTGGGTGACAGTTAATTAAAGGGAGACAGTGATGGCAGAAATGAAGGGAACAGGGCATAGCTTTATTGCCTGCTCCCTTTCTGCGACAGCTCTCCATGTAAACTATCCGTGAAACAAACAAATGAAAATGTTATGCAGCCTGTACGCCTAAGTGGATCATACATAACTTGCACAGTGATTTCATGTGAAACTTCAATTATCCTTCTTTTCTAATTGAAGCCCGATAAGGTCAAATATTTGTGAACTGCCAGCCAGATGGGATCTGCGTGTCACAGTGTGCACAGGTTGTGTAGCCCCATCTGTGCGGTGGCTGCTTTGGCCGTGGTCCCTAAGGAAGTGCACATCTGGCCAGCTCCGACGTGGCAGTGAGCGGCAAGACCTCACTAGGTGTTGTTCGTTCCCTTTGGGGCAGGTGGTCCACCTGTGCTCGGGAGTGCGCCGGGAAAGCTGGTGGCGGACAGGCGGGTGGCATCCTCCAGTGGCTGGGCAAGGGGGCCGTCACCCCTGTGTCACATCATCTGTCACTGCAACTCAAGAGAAAGAAATCATTAACCTCCAGGGAGCATTAATTGGTATTAATGAATCCTATTTTCCTTATTATATGATTCCTATTTTACTGACAAGCAAGCTGATGATCAAAGTGAACTTAGCGACGCTCACGCAGCTGAAACATGGAGAGTTGAGACTCAAACTGAGATCTGTGTAGTTCCGAAACCCATCTTCTTTCTACTGGGGCACGCACTTTGTATCTCCTAGGCTCTTCCCTTCACCTGAAACCACTGCCCTTGGGAGTGGAGCGTGGGAGGCACAGGTGGCGAGGGAGGGAGGGGTGTCTTAGTTACTGAGGCACTGAGCCGTAGTCTGGGGAGGGGGACAGCTCGAAATCACATCGAGTGCTTTAGAAAGCTAAGCTGCCTGGAGCTAACCTTTGGGCTAATTTCGCACTGGCTGCTTTGGTTTCAGGTCCAAATTGAGTTCCAGACTCTGAAAGAGCAAGGTCCCTGGCTGGGCAAATGTACTGGAGAGCGTGTGTGGGTGGGTGTCTGTGCATGTTCATGTGGCTGAACGTGCGACTGTGGCCTCTTCTTCCTGAGGAGGCTGGTGGCTTGTGGAGGTGAGGAGAGTACCTTCCACACCTGTGTCCCCACACCTCCTGCACCTCTGGGGCCCACATCGGGCGCACAGCAAACATTCCTGACCAGTCACCCTGTGCTAGGTGCTGTGGGGCCACACAGGGGCTGAGATGGGCTCTGCTCTCAGGGTCATGTGTGAGCAGGGGAAAGACACACACATATGTATGCAGCTGTGAGGAAAGCAGTGAGAGAGACCGTGAGGGGCACAGAAGACGGTGATGGCGTCTGTTTCTCCACGTCACACTCCAGGGATTCACACATATTTGTATGTGCATATTTGTACGTGTGTGCATGTGCTTGAGAGTTACTCTGTGGTTATGTGGGGAACTGGCTTCCCAGACCCTTATCCTAGGCAGGTGGCAGCTGCTCTCCTTCCCCCATCACTCATCCCTTTCCACTGATGACTGGGGTTAGTGGGTTGGGGCTTCAGAACTTCTTGGCTCAACTGGGAAGTTGGATCAGACATTTACCGTCCTGAGTGAGAGCCAAACGCATAGTTTAGAAAGAAAATTGCCTCTCTTTCATGATGCTCAACAAATAGTGTTTGCAATTGCAGGCTGCCAGGGGACCACCCAGTAACAAAGCTGTTGAGTCCGTCTGTGTTGCATACCGAAAGGACACTTTCCCTTGGTGGAATACTGATTGCATAGCACAGACCCAAGCAAATGCCCCAGTAACTTTCTCTACAAGTGTAAAAACTCAATAACTCTCATCTTTGAAAGAGGCTTCCTTTTCACCCCAAGATTCCACATATATGCTTTTATCCCTCGTTAGCTAGTCGTGATTAGCCCTATTTCACAGATTGGGAAAACCACATCCAGGAAGGCTGCCAAATGAGTCAGACATTCAAGGGGAGCTAATAAGCAGGTAATTGTGGTCACCGTGGCATCTTGCTCCAAATCTTGAGTGCAGCAGGGAGGGCCAGGAAAAGCAGCTCAGTAAGTCAGTAGGTGTTCCAGGAGCTGGGCTCTGTGGGGGGTGCAAGCACTGCATATCCCACTCTCAAGGAGTCATGGCAACCCTCCATGGCTATGTTTGTTGAGACTCAGAAGCGTGGCCCTGTTTCAGTGACTTTTATAGTAGGTTGATGCTTTTCAGATTCAAGTATTTATTAGGATTAAAGGAGGGAATTCAGGGGTAGGCTGAGGGGGCTGTGAGGATCCATCTGGGAAGCCTGTTTCTTTTGCCAGAAAGTTCCAAATGATAAACTCTTCTGCCACCCACATGTGAATTCTAGAATCAGTGAATGCCAAAAAAGTATACGAGGTGTGATCAAACAATATAGTGACTGTTTAAATTAAAAATATATATATTATAGTAAAAGACCCATTGCCATTAATCCCCCTCAAAGTACTCCCCCTCCCTTCAAATGCACTTATCCCATCTTTCTTGCCACCACTCTCTGAAGCACTCTCTTTCGTATGTGTCTTTAGTTGTGCTGTCATGGCTGCCTCAATGTCCTGAATCATTTTGACTTTGGGGAAGAGCCAGAAGTCACATGGTGCCAGATCCGGTGAATAAGGTGGATGAGGATACACTGTAATGTTTTTATTTGACAAAAATTGCTGTACCAGAAGCGATGTGTGACACGGAGCCTTTCTGCTGTGATCACAAAATACAGTGAATGCTGCTGCCGAGTGCCATCCAACAGAAAAGCAGGGACCTTCAATACAGGAAGTGGCACATAGAACCTTAGTAACAGTGTGTGACAAGTTTCAACTTGTTTGGTGCAGTCAGTCGGGTGTGAGCTACGGTTGAGAGGAGGTGTGTTTTAAAGTGTGTCATAAATCATCCTCCATCATGACAACGCTCTGTGTCACACATTGCTTATGGTATATGGCAATTTCTGTCAAATAAAAACATTATGGTGTGTCCTCATCCACCTTATTCACTGGATCTGGCACCATGTGACTTCTGACTCTTCCTCAAAGTCAAAATGATGATGAAAGGTAAACGTTTTGAATCGATTCAGGACATCGAGGCAGCCACAACAGTGCAACTAAAGACACTCATGAAAGTGGACTTCCAGAACTGCTTCAGAAAGTAGCGAGAACAGTGGGATAAGTGTGTTCAAAGTGAGGGGTGGGAGTATTTTGAGGAAAATTAATGGCAATGTGTCTTTTACTGTAATAACTTTTTTAAATTTAAACATTCACCATGTTGTTTGGTCATACCTCGTATAGGACCTTTGAGATCATTTGGTGAACTCCCTCATTTTACAAATGAGATGACTGAAGCACAGAGGGGGCGATGAACTTGTCCAGAGTCACACAGCTGTTTCGTGGAGGAGGAAGGAGGAAACCAAAGTATTCAGCCCCACTAAACCTCATCTTTGGTCTTCTTGATTCAAGGGGGAGAGCTGACCAGGAAGTGGGAGTGTCTGGAGCTGTCTCTGCATCTGGAAATGTGGAGAGGTGTGAGTTGCTGACAGTCTGGGCATGGTGTGTTGGGACGCTTGCAGAGGCCTTCCTGGTGCTGAGCCCGATGGCCTCCTCAGGCCGGGGGCGTCCCCATGCCTCATTGCTGCAGGCCCCAGGGACTCAGCTCAAGTTAATAACATCAACTACAAGAGCAATACCAACTAATGGCTACTGTTCACTGAGAACTTCGTATAAGGGCTGCATGATGCTAAGTGCTTATAAATGTTTTAAAATTCTTGAAATAGCTCAGAGGTACCTAAGTCTCAGAGATGTTAAATAACTTTCCCAGGCTCACGGGGCTTGTAAGTGGACGTACAGAATATGAACTTTGGTCTCACATGACTCCTGATCTGTGCTTTTAACTATAGACTACTGCTCTCTCTTCTGACTGCCATTATTCACTCAATTCCCTTGGGGTCTGTCCCTGAAATTCAGTATTTCCAGATCCCACATTCTGCTTTCCCACTCTTTCCTTGCTGTCTTCACAGACCAGCACCAGATCCAATTTATCTTAAGGTTATAACCCTCCTAATTACTATGGGGACATAGTCAGAGGGGAGTAACATAAACAGAGTGACAAAGTTGTAGAGATTGTAGAGTTTTATAGCATTTTCTGCGCTGTGAGTTTCAACTTCATTCTGAGATGAAAAATGGAAATGCTGTTGACCTCTGCCTTCTACTTTTGGGCTCTCAGAGATGGACTTCCCCAACTTTCCCCTTCCCGTCCCTTTTGGCGCAGGCTGTAGGGGCAGTTGAGGCCTGAGGAAGAATCTGGGCAGCACCAGAAGTGGCCTTGGCCCAAGTCGGGAAGTTGGGTTTCTGAGGACCCCAACCCAAGCGTCAGTCCCTGCCCTGTGTCTCTGCCCCACGCAAGGACAACCCTCAGTCCTCCAAGGAGATAAAGATGGAGAAAAGGGCCAGGAGGAGGAGATACTGCTGGTCTAGAATGTGTCAGAAAAATCAAACAGAAAGAAGAGAAAGGAAGCTTGGGTCAAGAAGGATGGGAAAGAAACTCACGTGGAGGGAGAGAGCACAGGAGGTTCCCGGCTACAAGAGGCTCTGAGGAAGGAGCGTGGATTTAAGGTGCCAGAGCCATGGGAGGGCTCAGAGGTGGATGAGTCAGTCCCAGCCTGGTCTCATCACATGCGCTTCACTCTGCTTCAGTTTCCTCACAAACACTGGGAATCATGGCATTTGTCTCCTCACCTAAAATTATCGGGACGCTGAGTAGAAGTCGCATTTCTTCAGCACACACTTCTTTCTATACCTGATGTGTGTCAGGCGCTGAGCGAGGCCCCAGAGCTACTCAGACAACAAGCCATGGCCTGTCCTGGAGGTACGTCGGGTGCCCAGAGCAGAGCTTTTGGACAAGACTGAAACCAGAAAGGCCAGGGATTGATCTCATGTTCTGATTGCCCGGCGCTCCCAGCCGGAGAGCTGCCGCCTCATAGTCAGTGGTGCTTGAGAACACTGTAGATGTATTTGGACGTGAGTCTGGTTTCGCTCAGTTGTGACGGCGTGTTTGTGTATGTGCATATGTGATTTATTTGATATCTGAAAACAATTTATGGCCAGAATTCTTTGCATCCTTCTCTGGGCCAGTGTCACATGTTGAGGGCCCGTGAAGAGGGCCACGCAGGGAGGCACTGGGTAGGGTAGCGGCCTGTCCTGTCACACGGCTCCCCTCGGGTGGGTCTGAACTCACTCGCCCAGCCCTTCCTGAAGGTCAGCGTGAGTGGTTTACATTCCAAATGTCCTCACCTTCCGGCTTTCTTTTCCCGAGAAGGCAGCCCTCCCTTCCCAGATCTCTTTCCTCTTGGAATGTTCTTTCACGTTCTAAGTCCAATACTCATCCCATCTCTGGCTTTTAAAAAAATTAAATTAAAATGTTTTATATTTTTATATTATGTAAAATTTGCCTAACATAAAATTTCACATCTTAACCTTTCTTCAGCATGTAGTGTAATAGAACTAAGTATAATACGTTTGTTTGTTGTGCTGCCATCACCAGAACTTCTCTGTACTCATTAAACCACTGACTCCACACCCCCTCCGCCCCCCAGCCC
Source organism: Rhinolophus sinicus (assembly GCF_057876585.1). Lineage (NCBI taxonomy): Eukaryota > Metazoa > Chordata > Mammalia > Chiroptera > Rhinolophidae > Rhinolophus > Rhinolophus sinicus. The sequence goes on from NC_142501.1 coordinate 92,464,479, forward strand.
CTAGCGACCACCCTTCTACTCTGTCCCTGTGACTTCTCGAGGCTCCTCACATAAGTGGGATTATATGGTATATGTTTTATGACTGGCTGAGTTCACTGAGCATAATGTCATCACAGTTCATCCATGTTGGAGCCTGGGTCAGAATTTCTTCCCTTTCAAAGACTGAATAATGTCCGGCTGTTCATGTATACCTCCTTTTGTTTATCCATTTACCTGTCGGTGGGCACTTGGGTTGTTCCACACTTTGGCTGCTGTGATACTGTGGCTGTGCACACATGGGTGTAGAAATACCTGCTCGAGTCTCTGCTTTCAATCTTTCTGGATAGATCCAGAAGTGGAATTGCTGGAATATGGTAATTGTATGTTTAACTTTTTGAGGAAAACCATACAGTTTTCCATGGTACTTGAAGCATTTTAAATATTCCCCGTCAGCAGTGTACACAGGTTGCAAGTTCTCTACATCCTGGGCAACAATGATTTTCTGATGTTTTGCTAATACCACCTAATGGGCATGACGTGCCCTCTGCTTTGAGGCCTTCCACGCAAACCGTGCTGAGCCCCCGGAGTCCTGGGGAAAACCTGTGAAAATAAACTGGACATGAAATGAGGCTGGAGGGCCTTCCTCTCTGTGTTGGCCTTCCTGGCTGAGCAGCCCTTCAGGTTGGACTTGCCCTGTAAGCACAGGTAGTTGGAGGCAGCCACGAGGGGGAGCACACTCTCTCGTAGGCCACCTCTCTAGCCCAGGGGTCAGCAGGGGTGCAGGGAGGTGCACGTTGGGCTGTGCCTTATCCTACCTGCTCTTTGAGGTCGGGTGGCAGGAGATCAGGCACCAGGCCTTGGAGGGGGTTCGACCAGCTGGGGAGCGGTGATCGCAGCAGTGAGAGTTCTAGAACCTGAGTCCTGAGCTTGAAGGATCTCTTTTGGTGCTGGGCTGAGCCTTTTCATTCTCAGGAAGAGGAAATTGAGAGCCGACGAAGGTGCGTGGTTTGCCTGAGCGCACAGAACAAATGTGATGAAGACAGGACTAGACTTTAGCTCTCTTGGTTTCTGGCCTGGCCCTTCTCCCACCGAACTCAGGGAAGAGTCAAGATGGCTTCATATCTATGTGAAGCTTACTATTTACCAGGAAGCGAAAGCCTCAGGGACACTTGCTTATTTTTCCTTGCCTTCCACCTTCTTGCCTGCCTGCTGTCTGGCAGAGGTTTTGTGGGGATTAATGAGATAAATGGCTTTGACTTTTCTAAATGAAAGAAGCATTATACTTTATACAAAGCATCGCTATTAAATGGCCCGTGAGTGCAGAGGAGTAAGCTAATGGGTTTCTTTTGTCCCACCGTAATGAGAACTGGAGATGTCCGGGAGTAGGACAAATAGTCTGTGTATGGGTGCATTTGTGTGTCATGTGTTTAGTGTGTAAATATGTGCAGTGAGTCCCCCCCACTCCCACACACACGCAGTACAATCCCACTCACAAGGGCAGTATTCCAAAGCCTTGCACTGGTAGAGGATCCTGGGGAAATGGAGCACTGTTTTCAAGGGTCTCTGGAGAGATTCACTCGTTCACAAATGGACGCTGTTAATATTTGTGAGTGAGAAATAGGAGTTTTTAAAGAGGTGGTTGCTTCACATAGAGGGTGTGCTTCTGGGAAAGAGACTTTTAAAAACACGTTCGTGTTTCATCTCACTTCACTGCAAACGAGGTACTCTTCTTTGGTGCCCTGAGACTTTGCATGGGGACGTCTGTGGACTGATTGCTGTTAAGGACTACTAAACAGCTGAGTAGTCCTTTCATATGCATCACCTCATTTAGTCCTTATCATTGTCCTGTGAGGAATGTATTAGTGTCTCTGTTTCACAGACGAGTAAACTGAGGCCCCGAGAAGCGTGCCTCTTGCTGTTTGGCCGTGTGGCTGGTGGTGTGAGTGACAGTTGCAGGGAGAGGGGCCTGGGTTCTGATCCCGGAGGCATGCACTGGACGAGAGCCGCTCACGCCCTCTGCTGTCCGCTTCTGCTGGACCCTCCTCAGAGGGCTGTACGGATGGCCCGTCTCAGACCTAAGTTCTGAGCCCAGGTGTCCTGACGTGCAGGCAGCCCTGGTGCCTTCCCCTCCGTGTACACATACCTCATCATACATCATGGAGCCAAGCTGATATGAAATAGAATGGTTGTTAAAAATCGAGATGACAAAGAAAAAGGAAAGGATCTTATCCATGTGTCAAATCAGCCATTTCACTTCAGCCTAAACCTAAATGCTTCTGTTTTCAGGGGGCCACAGCTGGAGCCACAAGGGTGCACACGGCCCTTTGTCCAGAGCTTAGGTTCGGGTCAGCAGAGGGCTCCCCAGAGGTGGGTGCTGAATTCTCACGGGCTTCTTGTTTCTTGGTGGCTGTAGTTAGGTGCTTGTGTTTTCCTGTGGTGCTGGGGCTGGCAAGTGAAGAAGGGGGGCAGCCGGTTGCCACATGGGGTCTGTGTGTAATACCTCCCCCACCACCATGAGTGGACAGCATCTGCGGCTGGTTGGGCCAGAGTAAATTTTGGAAGCATACCTAAAGAATAAAGCAAAACCATAGCTTTTTTCTTTCTGATTACCGAAGAATTATATATTGTACTAAATTTGGCAAATATAATAAAAACCAGCTAGTACTCATAAGGCTCTGACCCTCAAGCACTGTTCTGAGAGTTTGACATTTACTAACTCATTTGGTCGTCATGACAGTGCTGTGTGATAACCACTGTGACGGTCTCCATTTTACACATGAGCCAGCAGGTACACAGAGGTTGTGGCTGGTCCAGTCACACAGCTGGTAACTGGCAGAGCCAGATTCTGCCGGATCCCAGGCCATGGCGCTGCGTGCTGAGCAGATCTGCCTGGGGACAAGTCTCACTTGTTGTTGACAGATGACCACTGGTAATATTTTGAGGTGTTTGCTTTTAGTTCTTCTTCTATGAAAAAAAGTATCTTTTGCAACATTGGGGTTCTCCTGTATATACCTGTTTGAACCCTGTTTCTGTTGCTTAAAATTATGTTATGGAGTTTTTTTCTGTATCATTTAACAAACATTTTTATGGTTTCCTACAATTCTATCATATGGATACACACTGATTTATCTACCCAGTGATGGGCTCCAAGCTTGCATGGCTGGAATCCACGCTGGTCAGGACCCAGGTAGGCACGTTGTTTGCCAGAGTCTGGTTAGTCCCTCAGGGTAGCTTCTGAGAAGGCTGGTCGGGTGTTAGAATTTCCGAAAGACTCCTTTTGGAGTGCTGACTTGCTTTCCTGCCAGAGCCTATCAGCTCATGCTGCCCTCCGGTGAAGTGCAAGAGGCCTGCACAGACCTGAGGCAGTCAGACCTTCCCTCCCAAAGTGCAGAAAGAAAGGCTCGTGGCTGGGAGGGTCTGCGTCTGTGAGATCCAAGTGCCAGGCTCAGTGGGCTGCGCCTCTGCTAAGGGCCGCTCTGCCCTGCCTGAGTCAGGCTCCGGCCATGTGGCTGGGCATCCACAGGCCCCACGGACTTAGACAAGTGACCACTGGCTCCCAAATGTGCCAGCCCACTTCAGTGGGTGACAGTAAGCGGCAGGGTGAGTACTGGCTGAGCAAGCCTTCCTGGCACCCTGTCCTCCCAGGTGGTGAGAGGAAGGAGGCTGAGGCCACTGACTAGACCAAAAACCGTCCTCTCAAGAGAGCCATGCCTCGCATGTTCTAGTGCCGGTGACTGAGAAAGGGGCGGTCACGCTGTGTCTACCATGTGTCCCTGAAAAGAAGACCTAGCCAGACATCAGCTCTAATGCGTCTTTTGGAGCAAAAGTTAATATAAGACCCTGTCTTATTTTACTGTCATATAAGACCCCGTCTTATATAATGTAATACAATACAATACAAGACTGGGTCTTAATTTTTACTCCAAAAGAAGCATTAGAGCTGATGGTTCGGCTAGGTCTTATTTTTGGGGAAACAGGGTATATTTTCCTACTAGTAAAATGGAGCCAAAGCAGCAAAACCCTCAGTGTCATGGGACCGGAAGTCTAAGTAATTAATACGCTGGGAAAAACATCATAGGACAATTGCATTTTGAGACAGTCATTCATTCATTCAACACATTTTTAGTGTGTACACACCATACTCCAGGCTGTTTGGGGCTCTGGGGAGTATAGCTGTGAACCAAACAGACTAAGTTGCCTGCTTTGGGGGGCTTCCCTTCTGATGGGGGGAGAGAAACAAATATTCACTTAACATATGGTAATAAACACACTGAACATATGACAAATATACTGATCTAAAAGAATCGAATAATATTATCTCTGTAAACTTCCGCACAGAAATCTGTGAAGGCTAAATACAAATTCTGCAGAACTTCCATGCGGCAAATGTGTTTGGAGCAGCTACTGACAACCATTCTGCTAGGATTTCTGAGGCTGCAAAGCTGGTTCCTGCTGTGAGGGAGCCTGTGAATCAGCGGCAGAACGAGAGAAGGGCCCAGATATCAGAGTGCAGCTCCTTCCGGAACTCACAAGCTGAAGCAGAGGAGCGGACCAGTGGCGTTTGGGTCCCATCAGTGCCGTGCAGGGCTCTGAGACACTCTTCCCTGCTTTCCGCACCCTCTGCCTGTCCCCAGACACCAGCAACTGGAAGGATTTCCCGTTTTTCTAGCTGAACACCTGACCTCACTCAGGGCTGGGCCTACGTTTTCCACTATAAAGCCTACTCCTCAGTTACACTTAAAAAGCTGAGATCCTCACTTTTGAGAAACTGGAAATGATCCCCAATGAGGCCCTGTAATTTAGGTTTGCAGTCATCAGCGGGTGGTGATAGTTCAAAGAGCAAGAGGTTGAGATTTCCCTCCTCTCGTTGCTTGGAAATAAATGAAAGAAGTATTATTATTTCAAGTTACTGTCTTTGGTTGGAAAGTACGGTTTAGCTGTTTGTATCTATTCATTTGTTTTCTGCCTGCTTTTCTCCCTCCTGCTCTCTGATCTCAGTATGACCTGATTACCCTGCAGGAAATGGCTTTATGAGGAGGGTCTTCTAGCCAAGGTAACACTGGCTCCAGTCCTCTACAGATGGAGGCTAGTTTAGTCCAGTGGGAGTCTGTCCAGCATTCCTTTCCCCCTTTTCCTTCCTTTAGACCAGCTAGCTGCCCTGTGAAGAACAGAAAAAGGGTTCAGTGTGCTGGCTCCCTAGAAGGTGTGAGCACCAGTAGCTTTACCATTCTCCCAGTCGGTTTGGGCTTCTGGAATGCTCCAGGTTCTCTGCCTTGGCCCTGCTCCTCACAGACAGGTAGGTGTAGACTAGATACGAAACAGTTTTATTTAAGGCAGTGCCGATCGATTGAGTCAGGGAGATGGCCACAGATGTCCTTCGTCCTACACTGTCTCCGTTTTGGAGCAGATTTGACTACTGATGGTCATGGCCTGTTCTGAGCAGCCCCATCTCTCATGAACTGTGTCTGTCGCAGGGTGAGGGGCAGGACAGCGGGAAGAGTACGAGAATGCTGTTTGAAAAGAGTGTGATGATCGTTCAGGTCTGAGACAGAGGAAGCGGACGCACAGCACCAAGGTTGTGACGCCCTGAAAACCCTTTGCGTGTTTGCTCGGGGGGAGTTACACCCCAGCTGGGATGTCTTGGGGTTCTCTTAGGCCCACCATAGGCTGGGGGGAAATGTCAGCTTCTTCCTCTGCCCATTGGGAAAACTAGTTTCTCATTCAAGGGATTAGCTACTGAAAAAAATGACTTTTGGTTTCTGTGTTGTTTGTTCGGTCTTAGACTCTCTTATGCTTTGAAACATGTCTTTTTGCTGATCAGAAAATCCACCCACCCAGAAGAATCTGAATCAGTTCTTGATTGCCTTTTTTAAAAAAGTTCCTTCGCAAATTAGGATTAAGTGCTCTGTTGGTACGCTTTCCCGTTGTCCACACCTGACTGCTAATCACGCTCTTTCCATTATGGCTTACTCTAATGTAGACCTGTGCTGTCCACTGTGGTAGCCACTGCCCCATGTTGCTATGGAAATGGAAACTAATTGAAATTAAATCAAGTGTAAAATGTAGGTCCTCGGCTGCAAGTGCGTAATGGCTGCACAGACTGGTGGCTGCCATCTTGGAATCCCAGAACTATAGGACATTTCCATCATTGTACATTGTGGCTGTGCACTGTACGTCTCAGTCAAGGTTCAGATCCATAGCAGACACTGCTGTAGCCATTTGAAGGCGAAAGATACTTAGTACAGGAATGTAAGGGCTTAGAAAGTCATTGGAACGATTTGGAGAGCAGGCTGTAGGCTGGGCCTCCAGGAATGCCCACCAGAGCAACACTGGGGAACTGGCCCACTGAGAGGACGGGGGTCTGGAATAATCGGGAAGCTGGGGGATCTGGAAGTCACTGTGCCAAGAGCTGGCTCCAGGATCACACCCCTCATCTGGGTTCTGGGGGCCAGGGAGCCACCGCCAGAGCCCTGCCCATGCTGAAATAGCAGTGAAGTAGATATCCTGCTCACCCGGCCTCCTTTTGGTTCAGTTCTTGAGTTGGCCAACCCCATAGTGACAGCAGGAAGTCCAGTGTAAGGGAGGTTGGAAATTGCAGTTTTTCGCTCTCTAGCCTTTGCAGGACAGGAAGGCACATTAGGAGGAGGTTGGAAGAGCTGCTGAGTTTGTTAGTCTGCTGTCCCCCACATCTGTCGCAGGCGCTGAGCCAGACCTGAGTGTCCAGAGGAGCCGCGCTGGGGTGGGGGTGGGGGGGTGAACGGGCCGCAGGTTATCTTCTAAGACCAGGAAATAGTATCTTCCCTGTTGGGTTTCCTAGCGATCTTTGTAATGCACTGGATAGGGGAGGTTCATAACTTCCTTTTTTCTATTTATCTGGCCTTTAATGGGCAGAGAAAGCATAGTTTCTGTTTCAGGTTGGCTGCTACAGCCGTCCAGGGAATGTAGGCCCCTTGCCACTGCAATGAGATGACAGACAGCTGGAGCCAAGTGGACCTCTGCAGAGATCTCGGGTGACATTTATAAGCTTGAGTGAAAGGATTTCCTTTGCACTGTAGAGATTGCTGAGTGAGAGGACGTTCAGGACAGTAGGAAAAATGCATGTACAGTTCTCTCCTTTCCAGGGATGAACTGATGTTTCTTGCTCTTCGTAAATCAGTCTTGGTGGTTGTTGTGTGTACAAAGGCTGGTCATCAGTGGTGACCTTTGTGCATGGCTGAAGGTATGAAGGCTGAAGAGGGAGGCCTGCAGCCCCGACCCTTTTTCCATAAGGTGGCTAACTGGGGATCTCGTTATGGTGCCGGGGGTTTGGCCATCTCTATGCAAGGTTAGTATGGAGGCAAGGAAATGGGGACACATTGGTAGCCAGTGTCTGAGCTCTACTTATTTAAACTGGGAAATCAGGGTTGGGGTTTGGAAGAGGAATCATTTAAGCCCAAACCTGAAGCACGAGAAGGAACCACCAAGCAAAGGGCAGAGGGAACAACATACTGAGTATGTGCAAAGGTCCTGTGGCAGACACGAACTGAGCGTGTCTGAAGGGTGAAGTGTGAAGCCAGTATGTCAGGAATGCGCTGGATCAGGCCAAGAACAACGAGAAGAGGTCAGAGAAGTGGGCGGGGCTTCATCAATCATGCAGAGTCTGGATTTTGAAGAGATTTAACTAGGAGAACGACAGTGCCTGATTTATGATTTTTATTTCTAAAAGGTCACTCTGGCTGCCACATGGCGATTGGTTTGGGGATAGGCCAGAGAAGTGGGAGAAATGTCAGGGGACTACTGTCACAATCTGGGCAAGAAATGGATGGTGGCCTGTACGAGAGAGGTGGCCTGGGGGATGCATGTCTTTGCTCACAACCTCTGCCCTCAGAAACGCCCCCACTGTCACATCTGCCATGTAAGCAGGAGGGCCCACTCTTTAGGGCATAAAAGGGCTGAGTCCCACAGCGCTGCTGAAGCTCAGCTGTGCCCACCTTCACCTTTATCGTGACGCCATCATCCACACAGTCGCTGGCAGCTGGTGAACAGCTTCGGGCTCTGGCCCTGGATCTGGTGTATGGATGGGGATGGATTAAAGGGGAAAAGCAACCTTTTCATCACTGAGCACTTTCTCGGTGCTTGGCACCCCGTCTCACTCACGGGGGTGCCAGGGAAGCATAAGCCCCGCCCCTGACTGGGACCCCTCCATGGACCTCGCAGAGCAGGATACCTGCAGCTGACCACCCGTTCCTGTGGGGTCTTGCCCTTGTCTTGGTCCCTCGGAGAAGCAGCATCTACTGTGTGCGTGACGAGGGAGCTGCTGCTGTCTTCAGGGAAGCTGGGCCATTTGACAAATGGGAGTCATTTGCTTCTGCATGAGGAAGAGATCACAGCACTGGGCACCCACCTGTTCGTGGGCCTGATCTGCTGAGCTGCGGTTCTGGGGCTCCGTCAGGGGTGAGCGCAGCCGTGGAGACAATCTAGGAAGGCAGGAGCCAGAGCAGATTTAAATGGTGGCATCTTTTCAGCTGGCAGCCAGGAGACAGAGCTTTGAATCAGCTTTATAATTTGAAAATTGGTTTCTTTGCATTGGGTGGTGATTTTGTGCTAACAGAAGCCATCAGGCACACAATGCTGCTTGCCTTTCCTCCATGGCACTGCTCTGGATTCAAAGGTGCTGAGCCTGAGATGAGAGGTTTTCTATTCTGGGGATTCTTGGAGAATTGTGCCTCCTTGGCATGGGGTCTGTGCCCCTCATAGAGCTGGGGTCTGGGTGAAGGAAATTGCTTGGAGAAGGGGCGGCCCAGTGGTGCCTGGAGCACAGCCCCCAGAGGAGCCCTGAGGGGCCATGCCAGTCTCACCTGTGTGTGGTTCTGTGTGACTGTGCTCTTCGCCATGTCACAGGCCGCAGCAATGCTCAGAGCTGCCAGGACCAAAATACTGAAGGCTGTTTTCTTGTCCTCCGGCTGGGGAGACGTTGACATTCTGTTTTTCCCCATGGGCTTCTTCGTATGTGCTTTCTCCAGATGGTGTGCTCCAGAGAGGTCCTGTGCTCTGGGAACGGTTCACATGAGAATAAGGTCACCAGTGTGGCATGGCTCAGAAGGCAGCCTCCCAGGACGTGGCATTTAGAACCCCCCGGGCGCGGTGGGGAGGCTGTGGGGTCCACGCCCCCACAACCCTTGCAGGGCGATGGTTGTGCTCTTGCACTGGTGCATCCTGCCTTCTCCGCGAGTGTTGCCCAAACACTCCTTGGTGTTGGAACTGGCAAGTGGTGTGAAGGACGGGGATTAAGGCAATGCTGGGGGGTGAGTACAAAGATTAGAGTGTGAAGACAGTGCGGGAAGGTGTGAGGTGTTGAGGGCTTGTGGAGAGGAAAGCGTTGGGGTCTGGAAGGGCTGACGATGGGGGTATGGCTGCATTTGTGTATGTGAGGGAAGAGGAAAGTTAGTTCAGGAAGACAATAGAGTCTCTTAAGCATTGTCAATGCCAAACAGGTAGTCCAGGAAGGAAAAATGGACTGCAGGTTGAACAGACTGAATTAGAGGACCAGCCTTCCCTGGTGAACCTAATGAGACGAGAGGTGAGGCCACTTTAGCCTCAGTCACTCCAAGCAGCAAATGGGAACAGGGACGCTTCTCACTTTCATCCATCCCCGAGGTGCCCAGGGTTACTGAAGGGCTGTTTGGGTAGTGGATGCCGTCCCACAAAGATCACGTCCAGTGTAAAGGGTGTTCTGGGGGTCAGAAATGCGGCCTCTCCAACCTCAAGGCCCATGAACCGGTGGAGGTGTGTGTGCTTAGCTTGTGACCACGTATGTGAGCGTGCATGTGTGTGTGCACGTGGCGTGTGTGTGTGAGGTCTGAGCAGGCGGGGTGGTCTCGCCTCGCTGTGCTTGCTGCAGAAACCTTCCATTGTGTCACTTGGTGACCTTTAATGACTCACACACTTTTGTTTTCTTATGTGTTAAATGGAGATACTCATGCTGCCTGGTTATTAAAGCAGCTCTGATGCTTCAGCTGCCTTGATTTATTTAAATCCTCTCTTCCAATTTGTTCCTTGGGGGTCTTATAAGGAAGGTGTGGGTCCACCTTACTGGGGTCTTAGCATCCACAGTGTGTGCAGTGGCGAGGTGTGTGAGAGACGAGACGTCTGCCAGGAGTGTTGGGGTCTCTGTGATCCTGACATTCTGGTTAATACACTCTACCCCTGGGGTGCGGCAGCTGCCTGGAGCGGCCGGGGCAGGGCAGAGGAGGTGGGAGAAGGGGAGAAGGGAGTATATGGTGAGAAGGGAGTCAGTGTCACATTCAGAATGTAGCCAAGGATTGAATATGGCAAAGAGGCAGTTTTCAGGCCCTAGTGCGTGGGGGTGGGGCTCCAACGCCACAGGGGCCAGATGGCAGTAGTGCAGGAGGCAACTGTCCTGGGAGCAGAAGGCAGTAGAGCAGCTGGTAAAGAAGACCTGATGTGCTCATCTTGGTGTCATAAGGGTGGTAAATACGTGGCATCTGTGATACCCTTCCCTATCATTGTTGCTGTGCAGACATCACTAATCCACCATGATATGCTTTCCTGTCGCACTCAGAAAAGTCTCAGAATCCTGTAGGTACAGCATTTTGGACAGTGATGCCAGTCGGTTGGCACAAGAGTGGAAAATTGTCTTCTGCCACTGGTGTGATGATGAAAGGACATAGACTTTGGAATCTGGCAGAAATGACACCCCTGCCAGGTACAAGCTTTGTGGCACTGAGCAAGCATATTAGTCAGGTCTTTTTTGGTTGCCAGGGACGGAAACCCAATTCAAATTGGCTTAAGCTAAGTTACTTAAGCACTGAAACCAGAAAGCTCAGGGGAAGGCTCGCGTCAGGCACGGCTGGATGCAGGAGTCCAGAGAGCTTGTTGGAGTCTATCTGTGGGACAGGTGCTCTCTGGGTGAGAATGTCCTGACTGGCTGAGCTGGGTCACGTGCTCCTCTCTGAACTGGTCTGGGAGAGACAAGTCTGATGGTGGGGGTGATAGGGTCCAGAAAGCAGGTCACACTGGGAGAAAAAGTTATCTTAAAGTCAGATGTAAAAGGATGAGCCGCAGATAAGAGCTGAGGAGAGCTGGCTGGGAGGGTGCCAATTGTTTGTCTGAAGCCTGGTAAGCTGCAGTGAGGAGAGGTGAGGGGTTCTGCCAGGTGCTGTTTCTAGGCTTAGCAGCTTCCCTGGAAGGACCTTGTGCAACTGAGCAGAGCAGAGGGGCATTGTGGGGGGACTTGGAAGTGACGTGCATGCAGCCGCCTGCCTGCCCCAGCCACAGGCTCCCAGGCCATTGACATGGCATCCAGACGCCAGGCTCTCTGCCCACAGCAGTACCCCATTCTCTGTGGCTTTTCTTGATCCTGCTACACCTGGTCAGTTGACAGATCTCAACGTCACGCTTCTGTTCAGGGGCATGCAGGTTTGGGCCCAGGCTGAGCTGATGACTTAGGAAGCCTTATAGGATTCCGGGGGGGGGGGGGGGGGAGTGCATCTGACCCACCAGACTCAGGTGTGTCCCCTGAGTCCTGTGGTGTCTTAGGGACAGTCCTGAGTTGCCATCAAACCAGGGCACTGCAGATGCCCCTCGTCTGGATTTCACTGGTTCTTACTAAGGTCTCCTTCCTGACAATGTCTGTCTTTCCCCCTCTCCCCCCCTCCGCCCCCGTCAACCCTGCCACACACGGTTCCCTTTCCCACATAGAAAGTCACCCCAAACAGTGGCTTCCTGTAGCAAACATCGCTGTCTCCCACAGTTTCTGTGGGTCAGGAATTCAGGAGGGGCTCGGCTGGGTGGTTCTGGCTTGGGCGCTCTCCTGAGGTTGCAGTCAGATGGGGGCCGGCTGGGCTTGCTCATAGCATGGCAGCCACAGGGCAGTCAGGCTGCCTCATGGGGGGCTGGCTTCCCTCAGGGCCAGCGTCAGAGAGCCCAGTGGATGCAACATTCTCTTACTTGGAAGTCATATGATGTCACTTCTGCTGGACTTTATTGGTCAAAATGGTCACCAAAGGCCAACCCCTTTTTAGGAGGAATGGGTCTAGATGCTATTGCTCAATGGCAAGAGGCTGTCAAAAGGTTTGGCGGGTGACTGAAAACCATCACAGTCCCTTACCCCTCCTGTTAAACCATTAGGGCTAATGGGTTTGCGGTACCTGGATGTAACCTTACTTTGCCTAACCCCCTTATTTTATTATACTTATTTTTAGTTTTTGGAAGTCAGGTGCAGAGATTTGAGTGAATTATACTCTTCGACTCCTGTGCGTTTGTCATCATTGATTGATACAATGGCTCTTATTCACTTCATTCAATCATTCATTCATTCATTCATTCCTTATTCCTTTTTATCCCCGTATCCTACTCCCATTTTCCTCTGCACCTTCTTTAAACAGCCATTCTGTTCTCTTTAATTGATACCATTTTATTTATGTTCTCTTATATAAATGTATTTTAATTTACATATATTGCATTGTGTATTTATCTTTTTCTATATCCTCCCTTTCTCACTAGCACCAGTGTTTCTGAGGTCCATACCTATTGTAATGCACACATCCCATGTCTGCCTAAAATGAGGCAATGAGACTAGCGGGGGAGAGTGACCTATCAACGTCACACAGCTGAAGTAGGATAAGAACAGATTTCCCAATTCTTTTTTTTCTCAGCGTCACACACGACAGTTTCCGTGGACCACCTCCAGGCTTAAACTGCAATCGTTTGAAATAAGGAGTTTAAGCTGTTGTGAGTCTGGGATGCAGAGCTCTCCTGGTGATGGCTGTCCTCTGTCCTGTTCTCCTGCAGGTTCCAGCTATGGGAGCCCACGCCCAGCGCACGCCAACATGAATGCGAATGCGGCAGCAGGACTTGCCCCCGAGCACATCCCCAGCCCGGGGGCGGCCTTGTCCTGGCAGGCAGCCATCGATGCGGCCCGACAGGCCAAGCTGATGGGCAGCGCTGGCAACGCCACCATCTCCACCGTCAGCTCCACACAGCGGAAGCGGCAGCAGTATGGGAAACCTAAGAAGCAGGGCAGCACGACCGCCACGCGCCCGCCTCGCGCCCTGCTCTGCCTGACGCTCAAGAACCCCATCCGGAGGGCCTGCATAAGCATTGTGGAGTGGAAGTATCCTTTGTGCCGGGCGGGGCAGGGTGCCCTGAGAGCCGGGCCCCTGGGGCCTGCTAGCCAGTTGTGGTACCCACTGAGCCTATGAAGTGGTTCCCAGACCTACTGTGTGCAGAGCACGAGGCAGAGTTCTGGGTCCTACCTCAGAGTGGAACTGGAATCTCTGGGGGTAGGGCATGGGGAGCTTCTTGTATAACAAGCTCCTCAGGTGTTTGTTTCTTTCTCTTTTTTCCATATAATAAGCAACATTTGAGAACATGAGCCTAAGAGGTTCTGAAGTATCTCTTACCTTGCTGACTTTGCCCAGCGACCTGCTGGTGTGTTGGGTTAATCGTGGTTTCATGCTGCTACTCCAGAACCTTCCTTTCCTCCCACGTGGTGACGTTGGCATAGTTTCACGACCTCCCGCTCTCCAGGGCTGAGGAGCCCAGCAGATGCCAGAGGGCGAGGTCAGTGACTCCAGTCTTGGTTCCAGGCCTAGGATCAGTGCTTCTCATTCTGGGCTGCGCAGTCACACCACCTGGAAAGCTGTCACAAAGCAGGGGCCCAAGCTCCACCCACACACATTTTAAAGCTCTCGGGGTGATTCTCATGTGCAGCCAAGTGGAGAACACTGGCCTGCCATGTTCAACACAGGTCCGCTTTGTGTGGAAACCGGTGAGTGGGACCTGGGGAGAAAAGGGCTGTGAAAGGTCGGGCTCTCACTACGGAATCCAGGCCCTTCACATGATGGGAATTGTGGGTGTTGGAGATGGACAGGGCTTTGGAGATCAGTAGGTCCGCCTCTGACCTTCCCGAGTGAGGGAGTTAAGCCCCTCAGGAGTGACTCTTGGGTCATGCAGTGACAGACAGGACTAGAACCCTGCTGCTGAGTGCTGGGCCTGTTTATAATGAGAGTTCCTTCTGGCAGGGCTGCTGTGGCTCCCAAGGTTCGGGATTGGAGTGGCAGGTTTTGTCTGTGAGTGTCTCCAGAAAGATTTCAAAGTCTTGGGTAGTGGTTGAAAGGTTATGAGATGACCTGGGGAGACAAGGAAATTTCTGTTCCGCAAGAACTGTTAGTTCTATAAATGTGTGAACACCTCAGCTCAGAAGTAACTCCAAGAGGATGCAGTTCAAGTGGAGTGTCTGCTCTGACCCTGCCAGTCTGCCCCGAGTGGCCAGTGTGCTTCCAATTCCCAGGTGGGTCCGTGGAGGCTCCGCTTTGGGCCCCCCGTCAGGCTGGTCTCACAGCTGCTTACTCAGAATCATGGGGCTGGAAAGCTGGGGGCCCTGCATGTCAGGCTCCCCCAGCGAGGAGGGTACGGAGGCCTGGGGAAGTGTAGAACTTGCCAGAACAACATAGCTGGCAACTGACAGAATGGAGTTCCAAAGACAGGTTCCCCAAACCCCAAATCACTTCCCACACCCCATGCACCCATGGCATAGAAGAGAGCTACTAGGGTAGACAAGCAGCGGACGCAGTGGGACCTCAACACCCACCCCATTGTGGCCCTCCCACCTGTGTCCTGACGGGTCCTGGGCCACCCACCCCCAGAGTTTCTGTTCATCATCTCCAACGAAGTAACCACGGTCACCTCCCCAGGTATTAGCAAGGGCTGTGGAATCCCGCATGTGTGGAAACACGCAGAAAGCTACCTCGGGAGAGTGGTCAGTGCGTGCTCGTTAACTCTGAGTCCACTCTTCCCTCCTGGATGGATGGCTCCCTGACAAGGAGTCCTGAGTGCAGAGTGAAGTGTCGGGCGACATACAAAACCTAGGAAGAAGGGAAGAGGGGGAAGGTGACAGTAGTACCCAGGGCAGGTGGGGGAAGAGTGGGAGGGTGGGGGCTTCCCAATGGGAGTGTGTGAGGTGCTGTCCACAGAGACTGGGCAGGCCCACGAGGCCACATTAAGGCAGTTACCCAGGGTGCCATCTGTGGGTCTCAGCGACCTCACTGCATCCCCCCATACTTAGGCAGAGGGGTACTGCAGCCACCCTCCCTATAGGAGAGGAAGCAGACCCAGCCTCGGCAGTGCCACGTGGGTGCCATTTCCAGGCTGCCTTTGAAGGGGAGCAGACGGGCGAGGATGGTCTGGTGTGCCAGCCAGTCAGTCTCTTGAAAGCGTGGAATCTGACACTGTCATTAAGGAGAGAAGGCAGTTTTAATAAATGAGCTGGTTGTCCCTGGGTGACACAGAATGCTTCCAGAGCTTACTGGTCCTCCTCTGCTTTGTTGCTGGTGGCTTTTTGTATCTGCCTGGTTGGTTTCTTTACTCGTTACCTCCCCCAGCACTAGCCAGTACTTTTAGGAGGGGAGGGCATAGAACTGACAGTGTGTGAAACACCCCAAGGGTAGCATCGCCCCTTTGTTGGAGGGACCACACTGACATCTGAGGACTGCGTGTGTGGGGTCTGGCTCCATAGAATTATCCTTGCCTTGGTGGGGGACACGCGGGCCAGATGATGAGAACAAAAGTGGCCAGTGTTTGGGCTGAATATCACTTTCCTAAGCAGATGGAGAAAGGGCCAGGAGGGAAGAAGGACCTGGGAGGAGGGCTAAGAGAGCTAACTTCCTAAAAATGCTTCAGGACGTCTCCAGGATTCACAGGTCAGCGTCCAGTTGTCCTTACAATCCCACCCCGCAGCCAGGCTTTCTGGATTTGAGTGCCATCCTTTCGTGATGTCTGTGACCTTGGACAAGTTGACATTTAACCTTTCACTTAGAAATGGGCATAAGAGTTGTATGTTCCACTCAGGGTGTTTGTGTAGAGCAGTTAGAACAGAGCTTGGCACAGAGGAAGCTCTCAGAGTAAGCTATGCCCTTCCTGTGACCTTTACCATCATCATCCTCTCATCACCTATACTGTGGCCAGCTCAAGGGGCAGCAGGCATGTTGGAAAAGATGAGTCAGTAGGTCTGGTTCTGGTCCTGGCTCTGCTGCTGGCCAGCTTGGGAACTGGGAGAGGTGATTTTATTTTCTGTCTGTCAAGCTGGGAGGCTGGACAGGTTCATTGCTTGCTTTGTTCTTGACATCAAGGCTCACACAGAGAATGGCGGCCTTCACGAGGCGTGCTGGGTAGATGGACCCTCACCTACACCCCAGGGGCCAAGGGGGTCAGCAGCCAGCACACTGGCTGGGAAGCCTGGACTTCATCACCACGGAGGTCCCTTCCAGGCCCAGGGCTGCCCTGTTAACAGACAGAGGCCAGACATGGCAGGGGAAGGAGCACTGGACCCAGAGGCCAGGGAATCGGGTTCTAGTCCTGGCTGGGCAGGACCTGCTGTGTGGTCTTGGGAAAGTTTCTTAGGCTCTCTGGGCCTCAGAGGTTTGAACTAGCTGATCTCTAGGTCTCTTCCTGCTTCAAGATTTGTCAACTTGGTGAGTACAGGTTTCATGTGCTGGCAGATGAAGCTGGTTCCTTCTCCAGGAATTTCCGTCCTCTTCCTCTTCCTCCTGTTAAGTTCCATGGACTAGTCTGGAAACTTAGCGGTGTCAGGGGTGGGGGTCGGGGCTGGAAGAGTAGACATGGGGCACGTCCTCTGAGGCTTCTCCATCTTGGCCTTCAATTGTGGGTGCAGGGCGGAAGGGGTAGTATCATAGTAGCTCATTTTCCTGCTGAGAATGTGTCTGGCCCTGATGTTTTGATAAAGCAACCCAAGCCCAGGAAGTTCCGTGAGCACGCTGCTGCTGGGGAGTGGGCCGCGGCTTGTCCCGGGAGATCCCGACATGCACCGAGGGAGGGACAACGGAGCGACCTAGAATGTCAGTCTGCTCACAGAGGGCAGGCCCCACAGCCCGGTGGGGTTCTCGCTGGGGCTGCACCGGAAAGCACAGGCGGCTGCCCCAGCCTGCATGCACAGTACGTGTGCCACGCTCCTGGGCTCCTGAGCTCCTGGCCCTCCCCAGGTCCTCTGGAAGCTGTCAGAGAACAAGGGAGAAGAAAAAACACTCTGAACCTCAAATTAAGGATTGAAATGAAAATCTCCAAATTTCAAATGAAAAATCTGGAAGTCAGGTCTCTGCCTCCGTCCTCCTGTGTCCTGCCCCTCCCATCACAAGCTTGAGTCGTGGTGGCCATGCGTAACCACAGGAAAGGGACTTCTGGGGACGCCGGTCCTGACTGGAGCAGGCCCCGCTCTTTCAGAGCAACCCGAGCACACATGAGGGAAAATGAAGTCCAATGCAATCTAAATAAATAAAAGGAGGGGAAAAAACTTTTTAGAAATCTGTGTTTACTCTGGCACGCGACTAGCCTCCACTGCTCTTGACATATTAGGAAAAATTTTGGCGGGGACCCATTAGAAGTACTTAAAAAGGCATATGTTTCTTTTCAGCATACAAGGGGCTTGGAATGTATTGTTTAAACAAAATTCTTATGAATCTTTGATTCATTTAAAAATATATATGTATGTTTGTTTCACTTGTGCTTTCTGCGGCATTAAGTTCCTTAATTCCCTTCCTCAGACCATTTGAAATCATTATTTTACTGACTATTTTTGCCAATTGTGTGGCCTTAGCGATCTACATTCCCTTTCCAGAAGATGACTCCAACGCCACCAATTCCAACCTGGTAAGTCCGTCGTCCCATCTGCGCCGTTCTTACTCCGCAGGGGCTGGGCTTGGGTCACGCGGGTTCAAGTTGGAATGTGGGAGAGCAGAGATGTGTGTGACACGTACAGCAGCGCCGCCCAGCTCATACCTCAGGGCTCTTCTGCTCGTATTCAAATCAGCTCCCATCTGATCACAGCCTGTTCTCAGAAAGAGTGTTCCAGTTAGGTGGTAGTGAGCTGTGGGGGGGGTGTGCGCGTGTGTGTGCACGTGTGTGTGTGTGTGTGTGTGTGTGTGTAGTGAGTAGCATGTCCTGTGAGTCTGTGAAATGTGCTGCATATGTGTCAGGGCAGGTGTTTGTGGAGCGAGCTATTCTCGGATCGTCTGTTGTATTTAAGGGTCTTTGTTCAGTGGTGGGCTTGCCCAGGTGACCTGCAGTGCCGTTGCATGATAAATAATTTCTAGGAAGCTTTTAGGAAAGTTTGCTTTTGCAGCCAAGATGTATTATTTAGTTGAAAAGGTTTTATTTTCTTGGGAAAGGCAGCTTTCCATTTGGATTGTTGGGAGGCCGGTGCTGGCAGTTTGGGGTTAGAACTTGTCCATGGAAAAAGTGTGGAGAGTGTTTACTTTTGGCTGAGCGTGAAGTCATTACAGCGGCCTTTGCTCCGTCTGGGCATGGGAGGGGAGGAGCTCTGGAATGCAGTTGGCAAACGCGGGGCACTCGGGGATGCCTGTGCGCCAGGCGAGCAGGAAACCCTGTCGCTCTGCTCCCTGCATGGACACCGTCACTGTCCTGCGATTCCCGTCTTTCCCCTGGCGCCGGCACCATCCTCTCATTAGAGGGATTGGACGGTCCGATGGTTTCTAAAAGAAGCAGGAGGGTTACGAAGTTCTTCTTTCTGCTGCTGACAGCCACTGATGATATCACGGGTGGAATTCTTTTGCTTTTTAACCTTTGACATTTTCTTTGGCCCCTTCTGCAGACACATGTGATGCACACTTTCAACTTCTCTGCCGTTTTCCCAGTTTTTTAATTAGCCCCAGCTCCATGTTGGGGGAAGTGTTTGGTGGGAGCCAGGCTCTGAGTCTTCCGGCTTGGCTGGGACTACTTGTTGGGGACAGGGTCCAGAGCTGGCCAGCAAGCGCTGAGTGATGACATGGCCGGAGCCGGCAGGCAGAGCACTAGTGGCAGTCCACGTGGCCTTCTGAGGCGTGACTGTGTCTCTTAACAGGCAAGAAATCTTCACTGTGTCAAAATAAATACAAGTGAAACATCTCCCAAATGACCCTGGAAAGGCAGGCACTCCTCCCCTCCCTCCGACACGCTTCTTCTCTGTGTGTCCATTCTGTCCCTTGTTACCACGTTCCTCCTGAAACCCCTGCAGCTTAGTTAGCACTGAATCTGCAACTGGAAAAAAAAAAAAATCCGTCTTTTTCTGAGGCCAGTGAAGCTCTGGGTCTACTCTAGGCCAAAGCAGAGGGTGGAGGAGTTTGGTTTTGTCTCAGGCTCCAGAGATGGCCCCAGAAAAGCCCCTCTTCCCACAGTCCCCAGGGGGATTGGCAGGGCCACCCGGGGGGCAGGGAAGAAGCCTGGCCTGGCAGGTCCATGAGCCCCCAGCCTCTGGAGGTAGAGGGACCAGCGGGAGAGGAGAGCGAGGGGTCGTGTTGGATTATTGTTGGATTCGCTGCAGTGAGGTTGCCAGGTACAGAGAGTGCTGGAGGGACGGTGGGTTTTGTCAAAGCCCAGACGGAGGGTGGACATGTTCTAAGATGAGGTGGTGGTCAGGGTTGCACAGCTGCACAACCTGACTGAAGATCGTTGAGTCATATATCTATAATGGGTGAGTTTTATGTGTGAATTACACCTCAGTGAAGCTGTTTCTTTCTTTCTTTTCTTCTTTTTTTCTTTTTTTTTTTAAAATAATACCGGTCTGCAAACCTTAGCCTCTCAAGGTCTCTCAGGGCTGTTGCTCCTGTAATCCTTCCAAAGGAGGGTAGGCAGGTAGAGGGGGAGGGGCAGTGGGGGCAGCCAGTGAACTTTGTCAGTGGTGTTACTTGAGGAATTTGGGGGTGCAGAAGAAAGTGTGGGAGTTTGAAAGGGGCCTCTAGCTGCTAAGGCAGTTTCTACCTCTTTCAAGCCATGGGTGGGCAGTGACTTAACTAAATTAAGGACGCATGCTCCGGTTTCCTTCATTCTAAATTCTCTCTCTCTCTCTCTCTCTCTCTCTCTCTCTCTCTCTCTCTCTCTCTCTCTCTCTCCTGATTCTGCTAGCTCTAGCCCTGAATTTCTTTTGGTGGAAGTTCAAATTTTAAAAAATTTACAATTTTAAATTGAAAAATGTTTTATTTTTATTTCTTTTTGAGGAAGAGGCTGCGTTTGCCACGTCCGCCAGTTCGATTCTGCTCTCTCCTCAGCTCCTCGTCTCTCTCCCATCCCTGTTTCTGGAATGCAACAGATCAGTTGGCAAACTCAGGACGGGAAGAACTGTAACTTGTTTTTGCTGTCCTATAACGGAACTTAATGTTTGATTTGAGACTTCATTTGGCATAAACCTCGTGTCTGTAAATACAGGGCTCTCAAACCCCTCCTGGAGCCGCAGCTTAGTCCTCGGGGCTTTGTGGGGCCCTTGTATTCTGGGGTTCCTGGTGTGGTCAGTCCCCACTGATGAGACGGCCCTGCCCCATGTAGAGGGCCTTGGTCTTGGGTCCGTGCAGGCGGCGTGGCCTCTTGCTCCCCAGCACAGGCTGTGCCCCCTCTGGATGTCTCACACTTCGGGCTTGCAGAATAGGGACAGGGGAGGTTTCCAGGGCCCTTTCCCAAGGACTGGCCGCAGGGTCTCACTCGCTTGTTTCCTGGCTGATACCCCATGTCAGCCATCGTGGGACCTCTGTTTGGGACAGGGTTGCCCAGGGGACGCCTCCTGTGGTCTCCCAGGCTGTTGTGCATGCCCTGACCTATGTTCCTGAGCCCCTGAACTGGAGTCTGAGGCCTGCCCTCTGCGCTCCCACTGTGTCATACCTCCCTGGGGGCTGTGAAGGCCACCAACGGGGTGGGGGGGGATGCGTGGTGACCAAGGACTATTAGAAAACTCCTGAAACCAACCACCAAACAAAACCCCCCTCAGCTTGTAGCTCAGGGTATTATTTCTGCCCCACGGACATGTGCCATATGCGGGTTATGGTCCGGGCCCCCCTCCTGCTCTCCGCAGCATCTTATGTGGTCAGCTGACCCTTTGCAAAACTCTTACCCCCTGGCGCTGGGACACAGCTACCATTGAGTCTCCTCCTATCTCTCCACTGTTTCCTGGTTCATTTAGGTCCTCCTCCTGCTTCTAGAGGAACCTGTACCAGAGTTCTCTCCTGGCCCTCTTATTTTCTCTTTCTGTACTCTCCCCTTGGTGAGCTCAGCTACTGCCACAATTTTATATTCCTTTTCTGGGTAAGTCATGCCTGGACTTAACGTCTCCAGTTCCGAGCTTTTCCCAAAGGCCTGGACTAGTATTCCTGCAATACATCCAGCGCAGCGATGCCTGGAACCAGCTTGACTATTACACCCACCTGGAGAGCCTGAATTGTACAGACTCCTATGCTTTGGTGGATCTGCTTCAAATTTAGGAGTTCTGGGATATGGCCTAAGAATACGCCTTTTAAAAATTCCACATTGGTGGCCGGGGAGGGCTAATGATCAGTCAGGTTTGGGAGCTATGGGCCTCTTGGATAGAGAAGACTTTGAGTTGGGCAGACCTGGGTTTGAATCTTGGCTCCAGCACTTTGTGACTGAATCTTAATCTGAAGTTGATGTGTCTGTCTGGACCTAAGTTCCCCGGCCTGTAGGCAGAGGGGCTGTTCCCTGGCAGGGTTCTCAGGAAGAGTAAGGCAGACAGTGACGACGGAATACCCAGTGTGGTCTTGGCACACAGTTATATGTGCTATCATGGCTTGCAAACATCCATGCCGAGAGCCGGGCACTATGTTTGGGATAGTTCAACAGGCAGACCGTGTGTCTAAGAGGGAAGGTAAACATGTAAACAGATGTTTGCCAATAGCGAAAGGTCTTGTAAGGGGTGTGGGTGTCAGGGAGAAAGTGCTGATTTCTGGCTATTGGGAGGGAATAACAGAAGGCTTACTTAACACGGGAGGACAAAGGGTTGCATCTCCCAATCAGAGGTGATTTCCAGACCCCAGGAGGCATTTCAGGCTGAGGTGCACACATGTGCAGAGGTCTGTGGTCGAGCCCTTCATGACCAAAGCCTGGGGTGCTGGTTTCCAGGGAGTGAGGAGAGCCAGGTGATGAGGGGCTCCATGGCCCCTGCCAGTAGCCAAACAACTGCAGGTGATGAGCAGACCCCGGGATTTTCAGAGCAGGCGGTGTGGGTCCAGAGGACGGTGATCCAGAGGGAGGCCTCAGTGTGTGTGAAGAGAAAAGGAAACTGCAGCCGTCCAGGACATAGTGCCAGCAGGGCTGGAGAAGAGGTGCTGGTGGGTGTAGCAGGGAAACCTGCCTGGACCTGTGCCCAGGTGGTTGCTGGGGATGAAGGAGAGAGCTGACTCCCAGGATGGTGATGTGAGTAACCAGGTGCCATTAGCCAGGAGCGGTACTTCAGGTGAAAGGTCACAGTTCAGGGGAAGGGAAGGAGGGGTACAATTTGTAATTGGGTAAGTGGGGAGCCTGTAGAACGTGCAGGTGGAGATGTCCAGTAGTCAGTAGATACGGGTGGTCGGAAGCTCAGGACGCGGTTCGTGCTGAAGAGAGAACTTGGGGGCAGCAGGAGGATGGATGGAAGCCGGAGCAGTTCAGCAGGGTGGAGAGTGAGAGGAGCTGACCGCCAAGACTGGAACTCCGAGGGCTCCCAACGTGGGCTGGGGGGATGGTAGGGGAAGAGGAGAGGTCGTGGCATGTGGGGGTGCAGTGGGGGTGGGGGGAACCCAGAGTGGAGTCTTGGAAGCTAAGGGAACAGTGCTTAACACTGTACCGAGCGACTGGTTGCTAGTGCAGACTTGTCTTTATGACAAGTCACGGCCACTGCCAAGAGGACTGGCCTGACGGTGAGGAGAGGAGCTGAGCTTGGGGCTTCGGGCTTGGGCAGGAGGAGAGGACTTTCACTTGCATTGCAGCCTCCCGACGCCTGGAAGGAGGGGTGCTAACGACTGCTGAGCTTCAGGGACTGACTGAAACGTCTGCCTTGTCCTGCCAGAATGTGCTCCCCGGATCATTTAAGTACCACCGAAGTGAAGCTGGAGAACTCCCCCGTTGCTCTGATAGTACATTCATATTCTTAAAATAAAGAATTGCCGCGTCCGAATCCTGCTCTGAGGACTAGGAAAGGGGAGATAATGACGCACTGACAGCACAGAATCACATGGAGAGCGGCTACAATGCAGACCCCCAGGCCCTGCCCCAGAGATGTCCGCTCGGGAGTCTGCAGTGGGCCCGGGCGTCTGTATTGTGAACAGGCTCCTGGTGCCCAGGGTGCAGGGACCACGGACTGCTGTCCGCTTGGCTCCTCTAGACCCACAGCTCTCCGGGATCCAGACAGAAAGATGAGACATGGCAGCTGCCCAGACTTTGCCTACGCTGTTGGGTTCAAGAATAATCTCTTTAGCAAAGCACACTCACACTGTCCCGGAAATAGAAGAGTTTTGTTTTCACGAGCACTTGCATGTCCACATCTGCCCATGTTGGCCTCACGCTTTCTCTTGCAAATTTCCCAGTTCCCATCCATTCTCTCCCAGCCCTTCCCTTTCTTCCACCTGCTTAATTTAACCCCCATTTATTTGTCTAGCACTTTGCTTTCTTCTCTTTCCAAGAGATGAAAAATATTTCAGTATAGAATTTTTCTAGATCTTTTTCTCATTATTTACACAAAAGTCAGTTTGTTTTATGCTCCATCTAACATAGACTTTTGCACCCAAATCCATCATCTTTGTTATCTTCTCCTCATGCTAGTGAAGCTAATGAAACCTGAACTGGCCCGTGACACAGTGTTTCTTTCTTATCATTCACAATCTTGTTATTGACATTGCCACCTACTATGCAGTACGTCATTTATAATACAGCAGCCGTGGACCTGTCCTAGCAATAGCTGTTACCCAGGAGGTAAATTGTATGATGTCTCTTGAACAACCTCTGTGAGCAGAGCAAACTCATTGTGTGTGGAAAACTCCCAGTTCTCTGCAAACCCCGAAGTTCACAAAGGCTTGGCTTGAGTTGAAATATTAAGAGAATTATTTGGCATTTGACCTTGTGCAAAGAACAGTGCTGTGTACTTTCTGAGCAAGAGCCAGGCTTAAGTGGAGATGGAGTGGAGAAGGGAAGGCGTAGTTTGGGGGCTGGGCTTTTCTTCTCCTTGGGGATGTGTGGGGAAAGAGCTCACGGTGCAATGAGTTTATTAGAGGAGCTTGAGCTAGACTAGGAAGGAATCTGTGCTGTCAGATTCCCCCATTTGTTGCTGTGAAATTGGGGTGGTAATAAGAGTGGTGTCATAGGCAGGTTGCGTGGATTAATGAGGTAACATAGGTAAATGCTTACAAAAATGCTTGGCATAGGCGGATGTGTGTTGTCCTTCCGAACTCAAAGCCCTTCCCCTCTGCCTGCTTCCTGTGGGTAAGCCCAGATCAGTGGCACTTCAAGCTAGCTTTAGCCTCAGAAGGATGGGAGGGGAGACCCAAAAGTTCTTGTTTCTGGCACCTCTAATCCCGCAGGACTGGAGGGTGTGTGCACGCCCACCCCTGATGTCTCACTAGAGAACGAGGGAAGCCTGGAGGGAGAGCCTTGGGGCTGTGAGGACTCCATTCCAATCTCCCACAAGTCTTTGTGCCTGCAACAGCCCTGCGTCCCTTCCCAGTCATAGCGCAGGGAGCGGGGTGTGTCTGAGGCACAGTGAAATGGAGGTTCCCCCATCCCCACCCCAACCATGGGGTCCTGCGTTTAGACTACCTCAAGTTCTGAGCTGCGTGTGAGGCCTTCCACCAGGCTTCGAGAGGACGTGTGGGCCCCACATCAGAGCCTCTGTCTGAGAAGGGAGTCACAATCCCAGCTGGGGTGTCCCTCATCTTCCTGCTGTGAGATGTGACTTCGTTTATCATCAGGTTTGCCTGAGAGCGAGAAGTCTTTGTGGGGCTTTCATACATCAACAATAATGGTCACACCAAAATGAGATTTATTATTGCTCTCTTGTATGTGTCAGCCTAATGCACCAGGCACACGCACACTTTACAGAAGTACTGGGGTTACAAAATGCACTAACAGGTAATTGCAGGTAACAGGCCACGTGGCTAGTGCCTCACATGCATATCCTCTGTGCTGGGCAGTGCCAGGCGGGGCGGGACTTGGAGAAGGACGCAGGAGTCTGTCTATACTCGGGTGCCAAAAAAATGTGTACACATGACTTGTATTTATCTTTTGTTGTTGGTATATATTGAGTATTACACCTTTAATACAGTTTTTTCCTCTCTTGAAATGTGTACCCATTTTTTTTGGCGCCCTCTGTAGATGAGAGACTTAGATTGACACAGGCGTGATACAGTCCGAGGGGCTCATCCCTCAGTGACTGGGAAAACTGAGTCAGTCCTCCCCTCTGAGATCCCGATGGAGCTGGTCTGAGTGGCACCTGGGTTTGTCTTAACAGCTATTCTGTAGCCAGGGTGGCAGGTGCTGACCTACGAAGAGAGACCTGAACTGTGTGGCCTTAGGTCGTCACTTACCTTCTGTTTGTGTCCCTCTGGCAAGTGGGAGTCGTCCAGCCTGCTTGGTGTAGTAATTGCCTTTATTGAGTGAGCACCGGGGGGCCAGTGCTTTGCAGAGAATGTTTTTAATCCCCACAATGTAAGTTATAGTATCTATGTATGTGTTTCCTTCAGGGTAGACAGTTTACCCCTCTTATTCACTGTGGTAGCCCCAGGGCCCGCGGGCCGTAGCACAGGCCAGGCCCTTGTAAGTGTTGGCCGAGTGAATGCGTGAGCCCTGCTCTGTAGTGTCCCTTCCTTCCCGATGAGGATACAGTATCTCAGAGAAGTTATGGGACTTGGTGAGCGAGTAGCAGAGCCATGATTTGAACTCAGGACTGTATGATGCCGTTGCTTGGATCTTGGCTCTGTTTTCTGGAATATGGAGGGCTGTTGTGAGCATAGAATGAGGTGGATGTGAAATGTTTCAAAGATTAAACACTGTAGCAGTATTAACAGGTATTAAAAAAGTAAACTTGATTCTGTTGCAAAATAAATTTGGTAAATGCTGAGGTAACCAAAGTTAAACAAATTACTTTATTGTAAGTCTTCTCAGAGTCTTTTAACACAGTAATAATACTCATTATTTATGACTTTTTTTCTGTGAGCAGATACTGTCCGAAGTGCTTTGTGTATGTCAATGCATTTAAGTATCCTCGTAACCCTATGGAATGGATACTGTTGTGTCCCACTGTACAGACTGAAGCTCAGAGAGAATTGAATGAATTTCCCTGTGAGACGTAGCTGTGACGCCCTGCCACTGTCACGGAGATGTTCAGGTGGACATCCTAATCCTCCCTGTGTGTGAAGGTGCCCCCGGGCTCCCTGCAGCAGGCAGGGCATGTGTAACCTTTCCAGCCCTTCCATCCCAGACAGCTTGTCTTTGGAACATGCCGTGGTCGTGCAGTGGGTTACAGCCACAGACAGAGGAGAAACCTGCCCCGAGGACGGATGCCACGGGACGAAGAATGGAGCTGGGAGCGTGATAGGACGTCCGCAAGGCCGTTGCCACACAGGAGGCCGCAGTGCCCACCAGGTCGGCCTCATCAGGAGCATGGCTTCCGATGGGGTGCAAACTCCCAGCCAGAGTCTGCGTATTCTAATCCGCACAAACCCTCAGACGGCCTGGGGCAATTGTTTCACTCAGTGTTTCCTCACTAAATATTTCAGAGGGAAGGCGTTTTCTTCTCTGCATTTTGCCAGCAGATGGGGTGAGAGGAGATGAGACTTTGAAGTCTTTAAGTATGGTGACCCCTCTTGCTCCATTTGTATCCATCTGTATTCATTTTGGGGGGCAATGTTCCATATATAGTCACACTCTGTAATGGAACCCCTTTCATGTATCAAGCTCCTCTTAATTTAACTATATTTGAAGACAGTCTTTCTAGAATATAAAATAGAAATCCCCGTATCCTTAAAAGAAAAATTCTGAACACATTTTATCCTTTTTCTGGGACTGCACAATCATTAGAAATTTCAGCCAGTGAACCTGCTGTGATATTGTGAGGCCATCAGGAAGCAAAGCACCTTCAGCAGGGCCTGAGCACAGTGATTCGAGAGGGGCTTTGGACGCGACTGTCACTCATCTGCCTGCTCCAGCACCCACACTTTCAATTTGCTGCTCCCTCTCTCCTGTGGACTTGGAAATGAGCAAATCCATTATAGTTATGTGCAGAGCAAGAGTAAATATATTCTGACGGAGGAGGCACACTTATGAATAAAGTGCATTAGCTTTAACTACGGCTTTCATGACATTGACTTTGGCTTCTCAGAAGCCTCCTTCACCCCCTTTGTTCCCTTTGTCCTTACTGGTTTCTGAATGATTGGAGTTGTTAGATTAGCGCCTCCCGACTAATAATCCACACAAGTGTGGCCTCACTTGCATTGTCGGCACTGTAATAAGTACGCTACAGTGTGAGCGCATTTAGTCTTCTCAGCAATCTAATCACCCCATTTTAAAGATGAGGAAAGTGAGGCACAGAGAAGTGAACTGACTTGCTCCAGACCACACAGCTGTGAAGAGGTAGAACTAGGGTTCCAGTCCAGGTCTGTGGCTCCTAGGTCTGTGCCCTTGACTGCTATGCCATGTGGCCTCCCTCGGTGTGTAGGAGAGGATATGGCCCTTTAGTTACTGGGGTCTCAACTAACATGTTCTAACATATGTAACGGTCCTTTACGAAGGGCCACCTTGGAGGGCAGCAATGAATGCAGGGGATGAAGCCCTCAGACTGTCATGTCTGTGAAAGCCTTGGGACGTGGTCCCGGAGCCCCTGGGTGGGCGAGGAGGTGGCTCATCTCCATCCACTGCTGCCTGAGTGGGCAACTTGGCTTTGAGGCCCTCGTTCTCCCAGAGACCAGTGATTTGTGGTAGCTAAGGTCTTCAACCAGACAGGCCCCCAGGCCTCCCCCTAAATAGATTAGCACCCTTGGTTGGGGTGGGGGGACCCAGAGTCAGCCTGACTTCCAGACACAAGCTTAAGACCTGAATGAGCCTTTTGGGGACTGAGTCCTTGGAAGCACTCTCTGGGAGCTACCTGGGCCCATACTTGAATTTAGGGCTCTCTTGGGACCCCAGTCAGTAAGGTCTAATGGCAGGGCCAGAAGTATCAGATGTGGGGAGCCTCAGGGGTACCCAGCCCCAGGCGAGAGCCATGTCCCTTTCGTGATGTAGGCTTCATGGGCTACGCCCCGTGGGAGGTGCAAATGTCGTGGAGTCCTGGCCTGAGCCCTGGGCCAGTGTGATGGGCAGCGCGCGAGCCCTGAGCTGCGAGTCACAGCCCCGGTGCTGGCGCCCATTCAGCGACTGATGAGTGGCGTGGCCTTGTCACTTCACTTCCCCAGACTTTTGATTTCTTGGCTGTGAAATACAGATGTGTCCTATTTCACAGTTGTGGCAAGGTTCAAATGTGAGGATGTGTATAAGTGCTCTGGAAATTTTGAAGTGCCATGTAAATGTAGCTACATTATCACAACAACTGTTAGTACTGTTGTTGGTACACTAGACAGATACATCCTACCTCTGATTTATTTACTCTTTTTTTTTTGGCATGTTCCTTCCTCTGTGAACCTTTCCCTCCGCCTCCTCTCAAGATAACTTAGGGATGCAAAGAACTAAAAGCCAAGTTCCAAATTTAGTTCCTGACCTTTCCAAGATGGATGGTGAGTGGTGTGGCCGTAAACCTGCTTGCTGCTGAGAGCTCAGCTGGGCTGCCGGAGCCTGGGAAAGCCCGGTGGGAGGACAGCCGTCATGCCCTGACTTGCTGCGAAGGCCCAGAGCTGGCCATCCCCTGGCACAGGGAGCCCGTTGTTGGTGGCCCACTCGGTGCACTTGCACGTTTCTCCCTGGGTCTAGTTTAACTCTGGAACACACGAGTACAGCTAAAATGTCCCCTGGGAATGGCTCTCGCCCCTGTGTCTTTGAGCCCTTAGGATCAGGTCAGACACAGAGTCAGCAAGGATGGGTGTGTCCACGAGGGGACCCCATGTGTGGGGGCTTCGGCAGATCGCCACAAGTGCTGTAGGACTCGTCGTGGGGTTAGGTTGTCACAGGACCAGGAGTGCACATCTCAGATTCTGGTCAGGTGGCAGAGAGGGCGCATTCTAACTGAGGGCTGGGCTATGTGTTTGAATGGCGGCAGTCGGACAGGGTTGGTGGAGGTGGGCCCCGCGGAGCATGGTGTGAGAGGCCAAGGTGTGGCTGAGTCCCCCTCCTGCCGGGCTAAGCGGAGAGCATGGGTGAGAGTGGCCTAGGCAGTGGTGATCCCCAACCCGCTGGCTGGGGTGGCTGCCACTTCCCCATCCATTGGAAGAACATTCCACAGGTTGGCACACAGTGGACAGCGGCTGGCCTCTGATCGACAGCACTGTGAACTGACAAAGGGATTTTGCTTCAGCACTAGGTGTGTGGTGATTTGCATGCAGCGATGGAAAACCCGTTTATCCCCTCTTCACGTCCCTCTTGCACATACACTCCAGAAGCACTGGACCTGAGCAGGTCTCTCCCTGCTCACTTTGGGGCTTCTGCTTTGTTTCCCCCGGGGTCGCCGTTTCCTGCGCTTTGCCAGCTAAGTAAGACGGGTCCTTTGTGTCCCAGCCTCGCTCTCTGGAAGCCGTCCCTGACCCCACAAAGCGACTTTGGGTGTTTGTGCTCTTGGCTGAGTGTCATTCATCCTCAAGCACAGACTAGAAGTCACGTTTTGCCTTCTTTGCCCTCCACATCTCCACGGCATTCTAGATCTCAGCTGTCCAAGCACTTTTAACCTCCCATTCACTTGTACGTGTTTCTCACAGAGTTTGTTTAGCCCAGCCACCATAACGAATGGCCACAATTTGGTGGCTTAAAACAACAGAATTTTTCTGTCTCATCACTCAGGCGGCCAGAAATGTGGACTGGAGGTGCTGGCTGGGCTGGCTCACTGGGCGCTCGGGGGTGGCCGCTGCGTGCCTGTGTCCCGGCATCACGCTCGCTGCTACGCACGTCACTGCAGCCTCGGCTCCACCTGCCCAGGGCCGTCTCCTTCAGGTGTCTGGCCCTCTGGGTCCCAGTGCCCTCTCCTGCAAGGATACCAGTCACGGGATTAGGGCCCACCCTAATCCAGTGTCACCTCACCTTAACTCGATTGTGTCTATCTCATAGCATCCTATTTCCAAATAGAGTCCCATTCGCAGGGATGGGGGTTGGGACTTGGACATACCTTTCTGGGGAACACAACACTCACTAACAGTAAGGGACCATGGCTGTGTAGTACCTGAGTATCACAGGAGCTTAATACGTGTCAGCTGAGTGCCTGGACGGGCTGTGACAGGCGGTGCTTCTTAGAGAAAGTGGGCTTCAGGGAGGGCATGGGTGCTGGCGGGCTGGGCACCCGATGTCCCCTCGTGCGGAGGAAGTCGCTTTGCCCTGAGGGTCTGAGATCTTAGCTCAGTCCTGGGGCTCAGACCCTCTCCTCCCCTCTCTCTTGCCTCCTTGGCCCCTGGCCTCAGATGCATGTCCCAAAGGAAGGGGGCATGTGGTCAGAACCAGAGATCCATGGGCAGGGCAGCTCCAGGTCACAGCAGGCTGAGTCCTGACATCTCCTTAGTCCTTCCTGGTTCCAGTGGGAGCAGGAGGCCTCCCTCGGGGCCACAGAGAGGAGTCCTGGTTCCCCTCCAGTTTCCTAAGCTGGTGCCCCCTCTTTTTCCCTGGCTCTTGGGGCCCGGTGAGGTGGGTTTGGCAGAGACCGCAGCAGCGACTTATCTTTGCCAAGTTTCAGTCCAAACAGTGAGAAGCTCTCAGTGGACACGTGGCAACTCAGCAAGCTTATTCCACACCCTCTGAAGTGGTGTGTACCCCCCGCCCCCCGCCCAACCTTCCCGCTTCTGAGGCTGTGTATCATTGTCGTGTTCTGGCAGTGGGCCCGTCCTGGGCAGGGCAGTCTCTTCCTGGGACAGGGACAGGCCTTCGTCACTCTGGGAACAGTCATGGGGTTTGTGTACTGCCACCTGCAATCTTGGGGTTGTACACAAAGACTCCCGACACTCTTGATATGGATTCTGTTCCAAGGACAGTTCTTGAAGCAGGGAATACGCTCAATGAATATTTGCTGAAGGTAACTGTGTGAATGCGTGAGTACGTGGGCCTGTCCCTGGACCGGGGGCTCTGGAGACTTGTCGTGTGACACGTGTGTCGTGTGACACGTGTGTCGTGTGACACATGTGACGTGTGACACGCGTGACGTGTGACGTGTGGCTGTAACAGCACCAGATGAGGGGGTAGGGGCCTTGCGGTCCAGATCTTTGTCTGCTTCTCACCAGCTGGATGGCCTTTGGCATGTGTCTTTGCCAATCCCGACCTCTGTTTGTTCATGTTTCATAATCCAGGAGAGGATTCTGTTCACACGCTCATTTTTATATTTGGCACATCTGTGGCTCTTTGCCTACATGATAGAGCATTTGACTTGGTAGCAGTATAGTCATTCATATGTTTAGTCAGTAAATATTTACTGAATGCCTGCTGTGTACCAGGCCAGGTGCTGGAAATACAAAATGTGCAGAAAAGACAAGGTGTCTGCCCTCAAGGAGCTTATATTCTGAGATGCCAATCAGTAAACAACTAGGCCAATTAATAAATAAGATAATTTCAGAGCATGTCGATACTATGAAGAAGGAAGTACAAGGGGCCAATGGCACAGAGAGTCCCAGGGTGGGCGATCGGCAGGGCCCCTGAGCTGAGATGTGGTGGTGCCAAGGGGCGCTGGCAGGCCTGCCAGAGGAGCCTGTGGGTGAGGGCAGCAGGGCAAGCACCCCGGGGGGGTGGGTGTCTGGTGGGTGTGGCCAGAGCACATGGAGCAATGTGAGCAGGGACTCAGGTGAGTGCAGAGGTGGGTGGAGCTGGATCTCACAGGCCAGGAGTCCAGGCTGCATTCTAAGTGTGGGGTTGCCACACAGATGCTGGAAGCATTTGGAGGAGTGTTAGGAGGTCGACAGAGAAAGGTGAGGGTTACTGCCTGTACTTTAGCATTCCAAGAGTGATGTATGTGTTGTCGGTGGGCCTGGGTCATTCTCAGCAAGAGAAGAAGACCCTCGATGGTGTGAGTCACAGAAAGATGTCACAGGGACCTGTCAGAATGCTCCAGGGACCTGGAGGCAGGCTCCTCTGTAGGCAGTTTTCCTGACTTCTCTGTACACTATGGTCTCAGTGACCCAGGCTGAGTTACCCTGGCGACTTCCCTATAGCCAGACTCACGAGGGGCACCTTCTGGCTGTCTCATAAGGGCTGTGTACAAACTCCGCGCTCCCGGCGGGCTGGTGAGGTTTGGGCATGCCAGCCCACTCCGCAGCCTGCCCCCCCGGGCATCTGGCCTCGCGGCCTTTTGCTGTCGAGGACAAGGAGTCCGCGCTCTGGGGGGCCTGCTTCCTGTGCATGTGCAGTGCGCTTGGTCCCCATCCATCTGGAGGGAGGGCGAGGGCAAATCTGCGCTGTCACGTTCACTCCTTCCTTTTGCGCAGCCCAGGGGCTGGGTCGCTCACATAAGCTGTAATCAGCTGGTCTATAGGAGGGTAATGTTGGAGGGCTCTTCAGTAGTGTCCATGAGTCCTCGGTTGGGAAGTGCTGCCAGGTTAGCTCAGACGCAGGTGTGGGGAGTGAGGCCTGCGCTGGGCGGTCCCTGGCGGTCCCGGCGCAGCCACCACCTGGCCACGTGTCCTTGTGACGATATCCGATGTGTATGAGTGCTTCCAGTGCCATAGCTGTGCATCACCTCAGTCGGTCCCCCGACAACCATAGGAGGCACAGGTACTCTTATTCCCTGTGTCAGAGAAGCAAACAGGCTGGAAAAGTAGGTGACTTGCCCTGGTGATTGCACCCGGACAGTGAGAGTGTAGAGTTCTGGCTCGTGGACTCTCCTCTGCTGCTTTGGCAAGTGGCTCCGGCTGGCTGGCCTCGATTTCCTCATCTGTAAGAGGGGTGGTGAGATGATCTCTGGCATCTCTTCTAGTGGGAAGTGCTCCCATGAGCCCAACAGAATACAAGCCTTTGACAGCACCAAAGCCCACATTCTGAAGGGAGGAAACAAGGGCATAGTCAATGCACAAGGATTGTTTTTAAGAATTGATCAAAAAGAGGACAAACCAAGAAAATACTTTCCTCTCCCTCCACCCCCTGTGGGACATGCTATCTATATGTTGTAAGTTGTATCTTTAGTTTACTTGAAAGTGGCCTGAAGACATTGGGCTGTACATCTATAATCACTGGCCACTGGCAGTATTTGAAGAAAGTAACCACAGTTGGCTGTGTAGTTGGTCCATCCCCGCAAACACTAACTGAGCCTAATCTCCTGCCTATGGCCAGCTCCGTGTGGGCGCAGGCTTCCCTCGACAGTGTTGAGAAAGCAGAACTAAGACACATGGAAAACTAGGGCTAATCTGTAGGCTTCTGATTATTATGGGCTGGAGTGGTAGAAAAGGTTTCCCTGGGAAAAGTTGGGCTTGAGTGAAGCTTGGAAGGTTTTGGAGGAATTGGCTAGACCAATGGTAGGAGTGAAGGGATTCCAGGTAAGAAAATAGGTACAATTCCATGCGAAAGGTACAATTTTGACATGTAAACATGAGCTTTCCAAGTTCAATCTAAAAACATTCTTGGGGTGATCTGCATTGATGCATCAACAGATATTGAGCACCTGCTATGTATCAGCACAGCAGTACTTCAGACACGTGTACAGGTCCTGCCTCAGGGGACATCGTTCTAAGGAAGACAGGTATTCAGCATCTATGTGATAACTGATTAATCAATTATAGTTGGCCTCTAAAATGTTTATGTTTGGCTGTGACTATTTCTGTTTTTAAATTAATGTTATTTATGCTACTGAAAAAACAAAACTGGAACTAAGAATCACTTTATTGCATGGAACAGAGGGCTATACCATGAAGAAGTCATTTCTCTTAAATGATGATTTAAAAGTGTTTTAGGGTAATTGTGGAAGTTTTCGTCATGCTAAGGTGGTTTCTAGAGTTTCAAACTTGAGCCTTGCTGAGTGAAAGGGGGAAACGTAAATCTCCATGGAGGACTAGGTTATGATTGCTTCACGTAAGGTCATACCTGCCATAAGGTACAAGGGGAGGATTCCAGAAGGAAAGAAAACATCTCCGGAGGAAAGACCTGAGCAGTTTCCAACTCTCTGCCACCTTAGAGCTAGGAGGGCAGCACTGCACTGGGGCGACTGTGCAACAGGAAACTCACTGGGTCTGCAGAAAAGTGGCTTCCGTCCCAGGGCGGACGCGGAGCCTCCGAGTGCTCCCGCTGTCATCAGGGTGATTGGAAATTCTGGGTTTCCAAAGTGATTTTCTCCCTGTGTCCAGCCATTTCTAGTAAAGCTTGTTTAGTTTTGTAAAAAAGAAGGGTTTTTTTTGTTATAGTCATTTTATCATTTTAGAATTAATTTTATTCTTTTAGGAGGGTTTTCTGCCTGAATAATTTGTTTTTCTTTTCCTTTGCTCCAATGTTTCTTAGGTTTGGTGTTTTGGAGCTAAATAATAAAACTCTGTGTTTACTCTGGGGGGCCTTTGCTTATATTAGAGCTGTTTTGTGTCAAACACCTATAAATCTATAAATTGAAGTCAGCTTTTCTTCAACGTGTGGATTCCTTAGATTTGAAACCTACTCTTGGTTCCATGGGTAGTGACAATGAGCCTCTTGTTGTAGGTTTATTCATTTGTTTGCTTGTTCGTTGCTTTTTCATCCTTCACTCATTCAGCCACCATTCATTGAGTGCCTGCCGCACACCAGGCCCCAGGCAAGGGGCCTTCAGTTAGAGAAGACGTTTTGGGGAAAACACTAGGTGAGTCTCTGTTGCTCCAGATGTCAAGTATTGCCAAGTGTGGGGTTTGGTGGGAGGTGTGGATTTTCCTGGTGTTTGTCCGTCTTGCTGAATTCTTCTGATTGCCTGTTCGAGCCTAGCATTTTAAGAGTCTGGAGAGGCCCTGCAGCCAGAGAGAAAGTGCTGGATGGAAATGCTAACCTGGCCCTCTGCCCTTGGGCAAGTTGCTTAACCTTCTGAGCCTCAGTTTCCATCTGTTATTTGGTGCTAATTATACCTACTTAACTCTTAGGCTTTTTGTGGGAGCATTATCTCATTAGAGATAATGGTTTTAAAAGCTCTTTGAAAATTGTGCAGCATCATTCAAATGGAAAGTATTGTTATTTTTGTTATTGAGTGCCTACTAATTCCACACCCGGGGTGGTGACAGCAGGAGATAGGGCGCTGTTATCACCACTCTGCTCTGTTACTGCCTGGCTGTCTTCTTGTCTTTGGGTTGCAGATGGGGCCTGCAGGAAGACACCAGAGCGTGCCACCCTTGAGCAGTTTAGGATCAGATTCAATGACAAGAACCAATTAGAGAATCATGTCGTAGTAGTTGAGAGAAGGGAGAGAGGGCTTGAGAATCTCTCTGGGCCTTTCTGGGGCCAAAACTCTACTCAGAGTCAGGAAAGACTTCACTTGGAAAGGGCCACTTGAGCTTGGCTGTCAGCAGCAGCAGAATCAGATTCTGCCATTAGTATATTACTACCATTATTACACTCTGGTTTCTCTTCAGATCGTATAAATCTTTCGCCTTTTACTACCATTATTAATAACATAGATATTTATTGAATAGCAGTACAGGACAAGGGACATACAGTGTGGTTGGGGAGTCAGGACAAATGGTACACAATTCCTTCCACTGGAGCCCAGACGAGGGAAGTGCCACAGGCCACAGGACACAGAGGAGAGGGCCGCCCCAGGTTGAGGCCCTTGGGAAAGATGACTGAGAAGCATGCACCTTGGCCTGAAAGAAGGGCAGAATTTAGACAAAAGCAGAACCATCTGGAAAGGCGTTCCACGTTTCTCTTATTGATAGGATTTAATTATTCGTTTTCCCATTAAGCTTGAAGAGATTGAGATCTACTGTCACTACCTCATTTTGTTTACCTGCCCAGTAGGGAAAGCAGCATAAAACCCAACTCACAGAACCCTCTTCAGCATTTCCTGTCTTGTTTACAGAAGGGGATTTGTAGAAATTTGCCTGTGACATTTCAGGCCCTGAATTTCAAGGTAATCGTCTAAGGGTTAATATGACCCCAGCAGGGCTAAGTGTGGGGGCAAGGGACAGAAGCAAGGGAGGTGGGGGGGTGGGGAGACAGGGAGAAGCACAGCCAGGGTCCACCAGATGGGGGCGACTGAGAGAGAGGACAGAGTCTCCCCTGAGAACACTTTAGCCCCTTCAATTATCAATGCAGTTCATTTCACTGGAAGGCATATCTCTGTCCCAGCTTTCGTCATTATCCCTCTCTCTGTGTCTGCAAAATCCAGGGCTTTAAGGATGAGGGATGGCATGAAGGGAAATTAAAACAAACAAATCACTGAGACAGGTGGCAGCCCCCAAGATTCGCTTGTTTAGTGTTTCAGAAGCTTCAAAAGAATTGAGCCATTTAGGTTGGATTTTAAGAAATGGAGCCGACTAAAGAGAAGGAAAGTTAGAAACAGTGTACCTACCGCAGGGGTTGAAGTTGGAGGTAATTATTCTCTTGTAGCCCGGCCAGTCTGTCTTCCAGACAGTGAGTTTCTGTGTGACGTTAATATAATACGAGGATTATTGACAACTTCCTCAGGCAACCTTGGGGAGTGGAATGCCAAATATGGGCAAAGCTTTATTGCTCTTGGGGCTTCACCAAAATGATCTGCCGTGAAATACTTTCCAGGGACCTTTTGCCTCTTTATGACAAGTGTTAGATAATTTCCATTAACTGAGTTATTGATAGAGACGGCAGAACGGTGAGGCAGTGGAGGGAGAAAAGATCAAATGAGGTCCAGAGTGAACTGGAGGAACACAGAAGATGAAGAGAAAAGTGGGGAGAAAGCATGTTCTTAGGAAAAGGAAATTATGAAACTACTATAACCAAATTGGGAGGGGAGGAAATGTGAATTATAAAGTGAAAGGAGACTTCTTTCGACTTTCTCAAACCTTTTGGGGACTTCTTTTGGTAATTAAATAGACAGAAGGTTTTCTCCCAAGTGAAGCATTTTGAAAAATTCACCCCTTAATACTGGGTTTCCATGTTCTTGATTCATAATCC
This sequence comes from Rhinolophus sinicus, assembly GCF_057876585.1. Taxonomy (NCBI): domain Eukaryota; kingdom Metazoa; phylum Chordata; class Mammalia; order Chiroptera; family Rhinolophidae; genus Rhinolophus; species Rhinolophus sinicus. Next base: position 92,501,415 of record NC_142501.1, read on the forward strand.
TTGGATTACCACTGTCAGCTGTGCAGGTCCCACTGGAGAGCAGTACGCTGTCAGTACATCTGGTAATAGTTAGGAAGATGCTGGGAACAGGAATATATTTATGCAAGTTCTAGGACTTTTTTATTGTTTGTGTGTTCACATGCATATATACACACACACATGCACTTATTTAAAACCTGTCAAATCTTTCAAAAATTTTTGAAGGAATTAGCATTATAAAGTCATAAAGAAATCTCCGAAGGGACTTTAGAATAGAGAAAGAGGAGGGAAAAAGCCTAAACTATATCACTCTGCAGCAAACCAATCATCCACACAACCGCATAAATCTCTGATAAATCTCTTATGAAATAAACTCCCTCCTCCTGACAGTTCTCTTTGGAAATGTTGACTCTGCCTTTCATATTAAAATATCGCATTGAAAAGCCCTGCAGTGGAGACATTGATCCCACTTACGGGCAAGGAGGCATCTGAACTTGTCTTCCAGCCGCTTCTCAAAGATTCCTCATGTTATCCTCTGCTGTGCGCATGTGTGTATTTAACCAAATTCTTTCCACGGGCAGACCAGGGTGCCTGGTTTCAGGAATGCAGTATAGCCCAAAGGTTTTGGGTCACATCTTCCATTTAGCTGCCATTCACCTTTAATCGTACTAATAACAGCTACTACTATGATAATTCAAGAGCATGTGTCATGTGCCAGGAACTTGAATCTTTATAGCAACTCTGCCATTCTAGAGTCTTCAGCCTTCATTTGCAAACAAGGAAGCAGGTTTAGAAGCAAGGTGACCTAGCTAGGGTCGCACAGCTAGGAAATGGGGAGCTAGGATCTGAACCAAGTTCTGTGTGGTTCTGAGCACTTGTTCTTTTCAGTGTGCTAAACACTTGCAACCGTGTCTACCCCAGATGTGGTATCAAAGGGGCCTGGGAGGAAAGCAGGGGCATCTGGGTCTGAGAGCACAGGAGTGAGCGCGTGGTTGGAGCACCCTGGGTCACGTGCTCCCTCTGCTGAGCACTACCAGATGGACGGGCAGGTTTTGAGTGTCCGTGGGACTCACTGCTCTGCATCTTGTTTGGACCAACCCTAATTTTTTTTTCTTTTTTTTTTTTTTTTTTTGCCTTTTCTAGTGGAGATTCAACATAGGATTTGATTTTTCCCAGAGTCATTTGGGTAATGATATCTTGCATCTGGGAAGATATGGTCTTAGGGTTACCTGAGCAGCAGAAGCCATCTTTCAAGATGACATTTGGGGCTTATGTGGAATTAACTTGGGAACTGATGGTTTGCTGGACCTGAGAACTCACAAAGGGCATCTGAATGTCTGAGGCTGAGGAAGAAAGGGCAGCTCTGACCCGTCTTGGGATTCTGTGCTTTGTTTTCACGCCCCTTTGGAGATGCTCAGATAAGCGCACGTGTTCAGACTCGTGCCAGGCCAGTACATCCATTCCAGGCTCGAAGCCAAAGGGAAGAGAGACAGACCTGGCAAGATATCATGGGAAATGTCACAGTCCCTTCTCCTGGACTCATTAAAAAGCCCAGGACCCATTCAATATTTCGATTGAAATAATTATCTCTATTGATGGTGTTTTGGAAAGTAGGAGTCTAGGAAAATCTCAGCTGTAAGAATTCTTACAGTAGTAGAGAGAAGCTGCCATCTTTTCTGGTTTTCACCAGTGTCTTAATTTTCCTGACTATTTATTAACTGTCTACCATAATGAAGGGTTTCTTGGATCAGGACTCCCCTTGAATAAGAGATGGTGACCTGAAGTACAGTGGGAGAGGTCTGTGTCAGCTGAGGGCATCCAGTGGATCTGGACTTAGGAGAGCCATTAACCAAACATGGAAGCCCAGATCTTAGAGGGCACATGCTGGTCCAGGCAGGGCAAACCCCAAGGCAGGGCTGCCGGGGAAGCTGGGCGGCTGGTCCTGGGGCGCAGCCAGTGGCTCAGGAATCTGGGTCGCAGGCAGCATTTAGGAACCAGCCTGGCTTTATGAGTCACGACTGGGCAGTCAGCAGGAAGCAACGAGAAGGATCCAGGTTATGACAACGGTGATGGGGTATGGGTACAGAGACTGCATAGTGGGGGTCAGGGCTCCAGCAGGAGAATGGACATGCCGTGTGATGGAATCTGGGTGGCCAGAGGAGCAGGCCCCGTAAAGGGCCGGCGCCCTCCACGTGAGCCCAGGGGCTTTCCGCGCTGCTCAGAAGCTGGCACTCAGCCCCAGGGCTGGCTGGCCTGGACCTTGCAGGTTGGGATGAGTCAGGGTCAGGCTGCAATAAGAAGGAAGTGGCAGAAAAGAAGGTCTTGACCTTGGTCTCTAGAAGAACCACTGCATGGAGGAAGGCATGTGTCCATTAACTGACTGATCAACAGAACTCAAAGGAATAAGGAAATCCCCCCCCCCAAAAAAAAAAATCTCCCACCACCGCTGGGGAACAGAGCGGAGGACATTCCAGGGTGAGCCTCATGCGTTCAGAATGAGGAATGCCCACTGAGGAGGAAGACGATCCTATTCACATCACGATATCCTGCCCTCGAAATTTCCAGAGGGCTTCCAGGCTATAAAGCAGCACTGATGACGGCAGTGCATTCCCTCTCCTCTAGAAAATCAGGTAGCTTTAACGTAGTTAAGGCTAATTTCATTCCCTCTGTGAGTTCTGGTGGAAAGGGTGTTTGGTGAGAAACGTGTGTGGGCTGGCATGCAATGACACTTATTTATATTGGTGTGTTAACGACAGTGACACAGTATCAAAATTTAACCTGCAAGTTTGAGTTTTCTGTTTCCTCTGCTTCTCTCCTTCTTGGGAGACCTGTATCTACCTTTCCTCCTTTCTTGACCTCATGACAATCCCTCTTAAAGCACATAGGGCATGCCTCTTAGGAAGACATATGGGGAACACAGTTAACGCTAGCTGGTGGGTGCCAGGGCCCGAGGCCAACCGCATGTTTGTGTCCTGCGTGCTTCCCCTTGCATTGGTTGGCTCTTATGGCTGAGTTCGTTGTTGGTCTGTCTGACAATTATCGAGAAGTGTGAGTAACCGTCACAGATTTCACTACGTTCCGCGGAACTCAGGAGCGTTGTTCACGACAGACTCCACGAGTGGTATGGGGCTCCTGTAGACTGACTGCACTCCACTGTGGTAGGAAGCGAGGTTTATGGGTCCTCGGAACGAAAAGGAAACCTGACGATCAGCTCGTCTGATTCCCTGGCTTCACAAGGTGAGGAAACTAAGGCTAAGTCAGATCTTGCTTAGGTCTAAGACTGAAGTTGCCTTTCCTGTAGCCCGTGTGCTTTGCATCCGCTGCTGGCTGACTGGTGGTAGGTAGAAAACGGGGTTTGTGATGGTGGGGTGGGGGTCTGACGGGGGAGCCGTTTTAGAGGCTTAGAGCTGCACTCACCACGTATAAGGCATTTGTCTAGGTTTGTAGTAGCCGAACCCCAAATTGTCTTTCCCTTTTCAGGAGCAACTGTGCGTGAATGACTCACTGGCTTTGGATGCTGTCCCTGTCACATCAATAGCCAGGCCAAGGGGTGTGACCAGGCGGCTTGGCACATCCTAGCCAGAGCAAGCACTTGTCCGAGAAGGAGTCGTGAAGCTGGGCGCAGAGCCAGCTTTGCATAAATGGCTTTGTGTTGATAAGAAGGGTGGTGTATTCCTTGTCTTGGCCTCCATCGTGCTGAGGGTGCTACAGAAAAGCAGGCCTGATACCAGGCCACTTGGCGACTCATGTGAAGCTTATTTTCCTCCATTTCAAATACACAGGCCAGGGGACCCTCAGGAATCTGTTCTGATATGTGGGCGGATGAGCCAGAGGTTGAGCAGAAGTTCATTTCAGTAGCATATTACCTGCCAATGTGTCCTGAACCTGTGCTGCCCCAGGGACGTAGCGTGCTGCAGACAAACCTGAACCAAGCAGTGAGGTGGCAGCCAATGCATGACTTACATTTAAACCCTCATGCTTCCAGCGCCTCGACTAGGCTGAGGAGTTTGGAACGGACTCTCATGGTCAGTTGAGGCTGGTATCAGAAGTGCTGTCCCCCAGTTAGCCATGCCTCATTTGCCCACATCATGGTGTGTGCATTATGGTGGGGGTCATCCAGACAAAGCCGGGCAGCGACTCCATTAGTGACAGCAAGGACTCCTGTCACCCCATATCTAGTCTCCCTACCTTTCTTAGTATAGAATTCTGAGCTGGGTACATGACTACCTGGAAGAACGAACTACAGTTCCCGGCCTCCCTTGTGCTTAGTGAGGTTGTGGGACAAAGTTCTTGCCAATGAGATGCCAGCATAAGTGATGTGCGTAGCTTCCAGGTTTGGCCCTGAAGGGAAACGTGTGCCACCCTTTTTCTATCCTTCCTTCCTGCTGGTGTAAATGCAGTCTTGGGATGAGCCATTGCAAATCCTGCCAACCAGAACAACGCCCTAGGGATGGTGAAGGTGCCTGGCTGCTGCTGACTGGGGGAGGGAGGGGGACACAGCCATCGCACCCACCGGGACTTCCACGTGAAGAGTTGAAATGGCTCTCATATGCAAGCCCTGTTATTTTAGTCTCTGTCAACTACAGCTCAATTTATAATTTAAGTTATACCTTCCTTATTGGTATTCTAAATAAAACTAAAGATAGCAGTTTTATAAAATGGCCAACTTCAAGTGCCATGAAAAAGGCAGGATGCCAGAACCAGAAAGTGGAAGCACATTGCTTGTATTTCTTCTCTTCCTGGTTCCCATCTCACATGTAGGACTGGTGTGTTCTGTGGGGAAGAGGTAAATCCCAGTGGTACTGGTCGTGCAGCCCTTTGTACTGGGTAATACTGGGGCTGTTACCAATTTTGGATTCTCCTAGAGATTGGAAGTGGTGACAGACAATTAAAATTAAGCAATAGATGAAATTTCAGGGACTTCCTTCTAGAAAAAGCAGTTTGAGGCATCCAGCACCCGTCCTGGTGAGCATGGCACAGACGAGCAGAATGTAGGGCTCGGAGACGGGCTCCATGCTGACCTAGCTTTAACAGTAAGTTTTAGTGTTGGGGAGTCCGTGCTGTGCGTGCGTCCCCTTTTAATCCTGCCTGTGTGGCTTTTCGTAACTTGCCTGAGGAACTGGCCTTATTATTGAGATTAACGAAAGCGCACTCGTGTGGAGCATGCTTCGTGCTTCACTCCTCCATTTTAGGGTGGAGGCTGTTTTCTTTTTTATTGTGGTAAAACACGCATAACATAAAACTTACCATTTTAACCATTTTAAAGTGTACCTACAGTTCAGTGTACATATAGTTCCCCTTGCGCAATCGTCAGCACCAGCCATCTCCAGGACGTTTTTGTTTTTCCAAATTGAGACTTTAAAATCAATAAACACTAACCCCCCATTCTCCTTTCCCCTTAGGCCTGGCAACTACCATTCTACTTTCTGTCTCTCTGAGTGTGAATGTTGTAGGTACTTCCTAGAAGTGGAACCGTGCGGGCTTTGTCCTTCTGTGACTGGAGGCCACTTCTGACCAAGGTGGAGAGAGGCGGATGAATTCCTTGCTAGTTGGAAGGAGCCGGGACTGTGTACTGGGAATGGAGACTTCACAATGTGATTCTGCGTTTTCCCCAGTGTAGGATGGGGCAGGCCTGTGCCCAGATGTCTTCCATCATTTCATCTTTTAATTTTCCTTACTGGGCAGGGAAGACAATGGTGTCTGCCTCCTTCATTTGGAGACACACAGGCATGGGTCATGAATAAGACAGTTGGAATGTACTTGACAACATATTAAATATTATCTGTCTCAGAAAAGCTAAGTAATCACAGACCCTCCAGGCTCTTTAATTGCGCTTTCAGCCATGCTCAGACCTTTCTTTTCCCTTGCTCCCACTCTGCTCCCTACCTCCCAAAATGCTAGACAGAAGTTCTTTAAATTCAAGAAAAAGGGGAGCACTTCACCTTTCTGCTCAGTGACCCTCCCAAAGCCTCTTCTTTGACCAGGAAATTTCATATGTCAAATTCATCCGGAGGCCCTCCCAGAGGATTTTTTTTCCTTTAGGTTCTCCATTTAAAAATCTGACAAAAGGAGGCTTTGTCATCTCCCCTAGTGACAGGCTACTTACAAAACAAACAGCTGAGAAACCCTATGTCCTATTTGAGCCACATGCTGCCAAGACCAGCCAGGGAGGGAGAGAGGCTATCACGCTTGGAAAGGCGATTCGGAGACTCGGGATGATGTATCATTGAGGCAGAGTGGGCGACTGATCAGAAAACAAAATCTGTCGGATTGTCTAAAGAACAGCACCTCAAATGTTTGGGCTCCTTCCTTCCTGTGAACCCTAGAGTCTTCCTGCCCCACTCCTGGCGGTCGTGGCCGGCTGTGCTCAGCATCCTGGTGCCCACTTAGAAGCAGGCACAATGGGTGTTAGAGGAGAGGAGACTTCTCACTGAGGCCAGCATGGGCCAGCGAGGGACTCAGGATTGGGACTCAGCTTTCCCAGTGTGGAGTCTTGTATCTGAGTTTAGAGTCCATGGTATTTCCAACTGTAGCTCCAATGCTCTGGGATTTGCCAAGGAGGGAATCCAGGGCCCAGGACAGAAGTCACTGAGGGCTCATCAGGCAACTTTCCAGGTGGGACACACTAAAGCCCAGAAGATCCCCCTCTCTTATGATTCCTGTTGAGGCTGCGTCCTTCCCTCTCTCAATTCCAGAGGCACAGAATGTCTGATCAGAGTTTTAGCACACCACTCTGTACTGTTTCTTCACAGTTTCCTGTCTCAGCCTTGGCTTGCCAGTGAGATGAAAGCTCCCTGCAGGACAGAAGGGAGGTGGGTGCTTCACGATGGCTGTGTTGATGCTTACAAAGCTCCCTGAAGTGAGGTGTTCCCCCACACTTGTTTCCTGAGGCAGCTCTGAGTTCCTAAAGAAGCCCATCCTGTCTTCCTGGGGTGTAGGTACAGTCTCCTTATCAGGAGATGAAAGATCTTTCCACTGGTGAATCTTGTGGCATTGTGGGAAGATTCTTGTAATCCAGACACAGCCTTCTTTTCTTGCAGTCACTTAAGCGTGCGCGCGCGCACACACGCACACACACACACACACAGTCACACTTCTGATGTGTAATGGGCCTTGTTTTGCATGAGGATACGACACATGAAGGTACGTTTTCTGTGATGGCTGCTCCCTTGGTGTGGGATTGATTTACTTGTAGATGACAGGACCTTAAGATCATGTAGTCATGCAACACCTGCCCTCCACAGAGGAAGAGGCTGCGACCTAGAGAACGTAAAGCGCCAACGAGCTTGGTGACTTAGACAATTTCACCTAACTTGGGCTTCAGTTTTCTTATCTGGAAAAACAAGGATTACGCTAGAAGGATCTTTAATGAGGTTTTCAAAATTTTATACTAAATGAGTTTTAAGTGCCATTTCCTTACCTTTTTTGGCCTTCTTATAACTGACTGGAATAACTGGATTGTTTGTTAAGGAATTTCTGACTGTAGTCTCTTTTTCTCATGCAAAGACTCAATCAGTCGTAGAGATCTGTGTCTGTTGGGGCTACAGCAGACTTGAAAGTGCCATCAGAATATGCTGGGTTGTGGAGAGGAGATACTGACCGTCCCTGAGAAGACATCACCAAGTCAAAACCAGGGCGTCTCCTGATGAAGTAAGGGCATGTAGACTAGTTTCTCCCTCCGCAGAGGGCAGGAGGATGAGCAGACATTTCCTCCATAAAATGGAGGAAAGCCATTTTAAGGGAGCTTCACCTGCCTGAAAAGTCTCTAAGTATTTCCACACTTAAGAGGGAAATATTTCTGAATCTTTTTCTCTCTTAAACTTTGAGTAAATTATTTACTTCTCTTTCTTTACATGCCACCTCCACAGCTCCCTAACACCTTATTTTTATTATTAATGTTGTAAAGTGTTTTTCATTAGAGGGTAAAGATGCAGGAAAAAATCAATAGCTTACACATAACGAGAATGTGTCTGACAAACAAGACTGAGTGAAAGAAGGGATACGTGTTGTTCAATAGGATTCCATCCATCTAAGCTAGAAACAGGCAGAACTAAACTCTCTCTTAAGGTACGCACACATACGTGGGAAAACCATAAAGAAAAGTCAGGAGAAGGTGATAGCCGGAGTCTTGGTAGTGGTGTTGAGTGAGTAGCAGGACGAGGGGGTTACGACGGGAGGGCTGTGTGGGAAAGGGCTTCTGGATTTGGATGGTAGTTACATGAGTGTTTGCTTTATAATTATTCGTTAATCTGTACAAATGTGTTTTATGCACCTTTATGAATGTATGGTATGTTTTACAAAAATAGAATGAAGTGATGTGGAAAATTAGAAAAAAAAACAACACAGCAGTTTAGAAATTGGAGATAAATATGGCAGATTGAATGCTCTCTTCCAAACCTGCACTAAAATGATGGTAAAGGAATCTTTTAAAACATGCATAAACCACAAAGACAAAATGAATGGAAAAGAAGACAGTAGCAGCCATATCTATAATTGAGGGCTAGGTTTTCATTTGTTCAGATTTTGTATTTACAATATTCTGGAATGACACATTTGGCCTGAGATGCTTTGTCATGGTCCTGAACAGCCATACACCTACAACCAACTGCTTTGCAGGGCTTTGCTTCGCCTGTGATTTTGCAGAGGGCTCCTCGTTCCTCTAGTTTCCGGTGATAACAACCTCAGTTAAATTAATCTGGTGTTCAGCACACAGTTCCCTACCAGGTTTTTCTACATAGACTCATCACAGCTGGATGGCACACACGAATTCCATGAGCTAGGCCATGGTAGGCGAGACATTATTTAGCACCTCTTTTAAAAAGTGTTAATGTCTATTTCACCCCCGGCCCCCGCACCCCCCCCAAAAAAAAAAAAAAAAAAAAAAAAAGCAGTGCCTTCCTTGGCCATGGTGCTAGGTTAGGTTGGAGTTGAATCCTGAGCTCACTGGAGAGGCCCTGTCTCCATGCAACCCAGAGGTGACAGGGAAAGACAGCAGCAGTATTTTCAAAGCTGGAAAACAGATAGACACATAGTGACTGACTTTTCACATACAAGCTGGCTTAATCCTAGACTGCAGTGGGGGCAGTTGAGATAGTTAAGCTTGCCGCTCATAACCCCTAAAAAGTTTGGGAATGAATGGTATCAAGTATCTTTGAAAGTAGTGGTGGAAATGGAGCTAAAGACTGGAGAGTTGGTTCAAAGTCTGTTTAAGATGTGATTAGATCCCAGATTCCCACTCCCATTGTAGTAGCCAGTACTTTCCCCCCTTCAGCTGAAAAGCGGAGGGTTGTTCTCTATTGAGGGTGAAGGAGAAACTCTCTGGACTGGGGCATGACTGGTACAATAAAGGGCAATATCTTAGGGGTGAAACCAGGGCTGAGACTGCTGAGCTGTCTCCCCCTGTGGCTCTCCCAGTGCCAGCCCCTGGGCATACTCTCTAGGCAGGAGATTTGAGCATCCTTCTGGCAGAGTGGAGTAGCCTAAAGAAGAAAGCCCTAAAGATACATCATGATCTACCCAACAGGACAATTCAGCTGCAGCCCTCTGCAGCGAAACCTACTTGGCATGTCCCACTTACCATTCAGAGCGTCTTGTCAGTGTCTTGTTGTTTCACTCTTAAATATGATCAGTCAATTAAGGATACCTGAATACTTGAGGAAGTCCCTTAAAATGAAAATAGAAACCAAAGCAAAAAAGCAAAGGATGCATATTTAAAGTAAAACATGCAAGAAGAAGAAAACTTAAAAAACAAAACAAAACTAAAACACCAACATTCTTTTCTGTCTTTAGAGAGAGACGATATCACATCCTTGAAACAGAAAGTGATTTCTATGTAAAAGGAAAATTTAAGAAACAAAAAGGAACTCTTGGAAATAAAAAATTTGGTAGGTGAGGGCTCTGAATGGTTGGAAAACAAAATTGATGAACTTTAAAATGTTGGGGGGAAAATCAGAGATGGAAATTAGAAAAAAAATATAATAATTAGACAACCAGTCTAAGTCCAACATTTGAAAGTAGGAGTTCCAGAAAAAAAAGATAACTGAAAAAACAATGTGGAGAAATCATCAGTGAGACAATTTTAGTAACGTTTCCTAGAATTAAAGGGCATTAGTTTCCAGATTAAGAAGGTTCATTTAATGAACACACAAATGGATGAAATAGGCCTATACCAAAAGTACATCATTAAAATTTTAGAAATATGGGGACAATTGGATGATTTCACAAGTTTCTAGAAACAAAAAATATATTACAAAGAATCAGGAATCAGCCTGGTTTCATGTGTTTTAACGTGGGAAGCTGGAAGGCAATGGAACAGTGCCCTCAAAATTCTGTTTTCCAGTTGACAAGGTCATAGCCATCCAAACTCAAGCAACAAAGTAGAACAAAGACATTTTCAGATTGGTGAAAGTCTCAACAACAACAACAAAAACCAATCCCCCAAAACAAGTAAACAAAACTGGGCACCTTCTCTTACGAAGCTGCAGAGGAAGGTCTTCACCACAAGGAGGGAGGAAACCAAGGAAAACATCGGGTTCAGGAAATAAGGAATCCAGGACAGGAGAGATACAAATAGAATGTGCAGAGGGCACCCTTCATAGTTATCACGATGCAGACATCGGATATTGATCTAAATCAAATTATGATGTGGCTATTGAGGAGGATGGGGGAGGGGTAAGTGAAAGTGTTAAGCCTTCACTTTCCATGGTAGGAAAAAAAGTTAAAAATCATCAAGAAGCTATATAAGCATATTATTTAAAGCTATGGAATTAAATACCTAAAGAAACAACTAAGTAATTGAAAGTGGTTGTTAGGGAGGGAGAAATGGGGCATAAGGAGGAATTTATTTATTTATTGCGATGAACCGTTTAGAACTAGTTGACTCTAAATTATGTGGATTCATAACAGATAAAATTAAACAGTTTATTGTTGATAAGTGGCTATCACTTTTCGAGTTATCTCACGTAAAAATAAAACGAGAATCCTATGTTGTCCATTCATTTACTCAACAAATCTTTTCTTGAGCGTCTGTTATGTATTAGGCATTGAGGCAGTGTCTTTTCTCAGTGTTTGCCCTTTCCCTGCTCCTGTGCTGGGCCTTCCTACTGGCACCCTCAGTTCAAGGAACTGCTGACCATCTGTCCCATGCCCCTCTCTCCCTCGATTTCTGCTGGCTGTGTCTGTGGCGCTAATGTGTCAGCAAAGTCTCAGCTATGCTTCTTTCATGTTCTCCAGGGGTAGGTTGTCAGGAGTGGTACAATTTGCTTTTCCTTCTAAAGGAAAGAAGGGTGCCCTGGCCACAAATTCCTACAGGGCACATACGTAGTCGGTGGTTTCTTTGCCCAGCTCAGTGCTGGACACATAGTGAGCACGCAGTGGGTGTTGACCTTGGTGGTTGTGAGATGGGCTGTTTCCTCTCTCCGGCCTCGCCTCCTCAAGGTGGACCCAGTATCCATCTCACTGCATCCCCAGAGCACCCCTGGGCTTCGGCAGAGTGGGGCCACTAGGAAGGTTCTGCATCAGCCCTTCTGGTCCCCCGGTATTTACACTTCTGTTACCGAAAATCTAATCATGTCAGATTCAGTACTTTGAGTCTTGAAGGATATTTGAAATTTAAGCAAATCTCAAATGCCTCTAAAAGGAAAACTGCTATGAACCATTATCATGGTAATTTCCAATCTGAAGTTCCACATTCCAATGTCTCATAAAAGACACAATGATGGCCAGAGAGCTCTTTTTAATATTTCACAACCCCTAATGGAAACTGCCCATTTATTCAAGATAAGGCTATGAAGAGGAACTAAAATGTCCAGGTTCTTTGCTCTCGGCTGAAAGAGTCTGTCGATGTGGTATGGTAGCTCTGGTTTCCCATGTTGATGATAGGTAGATGCCTATCTTTGATAAATGTAGGAATGGCAGGGGGAGATACTAATTATTAGTGCAGTTTATTTGGTTGGTAAACCCTTGCCCAAGGCTGGGTTGGAGTGGTGGAATATGAAGGGGTCTTTGAGGTGAAGAGATGAGGGGCCTGCGTGCTAGCTTACTCATTCCTCGGGACTTGTTGGGAGCTGGGCTAAGGGCTGAGGAGGGGGCGCAAGGGACAGTGTGCGGGCCCCACAGATCAGCCCCCCTGCCCTGCTTCAGCACTGTGTTGAGGGCTGGCCTGAGGGGCCGGGCTGCTGCCCAGCTGGTTGACTCCTGCAGTCCAGACTCCATCACACAGCCTCATGGCAGCAGAGTTAAGTGCTCCAAGAAGCAAATTAATCCAGAGAGAAAAGGAGCCCCACGCCGTGAAAACTGATGGAGACCATGGCCTACTTTCTCGTCTTGCAGAAGTCACTTGCACTTCTCTGGGGAGCAGCCAAAGTGCTCCACGCTGGAGAGCGGAGATGTGAGAGGAGAGGATGGTGTTTGGCAAAGAGAGGCATGCGTGCCTCTAGTGGGTCCGGCTTTTGAGCTCAGACTAAAGAAAGCCAAGCTGGAGATTATACGTGAAACCTTACAAGACCATTTACCTCTTTGGTGACTTGGGGTGGAAATGGTTTGGGGGACTTTTGTTAGGAAGGAGTGATGTTTGGAAGCAGACACACTCGACAAATGCACCCTGACCTTCTGCGGCGCTCAGAACTGCTACCACAGGCTTTGGTACTTAGTCGTTCTGTTTTGATGTGTTCTAATTTTGTGTTTCCAACAAGATGGTAAGCTTGCAGATGCCAGTTTATTTATTCGTAAGCCTAAGTTTTCTCATCTGTAAAATGCCTATTTTGCAGGTTTGCTATGCGTGTTAGGAGTTCGGGGGCTCAGGTTTGTCTATCTAAATTTGCCTCAAATCCTCCCATCCACACTTTCTCCGTCCTGGGCTGTCTCAGAAAGGCTCATACTTCCAAAGAACAACATCCAAATGAGAGACGTGACTGCTTTCTTGAAGTGCCCGGCCAGCACCTGACGACCACCCTCCCATTTGGAGGTCCTTGTTTCCTCTCACTGAGTGCCGGCCAGCTGGCTCTGAATAGCTGATCATGAGCCCGTTTGTCCAGATAATGAGGGTAATGATTTCGCCTCTGTAGAGAGAGAAGCGCCCATCCAGTTTGCTTTCAGGAGGCTGAGAATGAAAGAGAAAGTTGGAGGAAAAGAACAAGGAAAGTTCACGGAGAGATAGGGTCCATTTATCATCCACCAAAATGAATGAATGAAGGACTATGGAGACCATGCTTTTGATGTACAGTAACCCTGCTCACTGATAGTCCCTTGGTGTTTCTGATTAGAATAGCTACGCGTCTGTCAGGAGACCTAGAAATGGGATGGAAAGAGGAATGGAAGTACCCTTAATTAATCGCAGAGTGGTAAACAAGGGGACGGGACAGGGAGAAATTGCCTCCTAACACGGAGAGTTAGAGATGATGAGTTTAGAACCCCTAGCACACTGCCCGTGGGAGGGGCTTCCCAAAGGGTAACTTATGACTGGTAGTGGCTTTGCCATTCCCAGAGCTGCTGTTCAGGCTGTAAGGACAGAACTTTGCTGAGATGAAATTTCCGTGTCAGTGTGCTTTTGCGGACCACTTTACTGAGAAGCAACACAAAGCAAGTGGGCATTTTAATTAACGCTAGAATCATGTCTGTCCCTCATTTGCCCATACGTCTGGAAACCCTATGGATATGCCTTCCCAATTTAATAATCTGACCAGTGAGATTTGTATAATGCTTTAGAATTTACAGTGGATTCCCTCGTGTTATTTGACCCTCATAACAGCTTTGGGAGGTAGGTGGTCTGAGTATCCTCACTGTGCTGAAATGGCACAAGCTCCAGGCCAGGTTCATACAGGAAGTGAATGGTTGAGGCGATGGAAGCCTCTGGACTCTGCATCCCGTGCTCCTTTTTGTAGTCCCTGGTGCTTCTCCCATCTTGCTGTCTATAGCCTAGCAACAGGACTGGTCACTTTTCTCATAACCTCCTGATGGAGCCATCCTCAGGAGCCCTTTCTGTTTTCCAGGGGCTAAGGAAAGTGGCTTTCAGCTTGTGGTAAAGGTTGATAGAAAAATGGGATCCAGAAATGTCTTCGAGCCTGGTCCAGATGCTAGAAGAGTTTGGCAAGTGAGTTTACCAACACTGAGTCAGGCCCTTCTCCCACTCCCCCTGGGTTTTGGATCGATGTTGCAATGAGTCTGGCAGCTCTGAGCGTTTCCCTTGGCCTCTAAGGCATTCATTCCAGTGATGATGATGGCTTGTCAGGGTCATAGCCCTAGTACAAAGCAAGGCTGTTCGCGGCTGATCTAAAACATAACTGGAGCCACCTCCAGGCGAGGCTGTCTTTTCAGGCTTAGGTCTGTAACTAGCGGAAGTAAAATGTTCCCATCACTGTGTGTAGCAGAGATCAAAAGTAGCATCTTTGTCTGTAGTTTTTCCTGAGTAATTGGAAACGCAAGTTGCCTACTACCATGCATGTCTGACCAGGCTACTCAGTTTCTCCTTCCATCCCCAGGGCCTGGGATGTCCCTCTTCCCTCTCTTTGTCTATCTAAATCCTACTTGCCTGAAAGACCGGCCTCCTCCATGGAGTCTCCATTCCAGAATGCACGGGACCCCGGTGTTTGTCTCCCAAGTTGGTGCTTTAATATCTCCATGCACTGGTTTCTGTTTCCTCTGTCTCACAGTGCCTGGATGTTCTGGCCACAAGGGAATGGTGACAGATTCACTGGATGAAACATAGTGAGGGTTATAGAAAAAGTAGAGACCTGGGAAACCAAAGACCTGGTTTTGTTGCCCTGGACAAATCCCTTCCCGTTTCAGGCTTTCAGTCCTTATCTATAAAATGAAAGAGTTGAACCGGATTATCTCTAAGGTCCATTCCAGATCTAAAGTTCTAGGACTAATTGTAGATTAATCAAGAGAGGTTCTCATAGTTTTTACCTGTCTATATGCACTCCCCATATCGCCACCTGTTAAGCTGTCTTTGGCTTATCAACACCACCTAAGATTTGGCTGCATGTAACTTAAAAAAATTATCTTTATTTCACAGAGGAAAGTCCCAGGGGATAATGAGGGAATATTGAGTAGTGTTTAGAAGCAGAGACTTGGAGTTAGAGAAACCTGGGTTTAAATCCTAGTCCCACCACTTACTAGTTGTCTGATATTGGGCAAGTTACCCCCTGAAACACCACTTTCATCATCAGAAATATGGAGTTAATAATACCAGTTTCACTAGGTGATCATAGAGTAAGTGAGATAAAGCATGCATGGCACATACACAGTGTAAGTGCTCAATAAACAATGGTGCCAATAATAGTTATTGTATTTGGGAAGGAAAAGGGTGTGTCTTCTAATCCTCCAATGAGCATTTTCCGATTTTTAAAGTATTGGTTGTATTTTAAGACAATACCTTTATCATTTTAGTAAGCAGGGTAATGATTTGAGGAAAATAATTTCAGTTCCAATAAGAACACTAGCAGTACTAATTATGCAAATGATAGCATTTTAATAGAGTTCCATAATTTATGGAATTGGGAGAGACTTAGAAAAACATGGATTGACTCTCTGGAGTCTCAGATTTCTGGTGATTCAAACAGACTACTCTTACTTCCTGCCAGCGCAAATAAATCAAGTGTAAACCTGTACTTTTTAACCAAATTGGAACAAAAGTGGAACAAATTCAGTGATAAGAAACTGTTTTAATAAGACACTTCATTCTTGAGGTGATTTGCTAAGGAGAGATTCTCCAATTTGTCCCTGAACTACCAAAAGCAACAGACCCACTATTGTATTTGCTCCCCTGCCCCCAGTTGCTCTGGATTTAAGTAACTAAAGCTTCTCAAATATTAATGTTGGAGGGTAGCTCAGTGATCTAAGCAGTGGAGACTAAAAAAGGCTTTGGATGTGAATCAAAATTTTCTAACTGCCTTGCTCTGAGCTGCCGGGAAATTCCTTACAAACCTTGGATGTGTCAATCTGACCACCTGCAGAAATGGCATGACGACACGACGGACATAACCTGGCTTTCTAGAGTATTAGTGAGGAAATGAAAGGTTAGATGATCCTTTTCTGGTTAAGTGAAAAATGTATGCCGGTGGGCATTACCTTTCAAGTAACTTTTGGACAGTGTACAAGGGTATGTGTGTGTGTGTGTGGGGGGTGTGCGTATGCACATGCATGCTTAAAGTTCAAGTATTTGTAAAGCTTTCCAGCACACAATGTTGTTAGGAAACAGAGACAAGTGTTTGACTGAAACAATGTCTTTGCTGTATCAAATCATCTACTTACGTTCTTTCATTTGTACCATTTCTTCAAATAAAGTAATTTGGTACCCCCAACTTCTCCCCCTTCCAAAAAAATGTCTTTTCATCATTGGTAAGTGAGCTCGATTTAGCACTTCCAGATCTTCTATGTCTTATCTTGATAATTTATATTTAACTGAGTTTCGACATTGACTCAGAGTCAGAAAGAATTCCAGTAGATAAAGGAGAACCAGAAAGCCAAATTTTAATAACTACTCAGAGAGCAAAAAGAAATAATTGAATAGCGTATATTGCAGAGGGCATGTGGCTAGTGAAGAAATAGCTTTGGATAAAACAGGACAGGGAGAAACTTCAAAGAAATGTCTTCTGCCCATTAATTCCATAGTGTCTCAGTGATTTCTCAGAGATTGATTATCTCTGGCAAACTGTGTTACATCAGCCCTCCGGCCATTTTCCCAATCCCATTAGGCCCAGAAAATACTCTGTACTGTAGGGATAAGGGGCTTTTGTGCTGTGTTTACCAATATTCATCCAGCTTGTCCCCTTTCCTCACCAGTCCCTGCAGGAGCAGAGAGATGCCTCCACCCTCAGTAGTTAGCCTTTGGGATTTTCACTCAACCCCCTTGGAAGGCTAGAGAAGCTCAAACAGAATGATGAGGCAGTATGTGGCTCAGGTTATCTTTTGTCGCGTCCAGCGCAACACAGGCAGTGAGAGAACGAGAAGGGGGGCGAAGGGTTAAGGAAGAAACAGAAATCAAGAAAGTTATGAAACAGGGGGCCAAAGGTCCTCCAGCCTCAAAGGACTGAGAGCCCCAAATTTGGCCACCTTGTGGCTTTTATTGATGTACACACAAGGAAGTAGCATTGTTTTCTCCACGGTCTGTGAGTCTCATACATCACACCAGAAAACTGGTTCAAACCAATCACCCTTGCTTACAAATAGACGGAATAGAAAGTCCCATGATGTCTTAACAATTATGGTATGTGCCTCCCTGGGGAAATATCCTTTATGCTAAAACTTATTGATAAGAATGGAAGGAGAACTGATGTTATCACATCATTGACTCACTTCCCAAGCAGGTCGTGCGAAGGAATACAGCCACAGAGGCAGAAGCTCTCCTTAGCCGGGGGAAGGTGGGGGTTATGCCTCTCTCTATCAACCCCGTGAGTTCTCCTGGTGGTCCCCACATGGTTCTGCCTGGCTTGGGTTGTTCCTCCGTGAGGAATCTTACCCTTCATTGGCTGACCAACCATCTTTTGGGGGTAAAACAGAGAGACATGAAGTTTAAGCACAAAGGTGAAGCAAAGTCCCCGAAAGGATCCGTCTCACAGACTCTTCTTTCTTTAGGGATAGGCACAAGGAGACAGATGTGTAGGCTGCTGCATGACAACAATCTTTAGGTCAGCTGACCAATTCTTCATATGGTTTTTGGTGTTTATTGAGGATTTTCATGATGGCTAGATATACTGTCCCCATTCAAAAATACCTGTTTAACTTAGACGTGAGATACCTATAGGGGGTCAAAAATGAGAGGAAAAAATTTCTTCTCTTGAAGTCTCTCTCTTTGTCTAGTATGGTAGGCAAAGGAGTTTGCCAATTGCTAAATAAATAACCTTCCCACAGTGTCAGTTTTTTTCATATGTAAAATGGCAATAATAATAATGCCTCCCTCGCAGGATGGTTAGGAGAGTTAAATTGGTTAGTATTTGGTAGATGCCTAGCACTGTGCCTGCCTTGCATCACGGAAGGCACTCAATATAAGTTAGCTAAAATTATGGTAACTGGCCGAAGCGGAAAGGTTAGTGGGCCTGTTGTAAATTGAAATTGATAAGGAAAAAGGTCCGTATTGGGAAGAGTAGAGATCAGAGAGAAGACTGGTCAGCAGGCATCTGAGCTTGGAAATATGCCGGATGTGAACACATCTCTATACTTAAGTGTCTACATCCTCCTTGCCACAGAAATAATTGCATCAGACCCAATAAGAGAAAAAGGATCCATGCAGTTTTAAGACTGTGTGAGCATGGTACAAGGGGCCTACCCATGAGTCAGTAACACTCAAACTTTTAATATTACTCTCAGGTACTTTATTCATTGCTTCATTCATTCAGTCCACATTTATCATAAAAAATTTGTTGCATATTGATGCTATAGATAAAAATGATCCACTCCCTTTCCTTAAGAAAGCTGAAGGAAGAGGCAGGCAAGTAACCAGACAGTTAGACAGTAAGTTCCTGAATGATTAGAAGGAATGCAGTACACTGGGGAGGCTTCTTGGTGGAGTTGATACCAGATGAGTAAGAGATATCCAGCAAGGGGGGAAGAGTATTCCAGGTAGAGGTTGCTGCATGTTCAAAGACATGGATGACCGAGGCTTGTATGTGACACATCTGAGTCATCTCAGTGTCAGTCTCCATTGATTGCCTAGTCTCTTAAGTATGAACCATATTGTCATGTGTCTAGTCATTTTGGATTGTATTCTGGACATTGTCTGATATATTGTAAAGCTTATGGATTCTATTATGTTCCTCTGAAAAATATTGTTTTTTTGTTTGTTTGTTTGTTTGTTTTATTAGGCACTTACTTTGACTGAACTCAAACACCAAACTTTATCTCTCCTGTGGTGGGCAGAAGCTGAAGTCTCTGATCAGTTCTATTAATCTTAGCTGGAGTGCTTGGAAGCTGTCTCATTCATGTGGAGCTCTGGAGTCAGCTAGAGATTTGGATGGAGTTTATGTGCAGAATTTGGTGCTCCCTTTCGAGGCTCTCTCCATTTTTGGATTTCTCTTTTCATTTTCTAGCTGATGCAACTCAATCTTCTGATTCTGCAGGTTTCTGTCTAATTTCTAGCCACTCCACAGGGTGCTAGAGGCATACTCTCAAGCAAAAAGTTGCAAAACTCAGAAAACTCATTCAGTGCTCCCTTTTCTCAGTTGCTTCTTTCTTATGGTTGCTCTCCAGTACACACAGATAGTTATTTTTAATTTTCTATTAGATAGTAGATATGAACAGAGGATCGGTCCAATATAAGCTACTTCAGGATATTGGAAGCAAAACATCCACAATGGATATTTCAAGAACTTCAAGCAATTCACTATGGTTGAAGGGGAGTTGCGTGTGTGTGTGTGTGTGTGTGTGTGTGTGTATTAGAAAGACACACAGCTTAGAGAAAGGCGGAGGCCAGATCATTAAGAACTTTGTATGTTACACTAAGGAATCTGAGCTGTATCGTGAAGGTTGTGATGGAGAGTTTTAATCAAAAGAATAAAATGATCATAATTGTGTCTAAGAAACATTGCTTGACATGTACATGCGTGATGAGCCAGAGGGGTAGGAAGATAGTTAGGAAGCTGATAGATAAAACAGAGTTCAGTTTTCTCCTCTGTAAGATGAGAAGTTCAACTAGCTGATCATTAAAGTCTCTTAAAGCTCCAATATTCTAATCTTCCAATTAATGCCCTCACTTGGCCTTACTGGAGCTGGGAGTTCCTGCAAATATGTGTTTTTCAGAGTACTGTACACAGCTCTTTGAGCCTATGCTTTAAGTGATGCCATTAGAGAAAAATACACTGGAGAAAAATACATTGGTAGCATTCTATGGTTTATGAATAGATTAAGATAATGGTGGCACAAAACAACACACATGAATGCAACATAGATAGTTAACATCCTTTGAATTTTTCTGGCTCTCCTTTCAGACCTCCTGTATCACAATATGTATTTGGTTGTTCTATGTGATCTTAAATGGCCGACTGTTAGTCTGGATTTTATTTTTGTCAGTCCTGAAAGAGATGAGCTGGGCCTAGTAGGAACCCATTGATACGGACTCTTTGCAATAGGGGCACCCAAATTGGGAAAGGTGGAAAGATACTCTATTACAGTCTCCTGAGAGCCTCTGGAGGTCCTGATGGCATTGTGATGGGCATGTTTATTTTACCCTTTCCAAGTTCTGAACCAATAGGAAAGGGAGGCATCCCTGGGCCTCCAGATGCCCCGCACCTTCTAAGGTTTCCTGGAGAGCAAAGAGCTCCTTTGTGTCAGAGACTGTGGATGACATGCTGCAAAGCATCATCTGTCTGCTCTTGCTGAAGAGGGCAGTCCAGAGTTTAGTAGTTCACTCTCAGCATGGCACATTTTCTGTGCTTTGCCTCAGTAGGAGTTCAGCTCTCCTAGTACTTAAACCTAGCCTAATGTACTGCCTTTGGCAAATTAATCCTATGTTCAGTTCATAAAACATGAGGTTTTAGGAGTTACAGAGGCAGCAACATAATTCTTGCATGTGATTACTTGCATGCAATTGTCAACAAGGCTTTCCTTCTAGAATTGCAAGGCCTGATATAGTGACTGGTGAATTACCTTCGTGGCTTTTTACTTTGATGATTATCATTTTATTCAGAGTTGACTAAGTGATATTGTTTTAAATGGCTCTAAAATTTTTCTCTAATCTGTGCCCAGCTTGGAGTGTATGAATACATCCATTCAGATACTTACGAGGCGCCTGAACTGGGTCTGGTAATTCCAGGGATTAAGATACAGCCCTTGTCCTCAGGGAGCCCGGCGTCTAAGTGCCTGCCCATGGCCTCTGCTTGGCAGCTTGGCTTTGTGCGCTGCAATGTGAGCTTGTAAACATGACAAGCCTTCCCACAGCAGTTCTCTCTCTTCTAGCACATTGTCACTGAATTGGATTTGGTGAAAATACCAGGGAGTGGGAGAATGTGCTTGTGACATGGGATGGTCAAGTTAGGTCACTCACCATAATGTGCTGCCAGCTTCTGTTTTATTGGTTTTGGTGTAATCACGCCTATAGTTGGACTCCTGTGCTATGGTTTGAAGGTGTTATGAGGCCTGCTCCAGGTTTGCTTTCTACTTCCTGCCTCTGTTCCTGAACTTTCTGCCATTGGCATAACTCGTAACGTCATCATGGAATATTCCATGGGTTAAGGCATTGCTTCCAGAATTCTACTTACGTATGAAGGCCCATTATGTCAGAAAGAGTTGATTGAGGAAGCACATTGACTTAATTATGATGTTTCACCTGAGAACTGTGGATGGCACAAGTGGGAGGCAGAGGTGATTCTCAGGTGTCGACAGAGATTCATGCAGAAGAGCATGGAACAGAAGGAAAGATGAAGTCTCTCGGTTAGAGCTCTAGCACGCTCTGTGCCTGTTTCTTTCTTTTTCCATTCTTTCATCCCTATCACGTAGCCCAGCGTTTGGTACATAGTAGTTGCTCAGGAAATGAAAATCCCAGATCCAGCCTTGGCTGACAGCTAGGTCTGTGAATCTCAGCCCTGATTTAAGCTTGGCCAGTATTGAGTCATTAAAGAATTCTTTGCATTTTTTGGATAGTGGAATTTTTGCTGTGTCTCATTCTTTTTAATGTGGCTTCGGTGTGACCAGCACTGTGAGGAAGGGGTTTCCCTCCCAATATAAGGATAAGTCTTCTGCTTTGATTTACCTGCTGTGATTTAGGTCAGACGCCCATTTTTAGAGGGCAACGTCCATTTCAGAACAGGAGAGAGAGGGGAGCTCAAGCATGACCTAAGGAAAGGGGAGGGGGACCAGCTGTCCTGCCACTTGATGTATGGTTGACTCAGCCAAGTTCAACTACAGGACTGGGTCCTGGCCCAGGATGGAGAGTATCCACTAATGAGGTAAGTGGCTTCAAGAAGATCAAAATAATTAGTTTTCACTGCTGTAGTGACTCACCATCTTAAAGACATTATGTTCCAACTTTAGAGTTAGGGGATAAAAGATGCCTAGTTCCTACTCCCTGGGGAATGCAACGTGTGGCTGAAAAGCTTGTGAGTTGGTAGAGATGGAAGGAGATTCTTTCTTTCTTTCTTTCTTTCTTTCTTTCTTTCTTTCTTTCTTTCTTTCTTCCCCTCCCTCCCTCCCTCCCTCCCTCCCTCCCTCCCTCCCTCCCTCTCTTTCTTTTTCTTCTTTTTTTCTACCTTGCTTTTGCTTTCTCCCTCTCACCTTCAGGACAGGAACTTGAGAGAAGCAATGAGTGCTTGTGAGGTTGAGTTGGGATGAAAAGGGCCGACTGGAGGTAGATTAGTGGCTGAGCAGAAAAGAAAGCAGCTGGTATTACTTCCAGACCCCTGGAGTCAGAGCTGTCGCCTGGCCTGCAGGGGTTTCTGAGGGGGTATTTGGTGGGCATAGCTTTTCATATGGGAGTGGGACCAGCCCCCATTATTTGAGAGGGATAAGTGTTCCCCTCAGAGGCAGGGAGAAAGGCTGATGGTCTCTGCATCTTGAACTCACCCATCTGTGTGACACCTGCAGAATGCTCTGTGACCCCCTGTGGCCAGTTGACAGTGTGCAGTGATTCAAGTGCAGGGCTGCATTACTGAGACCATCCTTTGCCGGGGGTATCCCCAGATAGGTGAGGTGGATATGGGTCTGGAACGCTAATTGACATATTTTGTGGGGCGGGGCAGCATGACCTGTGAGGGGAGTAAATTCTATAGCTGTTTGGCCAGAGTCAGAGCTGTGTCTAATGGGACAGAAGTTTCCTTGGAACCAAGCAGGTTGGCCCCCTTAGAGCTGAACTTGTGCCCTTTGTTCTCAGGAATCCCCCACTCCAACCAACTTGCAGACGAGACAGCTTCACGACTCAGAATGTGCTCTCTGTCCTGGGGCCTGTGCTGAGCGCCACCTGACATGTCTGGTAGAAAAGCTCAGATTGAGGGGGGCGCTGTTCTGCCACTTCCTGGATGAGGGACCTTCAGGACGTCACTTAAACCCTTTGAATCTTTCTGACCCTCCTTTTCCTCCTTTCCTTTTCTCCACAAACATTTCTGAGCACCTCCCAGGGGTTGTGAGTAATGGACACGCAGTGGAAAATAATATAGACAAGGCTGACGTTCTAGTAGGAGGAGAGCGATAGAAATGAGGTAAATGAGTGAGACTATTTCAGATACTGGTAAGTGCTGTGCAGACAATAGGCCATGACGTGGGAGTGCTGGGAAACATGGCTGTTACCATGGGGCAGCAGGGCCAGGCCTCCCGAGGCAGTGCTATGTGGGCCATGGCCATGGCCAAGAGCCCTGCATAGTGGGCCAGGGAGAAAGGGCATTGCGAACAGGCAACCGCAAATGCAGCGTCCCCGAGGTGGGGAAGACCAGTGTGCAGGTGGTCACGATGCCTCGAGGGGCATAGAGCCTGGTCTCTGACTCCAGGTGTGCAGGAGAGCTTACCTGGAATTGTTTATGCTCTGGGCTGTGAGGAGGAAATAAGCTTCCGTCATGGTAAGCCACATATTGTTGGGTTTCCTTGTAGGAGCAGTTAGTGCCATCCTGGGAATCTGGTATAAGTCCCTGCAGAGCAGCACAGAGCCCTGGAGCAAATAGGAACTTGAGCAGGGGAAGGGAAAGCCTGTTGTCACCTCAGCAGCAGGTGGAGTGCAGAGACCACAGGGTGCTCCTCTCTGCGTCCTGTGGTCCGAGCCAGAGGCTCTGTCCTGCTCTAATGTCAGCTCAAAGGGCAGTGTTTCCAGACTCTGCTCACGTCACAGGAGCAGTAATGTGCTTGTGCAAAGGTCCCATATGGTTGCAATGAATCAAGACCAAATTGTCTTAGTTTTAAAAATTAATATTATTAAGGACAGTCATGAAATACCACAATTTTATGTCATGCATTTCTTCTGAAGAGCTCAAAATGCAAGCATTAAAATGTATGTCCAAATATCCTACCAGCTGTGCCTTAGGAAGAAAGGAAGACCCATGGAGGAGGTGGGAAAATGACCTACTGGAAGGTAAGGCTCCAGTCTCTCCCCAGCTTTATCTCTGACCCCTTAAAGATAGCTAATCTTTCCTAGCAATAAACCAGCATAGAGGGATAGAATTAGGGAAATGGGATTATGTAATGTCACAGTAAGATGAAACACAAATAACGGATTGGAGCTAATTAGGTACTACATAATGCCAAGATTGGAGCAAACCAGAGTAGACTTGTCTAGGGAGAGAAGATATGGGGTGGGGACATGGAGGGGGGGAGGGGACGAGCCAGCTTTGGCCAGTAGAGAGGGATTCACCAGGAAGTACTAAGTTCTGAGAGGCAGGGACAGTTGAGGGCAGGAGACTGGCATCTACCGCAGAGAGCACAGGGTTTGATATGAAGGAGGTGGCTGATGGCTTGACATTGTGCCCAGAGACACCTCTTGCTTAGGAGTGACAAAGGAAACACGCACGAGTTTCAGTGCTCGGCTCTAACCCAGATCCACTTCTTGCCTGAATCCCGAGATGCTGTGGGATGACCCAGGGGAGTTGGAGAGAGTTGGCATGTACATCTGAGGGGAGTACTTAGGAGAGGGCATGCTATGCGTCACAGGATTAAAAAACGTCGCCAAGGAAGCCATGGAGACCATTACTTGGTCAGTTCTCCACTTCCAGGAATGTCCATCACTTTAAAAAAAATTCGTCAACCTTTTATTCAACAGGTATTAGTTAATTGGCTATTATGTGCTTTTCTTACCCTGGAGGAGCTTATAATTAAGGTGTCCATATAATTTATCATCCAAAGTAGGATGCATTGGAGACAGAAAGGGAGGCACTATTAATAATTATGTGGGGACAGCAGGCACACACAATGACTGGCGCAGGCAAACTGGGACATGTGGTGAGCCCACCTATGACACCCCCCTCCACTTAAAACTAGGCGCCGTGAGATGCCTGCTGTGTGTGCAGCACGGTTGTGCTCTTGCGTCCCCATCTTCTGCCAAGAGTGGGTCTCCTTTCCTCCTGCCTGAGCTCGTTGTCCTCCATGTCAGGACCTAACCCCCAGCCACTAGGCTTGTGCGAATTACTTAGCCTTTCTATGCCTTAGTTTCCTGATCAGTAAAATGGGGGTAACAATAGGATCTACCTTGAAGTGATGTCGTGAGGAGAAAATGAGTCCGTATGGATTCACACTCGGACAGTGCCTGACACAAAGCAAACACCACATACGTACTGGCTGTTAACTATGTCTAGTTTTGTGACAGCTGGTAACTTACCCAATCTCTCTGCACTTTAGTTTCCTCATCTGGGAAACAGAGACAGTCATACCTGCCTTTTATGGGCCTGGAATTCAAGAAAAGCTAGCCCCCCTTCCTCCTTAGAATCAGCAGCAGACATCAAAGGGTGAGTTTTAATTCTCCAGTTCATAGATTTATTACATAATATATTTAGATATGGTTAAAGAACATCTCACTGAAGGGACAGAGGAGTTGCCCAAGAGGAAGAAAGCCGACAGGGAGAGGGGTGTGTGGCCTTACATGGGTAAGGTAAGCGGGAACCAGAGAAATGAACGGCCAATCTTCCTAGCACTCTCAGGCAAGACAGAAGACTCTAGAAGTCACAAGAATGTCTGGCCTTTGTCTCAGGATAAAAACCAGAGGGGCTTTCTCTGAACTAGGGAGGCAAGGCACTTGGGCATAGCTACAGTCAGGAAATGGCCAGCTCTTTTGCTTCTAGTATTTGATCTCCATGCAGAATAGTATAAAACTATTCTAGGTACTTTAATTTTTTTTTTTTACTTCATTAAGTTCATCTATAAAAGAGGAAGTTATAATTTTTAAAAATGTTTTTGTAATGGAAAATTTCAAGCAATCAAAGTACAGAACTTGTCTAATGAGTTCCACATACCCATCTCCCAGCTCCAGCTTCAGCAATTGTCAACACTTGCCAATTTAATCTGTTTTCCTCAAGACTCTTTTCCTGAGATATTTGAAAGCAAATTCCAGTTATTATATAATGTCACCTGTAAATACTTCAGTATGCATCTCCTACAGACAAGGACTTCAAAAAAAACAAACAAAAAACCAAAAACACCCCCAAAAAACATAACCAGATGTCTGTATCACCCCTGATAGTAATAACTCCAGCAAAACCCAGTAAATCCTTTATATCACCTAATACTGAGTTTATATTAAAATTTCCCTTATTATCTCAAAACTATCTTTTGACAGTTGGTCAGTTTGAGTCAGGGTCCTCATGAGGTCCACATATGACATTTGCTTGTATGTCTTCTAAGTCTCTTTTTATCTGCAATTGTTCCCCCTCCCATTTTGAATGTCATTTGTTTCTTGAGAAACAGGGTCAGTTGTCCTGTAGAATGTCCCACATTTTGATTTGG
The DNA here is from genome assembly GCF_057876585.1 of Rhinolophus sinicus. Taxonomy (NCBI): domain Eukaryota; kingdom Metazoa; phylum Chordata; class Mammalia; order Chiroptera; family Rhinolophidae; genus Rhinolophus; species Rhinolophus sinicus. Next base: position 92,527,737 of record NC_142501.1, read on the forward strand.
CTGACTACCTCCTCATTTTGTCATTTAATTTGTTCCTTTATCCTCCTTATTTTCTGTAACCTAGAAGTTAGATTGGAAGGAGAGTCGGGGGGCTCCTTGTCAGCCCGTCACTTCCTGTTGCAGCGTATCAGGAAGTGCTTCTAGCCATGCGGAGACGAAGCCGGCTCAGGCTTGTCAGCCTGTCCCTCGTTGTGGGGTTGCCGTCCAGCCTTTCACCGCGTGGCTGTGGCCTCCGTTGCTGATTGTTGCCCAGATCCATTATTTCATTAGGGCTTGTAAAATGTCCAGTTTTTTATTCCATCGTTCCTTTTGCCTTTAGGAGCTGGAAGTCTTCTGTAAAGAAGAACTTTCCCTCATAAGCTCTTTGGTTATCCTGAAATACAGTTTGACAGAAAAAGCAGGACGAGTGCTTTCCTATCATTTATTAATTTTCAGAATAATGAGTTGTTTTAGCAAAGGAGGGTCGAGCTTTAATTAACTAATTAAACAAATGTTTATTGAGTTCTTACTATAAGTTAAGCATGGTTCTAAAACCTCTTGGTTCAGCAGGGAACAAAACAGATAACAATCCCTGCTTTCTTGGAACTTATATTCTAGTGGTGGAAGACAGACAATAAACAAACCAGCAGGGTGATATATGGTGTTAGGTGATGACAAGGGCTTTGGAGAAAAATAAAGCTGGATGCAGTATAGAGAGGGCTGCAGGGGGTGCGAATTGGGTTTGCACTTTTAAAGAGGGTCGGGAAAGTTCATGAGAAGGTGACATTTATGCAAAAGCTTGAAGGAGGTGGAAAAATGAGCTCCATGCATGTTGGAGAAGAGCATTTCAGGCAGAGGGTCTTGAAGTGAGAGCCTGCCTGGGGTGTCTGAGGAGTAAAACAGAGGCCAGTGTGGCTGTGGCTGGTGTGCAGTGAGCGGAGGGGAAGTTAGTAGGAGATGAGGTCCGAGAGGTGAGGGTGGGCCGATCACGTGCGGCCTTGTAGACCATTTAAGGGCTTTGGTTTTGCCCTGAATGGCATGTGTAGCCAGTGACGGACTTTGAGCAAAGCTCTGGTATGACCTGACTTATGATGGAGTAATCAGGTGAGGGAAGAGCTGAGTTTAGACTTAAACGTAGAAGCTTCCTTCCTTGTCAGCTGGTGCACGCTGAGGGGGACAGAGGTTCTCCATCTGTGTGGAGGGAGACGGTGGGCACCTGGCTAGACATTGGGTTACAGGAAATGCTTCCCTCTGAATCCATCCTTTTAAGTTCCCAGGTTTAGCGTTCTCCTTGGCACTGCTGAATGCTTCATAACATCAGTTACCTGGGCAGAAACTTTTCCCCCAGACCCCGGACAGAGCGACTAATATATATCTCCCCCTAATCCCAGAGGAATCGATACTAGAAGTACAGGGGAAATGCCACCACTTGACCTGTCTGCGTTTATGCTTGGTTACGAGTCTGTCGGAGCATCTTCACCACCACTGAAGACTGGGTGTTGACTAACCAGCCACATCTGGTGGGGACTTCTGATGAGTCTAGAGCTAAGTCAGCGTTTTGATGCCATAGGACATCGATTTAGCCAGCGTCACCACTTTAACCATGGCAAGGGTTGGCTCAACTAAGAGGTACCTGCCGACATCGGGTACAGGTCAGCTGAGCACCCTTTTCCTTTCCACCCAGACTTTGCCAGTCAGCTTGGAGCACACTTTTTCATCCATGCTGCCTTCTCAGCATCCAGAGAGCCTTTTCATAGATGAGCATCTGTCTTTGCCTGTACCTCCCACCTGTCATAGGCTGCTTATGATTTTCTGGTGCTTAGCAACCAAGAGACGATAGGCTATAAGCAGCCCATATTTCCTGTCAAGTAGCTGTTCCCCTCTCTCTTCTTCTCCTCTGGGTTTGTATATGCAATGAAAGCAGCCAGAGAGACATTCAATCTCAACTTAAACAGTGACTTTTTAAATGAACAAGAACAAAAAAATTAAATTGAATCTAGTTTAAGCAGATCTTGCCTCAAAGAAAGCTTGCAAGCATCCCTTTTTGTCATCCCCTGTCATTATTTCAGGTGCTTCTCTGTAACCGTCTGAGATTCTTTCCCACAGGCCTAGCATGAAGGTAAGATGCACCACGAGAAGTGAGGCGGTGGGAAGAGTCTCGGCCTCTCCACACTGCAGAGTTCTTCTCAAATTGCAGGTTCTGCAGAGAAAAAAGAAGGATGTAATGTAGGAAGCAGGTTCTGCAAAGGAGGAACGTGACTTAGAAATGGGCTGTCTGCTCTTATTAAAAGGAGGGTTGCCTGCTGGGGTGTGGCAGAGTGGATGCCAAGTCCGTTGTAGCTACCAGTACTCATCCAGGTAGCAGGTTAGGCAGAGCAGGAGGCTTCTTGAGGAGCCAGAGGTCCTTAGGAAGGGAAGGGAATGCAAGGGGTCATGCACTATTAGCCACTTTTCTTAAAAATATCCGTAGGAGGAATGAACCTTGCTTTTCGCATGGGATGAACCTAACTCAGAATTGATACTGCCTGTGAGATGGTTTTCTGCAGAGAATCCAGGACCCATGGAAGGCTTGAGGAAGCATCTCAGTTGGAATTCAACAAAGAATCTATGTCTGGGTAGCTGGGTGCTAAGACCTGGAGTTTGGGCACCTTGCACCGTTGTCCCAAAAGGCTGTGGATATTTCTCAGCTCCTGGAAAGTGCATCCTCCCCTAGCCCCCTAGGTAAACTCCACAACATCCTTCGTGACCTGGTTCTCTCCAGGGAGCTTTTGGGGCTGCTTGAGTACAGATTCTTAGCAGGACCTGTGGGTGTCCTCTTTTTTTCAGATGAATTCCAACAGGCTCCAAGAGGAAAATGAAAAGATAGGAGCAATGGGAATCTTTTCTATGGTTAAAGCAACCGAATACTTGTTTAATGGATTAAACAAGCATTAAAATAAAGGTTTGAAGACTTGGAATCCAAGTATAATCTGAGGCTTCTCTTATATCTCCAAGCACTCATGGCCCTTGCAGACATCCTGCCCGTTTGAGCTGGGGGTACATCACAGAAATAAGGGGGTGCTGCATTGCCAATGAGTTGGGAAGCACTCCCTGGGCCTGCGATAGTAGGTTAGCGGACTGATGGTTTGGGCCAGGGTCTTGGTCCAGTGGGCCGTCTGACAAGGGGAAAAGGACGAACCTGTCAGTGAGGTCGGTACCTTAGACCCACAGATCCCTTAAAGTTGGAAGGGCCTTCGGGATAATCCAGCTTATTGCCCCGTTGGATGCTTGATTGGTAGTTAATGCAGCAAGTCTGGCCTCTGCATTCTGAACGTTGACCCAGACCTTTATTATTATAGAATAGAATAGAATATTATTATAATTACTGGAATGCTGCTAGCATATTGACTCCAGACTTGACTACACAAAATAGAAGAGATTCAGAAACAAGGACGTCCAGAGGAAGCAACAGACATTCGTAAAGTCAGACTCAGTGAGCACAGAGCAAGTCAGTATCTTCAAAAGGAACAATCAGAATTTCATGCTAATGATCAAAATGAATATTCAGTAGTTGTCCCACACTTACTTGATGTGAATCTTCTCTTAGGAAGAGCTCTTACCTTCCTGCCTTTGGTTTCTTCACCCCGCAGTCCATCATGCCTGCCACCGCCGGACAGATCTGAGAGCCAGCTCCTTCCACGTTCCTTCTCTACGAGTGAAACACTCATAGTTTCTCTTTGTCTGACTGGAGAAAGTAAGAACTTTTTAAGCTTGGTCTTGAGGGCCCCACCCTTCTTTCTACACCCTCTGATATAAGCTTTTGTTTTGTTCAGGTGCCCCCGCCCCCACTGCCTTCTGAGCAGCCTTCCTCTGAATCGTTGCTCCTGCTTCTAGAACGGGAAGCATCTTTTCTAGTTCCTGTAACCTCCGTCAGTATCTATCATAAGGCTGAGCACGTGGTGAATGTATGAATGAATGAATGAATGCTACATTCTGAGTAAGCAAACATCCAAGTATAAGCACATACCCCTGTATCTGCTCACACCGGAAACACCACACACTCCTAAGCACAGACAGGGAGAAAGAACCCCTTCTGTCTATCCTGGGACCTGGTGAAAGGTGCAGGTGCTGGAGAGGCACAAACGTCAACATGAGGGGACGGCTGGCAGGAAAAGTGTTAGGGTGTGGAACTTCCGAAGCCCAGCAGGCCGGAGCCGGGCAGCCTGGCAGGGGGCCCTTCTTCAGAGGAAGCGAGGGTCCCGGCAGGATGAGTCCCCGGGAGAATGGGACCTGAGAGTGAATCACTGTGGGAGGAGAGGCTAAAGGATCTTTTCTGCTCACAGATATTTTAGGTCTCGGTAGGTTTCTCCCACTTCTTTTGTTTAGACAGAAGTTTGGGGCATGCGGCTGCAGTGGGTAAGTTCTCAGACCTGATACGGAAAGCTTTGCCCTGGCTGTCCAGAATGCTGCATTCTAGAACATTTTTGCTGACAGGAGGCAGTAAAGTGAGGGATTCAGAGGGTTGGCTTTGGATCCAGGCGAACTGGGTTCTAATCCCAACACTTCTAGAACCAGCTGGGGACCTTGAGTGAATGGTTTAATCTCTTGAAGCCTAGTTTTTACCATTTTTAGAAATGAGGGTTGTGAGTGTGAAATGAGATCGCATATTCGTTTAGCCCACAAGTATTTATTGCGTCCCTTGTGTGTGTCTGCCACCGTGCTGGGTGCAGAGTTTGGGGTGGTGACGCCACAGATGCCAGCCCTCCCCTCTGGGAGGGCCACAGTTGGGGAGAGATCGTGGACGGGAAGTGCTCAGCATGTGCCGGCGATTACAGTAACCATTACTACCTACAGTTTCCTGTGAGCCAGCTCATCTCTTTGCACCTCAGTTTCTTCACTGATAAAATGTGGAGCTGAATTAAAATCATCTCAAACGGGAAGTCCCTGAGCCTCTAGTTTCTGAAGTTTCTGAGCTCATGCTTGAGTTATCCAGAGACCCTCTATAGGCCAGGGGAAGAAAAATACTAAGAATAGCTAATATTTTGGAGTTATTGTAGGACAAGAGGGCTACATACCTGATTTCATTTATTTACAGCTGATCATTTAATCCCCATGGGAAGCACATGGGGTGGATATTATTATTATTACCGTGTTATAGATGAAAACACGAGCTTAAGTGAAGGGGTGGATTGAGCAGGATGCTTGCCCATGGCCTATCACGGACCACTGTCGGGGCCAGGCAAGAAGATGCACTTTCAAGGGTCATGTAGAGAGGGAGTAAACTGATTTGGGTTACTTGTTAGTGTAGCACTCGGACACTGGATTCAGTAAGGAGCTCTTTAGAGGTAGAACACATCCAGAGGCCACGCAGTCTCCATCCCTGAAAGCATCCAGGCAGAGGCGGGAGGACTGTGCAAGGCGCTGGAGAGGGGCTTCTGGCATTGGGAGGGAGCCGGCCAGAAGATGTGCGAGCCCTGCCGGCAGCCGAGTAACAGCCATCCCTGCCTGAGCCCACGTGCTCTTCCCTAACAACAGCCCCAAAAGAACAACGGCAAGAAGGTTGTGTGGGGATGAAGTAACCCTGGTGAAGGCAAATGTGAGCGTCAGTGCCCTGTAAGCGGGGACAGGCACCGCCACGACAGGCTGCGTGCCTCCTGGGCGGCGTTCTCACGAGCGTCCTGCTTCTACCACTCCTCTCTCCCAACGCCTTCCCCAAGTCTTTCTTCCTACAGGATTTCTTTTCTTTTCTCCCACACTCCCTTAAGTTGAAATTCACTGACCTCTGTGGAGGTTTCAGTCTCCTTGCCTACTGGTGAGCCATGTGGAGGTCACTGCTTTCTTATCATTTATTACTGAGGTCACAAAATCTAAAGCCATTCCGGGAAAATGGCTTCTACTGGAGTTTTTCCAAAGAGAAGTGGTCAGCTCAGCTCAACACTCCCTCACTTCCTTTGTGTGATTCAACTGGGAAGTCTTTGCCTAGTGCCCCCTACAGAGCAGAACTGAGCTGGGGCGGAGGGAGACAGGGAGGTGAGCAGGCAGCCATGAGTGTGATGAGCAGTGGGACAGAGGCACACACGCCTGTGGCAGCACGGGGGAGGGGCAGCCCCACGTCACCGGTGGAGTGACAGTCCTGTCCTTGTGAAGAGAGGACTTGGGAATTGGACAGGCCTTGGTTTCCGTTCTCAGTCCACCACGTGCTGTGTAATCGTGGGCGAGTTCCTAGCCCCTCAGGGCCTCTGGCCTCCTCCTATTAAGTTGGGATAATATTACTTCCTTCACATGATTTCTGTGAAGGTTAAGTTGAATGAGTTAATTTAGGGGAATCATTAGGGTAGTGTGGGGCCCTTCCGTTCCTGGCCTTGGAGGGAAGGGACATCCTGAACCTGAGGCGTGTGAGTCCTTAGGCAGTGGCCTCCGAACTCCTTGGCCACAGACGGGTGTCCAGCTGGATGTTGTAATCAGCAGGAATATTTTCTTAAATATGGAATTTGGGGCGCCTCCTTTAGAGAGTCTGCACAAGAATCTGAAAAGTTTCCCAAGTGATTCTGAGGCATAGCTAGGTTTGGAGACCTGCTGAAAATGATACAAAAAAATGTGTGTGTGTGTGTGTGTGTGTGTGTGTGTGTGAGAGAGAGAGAGAAAGAGAGAGAGAGAGAGAGAGAGAGCACATGCGCGTTTTTCTGGAGAAAGGGCCCCTGGTTTTCATCAGATTCCCCAAGTGCTTTATGATCCCACAAAAAATTAAGAGCTGCTTCGTGTGCTATGTGCTAGCGGGCAAAGAAAGTGTTTCTGGAGAGCATGGCTCAAGACATGAAACAGTCCCCAAGGCTAGTACTCTTGGCCCTCGTCCCTCACCCCCACTCTGGAAGATTCCCAGAGAAATCGCAACAGCTGGTTGATCACCTGACTCTCTGGCAGGTAGGTAAGCTGTTGGGTCTTGGGGCATCTCATCAGCTCTGTCTCTAGAGGTTCTTAAGATATTTAGTTGTAACCAGCCTGAAACATTGACATGGAAAATGTTTCCGTCTGGTTCCTGTAAATGTAAAATCTGTTATGAATTACACCCTTTGGAGTGAAAGAGAGAAACAGAGATTTGGTGTGTGCAGGAGAGCCAGCCTCGACACTGTCTGAAAGCTTTTGCAATTTTTCCTAATTGGCCCAGTCCTTTTCTGTAACAAATCTCTCTTTTCTCTATCCCATCTCTCCCCTCCCGCCTAGAGCTTCTGATTTCCTGGCAAAGCAAACAGACATCAGAGCCCGGATGTTGTTATTCTGAAGGGTTTTCAGGTGTGTGATGGGAAAAACAGGCAGGAAGGGAATGTTGTGCTGGGTTTGGGAGCTGAAGGGGATTTGTTTTTCAACATGCCTTGGGAGACTTGGACTTTGTCCTTTGTCTTCTGTGTTCTTGGTAAGTCTCCTAAGATGCTCTATCAGCTGTGGGAGGAGCTCTGACTTCCCCAGTGATGCCCTTAAGTGAGGGACAGAAGGTCACAGCTGCCTCCAACTCCTGTGGCTGACCCACTGCCTTGATAATTTGAACTAAGTTCAGTTAGTCTGCAGTCTTTTATGGAGCTGAGAACGCATTTGCCTCACACAGACCCCCTCCAGGAGGCTACGTCTGGAATGGGAAACAGTCAGTGAGCGCCGGGAGACTGCCTTTCCATGTAGTTATTCGTTTGTGTGTTCATTCATTTCTCAGCAGACACTGCTTTCTTGTCTAACCCATGCCAGGCCCACTGTTAGGCACTGGAAGTGTCGTGCGGGATGAGGCTAAGCCCTGCTTTTGTGGAGTTTACATCCTGCTGAGGAAACGGGCAACCAGGCATGATGAAGCAGACAGAATCTTGTTTTCTAAGCTCCTTTCTTCTGCGGAGGCTCAGTGGCTTCATGTTCCTACTTCCTGTCCCCCCAAAGGTATTTATAGCCAAGGATCTAAATGATGAATAACTTAAGTAGCTTAAGATGCTTCCCTCCCATGGGTATTTGCTCTTAAACTTGGGTTAAATTCCTATCTAAAGGGATGTTGGGGAAAGACCTTGAATCTCCCTGCCAGGCTGGCTCCTTCACCATGCCCACGGCCATGCCATGTGAAGGTAGAGATGTCTCCTCTGCCACCCCAAATTGCCTCTCTTGGGTTTCTACTTCTTTGGTTATCGTTGCTCTCACTTGATCAGTGGCCCCAATTTCCATTTCAGTGTATGGGAGGCAAGTGAGGCTGAGAGGCAGAGGAAAGGAGTCCCACTGCAGGGGACGGGGAGCTCTTTCTCTGGCCGGCAGTACTTCCCTGCACCCTCCCCCCACCACTCTACTCTTCATACCCACCGTGGCTCCAGGGCAGCACGTGTGCCTGTCTACAAGGGCCATCTCTTGGCTGGCTCCTCTGGCACTTACTTCCCCCTGTTTGTGTGGCCCTGGGCAGAAGCTGCCCTGTATCCTCGGTGACTTTTTCTCATGTACCACGTCTTCTTCCTCTTATCTTTGAGACCAGCCTAGACTTCCTGCACCATCTTAGCCACCTTTGTGGTCCTCACGTGACTAGTGTCCAACTAATACTTGTGGCCTGGCCGCTTGGTTTTCCCGGCCAGGCCACCAGTCATTTCCCTACCACAGTCACACTCCTCTTTTGAGCGCCTCCCCTGGTCCCCCTCTCTGAGGAGGCAGCGGCCAGACATGTCAGCAGCTGTTCCCACTGCGGACTCTGGTTTTTGGTGAGCCACTTCTCAGGCCTCCCATATCTATGGGAAACCTGCCCAGCCCAGGACTGATTCGAATTGGAAGGTTGCAGTAAAGGTTTCCCTTCCTTGCAGTGTGGCTGAGTGTATAGCCTTGTATGGCTGAAGTTGGCCACATGAGATAGTGAGTTTGCTTCCTGGGCTTCTAGTCACTGCCCAGCTCTGTGCTATGTCTGCTCAGCTCACGTATCCAGAGAGGACTGAAGTCTGGCTCTGGCTGTGTCAGAACCTGGGACGCAGGGTAAGGCTGGTCCCCACCGCCTCACACCCCTTCGGAAAGGATCATTTGGTGGAAAGCCAGACAGTTGTGTGCAGTGGGTCCTAGAGTGACAGCAAACCATGGGAGGCCGAGTACTGACGGAGTGACCACACCTGTCAGTGAGAAAACGTACCTTCTGCCCTAACAGACTTGGATTTAATTTTCTTTTCCAAATTATTTTATTCATTTTTATTTTATTATTTTATGAAGGAAGAAAAAGACTAAGAACTCTAGAGGTCAGAGTCTGAGAGAGACAGCAACTGAGATAGAGACAAAAAGAGAGTCAGAGAACAAGAAACACAGAGAGACACAGAAAGATGGTGAGAGCTAGACAAAAAGAGAGGCGGGAAGCCACAGGATAAAAGAGCCAGAGAGAAGCACTGAGCTGCAGAGAGCACGTGCGCACAAGTGCGAACGTCCGATTTCTGAAGTGTAGTTTCAATGTGGACACCCATTTAATAATAACAGGACTTCTTGAGTGTTACTGTGTGTCAAGTGCTGTGCTAAGTCATTATAAACGTGACCTCCTTTAATCCCTGGGCAGTCCCATGAGGGGCTCCCTTTATCCCCATTTTGTACAAGAGGAGGCTGAGGCTCAGAACAGGGCACGAGGCCAGCCAGGAAAAGAGCTGGGATTCTGAACTCAGGTCTGTGTGACCTCAAAGCTTATCATTTTTAAACCTATGTGGCACTTACTTCTTCTTTTCTTGGGGCTGCACCATCCATTTTATCCCATGAGGTCCTTCCCACCCCCACGTGGCTCTGAGCACACCGCACTCCCCCTTCATCCCCCTGCCCCCCCATCATCTTGTGCTTTTGTCACCAGCAGAGTCAAGCACGCAGGCTCCTCTTAAAGGGCCCCTTACATCTGTGTGCCGTTATGTGTTTTCAGAGTCTTTCCCAGGCAGTCATTCTTTGAGTGGATATTATTTTCTACAACCTGTAGGAGGGGAAACTGAGGCTCAGAGGGATTACGTGACTGCCTAGGGTTGCACTGCGCGTTATGTGCGGGGAGCTAGGCTGCAAATCCGCAGTACTGGGGTTCAAGTGCAGCCCTCTCCTACTTCTGGGTGGCCACCTGTCTGAGAAGCCATCTCCATAGCAGCCACTCCATCCTGAGCCACAGGAATGGCGGCGAACCCTGGAAGTGATTTGCATTTGGAATTCAGTTGGGGCTGGTTGTGAGTGGAGACAGGCTGAGGCAGTGAGGGGCAGAGGGGGCACCTAGAAACTGACCTCTGAGGGCCCTAGCCTGTCTTCTCAAGGCCCAGCGTGGAGTCGTGGCTTTGTTTGTTCATTTCTGGGAGTTCCTGAAAAGTCTCCCCTCTCACAAAGTAAAATGATGATATTTCAGGCAAGTGTGCACAGACGACCATCTTTTAATGACTGGTGGGCCAGAGGATGGGGCAACATGGAGAGAACCAGGCAAGACCACAGGGAACAGGAGTGGTGTCCACTGTGGGCAGGACTCGTGCCTGTGGTGTTTTAGCCCCTTTCTTTAAGGAGAAGTGACTAAGAAAGCTACAGCGGGAGTCCCTGGGTGGCCCCTCCTGGTGCCACATTCCTCATGGTTGCAGCAAAAGACTGGAGGCTCTAGAGCCCCTGAGATGGCCTGGCGTCAGTCAGGCCTGTTGACCCCTCAGAGGGACTAAGCTGGGACGTTTGCGCAGTGGCAGGGAGGAGGATGCCACAGAGGCACCTCCCCTTGAGACCTGGCTCAGGCCTCAGGAAAGAGAGACGCAAATGGCCGAACAGACTAAGCAGCCTGTGTAAGAGTCTTTAACTCAGAGTTGAAACAAAACCCAAAAAACTTGTTATCCACAGGACACCTAATAACTGCCGTCTTCCCAGGGCTAAGACCTTCCAAGTCCCGAGGCCTGATACCGGCTAACTCTACCCTGTAGCATACCAAACATATTAAAATATAGCCACAAACCACATCAAATAGAATATTTTTGCTATAAAAAATTAGAAGGGATTATATTGTTTATAATGTTGAGTTTGATGAATAATGAATTATTCATTTTTGCCTTGAAACCTACACTCTTATTATATTGATAGATAATTCTGTGGGTTGAGCTAAACTGCATTTGACTAGTTAACACATGTTAAATTTTGTAGCCACTGAGTTAAATATTCATTTTGGTTTTCAGTTTTCTTTTATATTTTGGATCCTTTTGTTTTTCATTTCAAGTGTTTTTGTGGGACAATGAAAAGCTTGTAGGGTATAGGAACTGAGCCTCTTGTACCTAATGGAGAAAATACCTTCTTCCCTCCCACCCCTCCACTTCCACCCCCAGAGAGAGAGAAAGAAATAAAGAGACTACCCCAGCGACTTGATATTCAGTTTCTGGGCCTAAATCTTACTAGGTCCTTCAGTCTTCTCTTCAGTTTTGTTTTACAACTATAAAATATAAGAAGTGTTAGCTAAGAAATGTACAGTTTCTAAGTATCCCAAACAGGTGATACTAAGTCAGTTACCTCGAACCCCTTGGCAGAAGGGAGGGTGTAAATTCTCCCCGCAATTGTATCAGCTGGCTCAGATTTTCAGGAGTGGAGGGTAAGGAGGTGGGGAGGGCTGGCTCTTCCTGAGCTCCGGCCAGCACCGCTGTGTGGCTCCAGCATAGTGTAGACACTGGATTTTCCCCTCATCTCAGAAAAGAGCCTTGCACTGGATGTAGCCGTGACAGAGGCTGTGTGTGCAAATACTGAGCACAGAGGGGCTGCGGAAGCGCAGAGGGCAGAGCTGACCTGGGTGGGGAGAGCTGAGCATTTACCAGGAGAGGAAGGCTGGAGGAAGGCCTTCCAGGCCAAGGGAAGGTCCCAGACGTGTAGGAAGGTCCAGCCCTGGAAGCAGGAAGACACCGTGCCATGTGGTGACATCATGACTTCCTGTTTAGGGACCGAAGCTGTGTTCTGTCTGTGCTGCCCAAGACGAGGATGCCAGGTCTGCTCCAAGGGCAACTTCAAGGAGAGAGAGCTAACCATCTGGAAAACTCTAGCAGCAAGATGAGAGAGAACCTGTGGGCGAGAGGGACAGGAAGGAACATTTGGCTACTGTCAACCACAGTGATTTACCTGACATAGGAAAAACTAAAATAAAGCAGCATGAAATCGTAGCAGGCCCCGCTAATGTGACATGCTCATTAAGAGCTCTGGTATCTAGTGATATTTAAAAAGAAGGAAAAACAAAACAAAAAACACCTCACAAAAGGGCCTGAGCAGGTTTACTACAGGAGAAGGAAATACAGCTCCCTGAGGATCATTGGTATCAGAGGACAAAGGAGGTCCTGGAAGCGGAGGCTTTGATCAAGGTGACAGTGAAATCTTCCCGGTGGGACAATGGCACTTCTTAGACCCAAGAGAAGCGGCTTCAGGGTCCTGCCTGGTGTTTCTCCACGAAGGGCACGGACAGCCCCCCCAACCAGAACTTTCTCTTTGGTAATGGAATGGAATGCCCTTTCTACACGAGGAATGAGATTTATTTGAAAGAGGGAGGGCCTTTTCTTGTTGTTCATGATGTATTACCATAAATGACACCATCTTATTCCTCATTGCCTAATTAGTAATGTTGTACTTCTGTGTGAAATGGTGTGTTTAAACATTGCCAGTCGATTTAAACAAAAGATTTCAAAATACTGTAGGATGAAGCACAGTGAAATCTTCCTGCCAGCCAGCGTTCTCCCTTGGGAAGGTTTCTGTCCTCTCAAAGTGTGCCTTTGCGGTGGGAGCTGAGCCAAGAGGGAAAGTTTTCCCTATCACGTGGTTTCCCAATCCCTGCCGTGTTTTCTGACTCCGCCATCCCCTTCATCCAGAGCTTAGCTGGTCCTGGGGCTGTTTTGTTTTCTTTCAATTAATTTTTTCAGGTATTGTAGACATATGTTGGGCTCAGCTGGGCTCTATTATTCATTCACTTATTTATGCGTTGCACACTTACCGGAGACACCCATAAACGACGTGCCCTGGGTATAACGGATATAGAGTGAGTATAATACAGTTCCTTTCCTTGGGGGGTTAGCCCAGTGGGAACACAGGTGTTTTTGTGGAAAATCAAAATACAACCTGGTAGGCAAGGAGCATGGTAGGGAGATGAACAAAATTGCAGGACCTCTTTTAGAAGGAGTGCTATAGTTGGAGTCACCCCTCTGCTGTTACAAATAACCCCAACGCTTGGTGTCTTAACAGGATAAAGTTTATTTCTTGCATCAGTCCAAACTGGATTGGCAGGGCAGGGATGGGGTTATTCAGGGATCCAGGCTTCTTCTGTTTACATCCAGGCTGTACCATCCCCTTGGACCTGGAAATTTTCCTTTGGGTGCTCAGAATTGAGCTGATAAATAAGGGATAAGAAAGAGGGCATGGAGGGCTGCTCTCAGAGTTTTAGATTCCAGGCCTGGAAGGGGTGCTCGTTATCCCTGCAGGTTCCATGGCCCTGTGTCCCGCAGGGAAGACTGTAAGGTGTGGTCCACCTGTGTGCTCAGGTGGGAGAGGAAGAGTTTGCTGAGCACCAGTGTTGTCTTCACTACAAGGAGCGACCTGCCTACCCGGGGCAGTCAAGAGCGACCCCCTTAGAGGTGGACATGAGGGTGGGGTGCAACTGGCCAGGTGGAGATGGTGGGTACTGGCTGCTGGGTGGTTGGCGAGCAGGTCTGTGAGAAGAGCTTCCCTAGCAAAGGAAGTGGAGATAGCTTGGGGGTGTCTTCAGGTCGAAGTGGATTTAAGTATTGGTCCACAGTTAGCAATGACGTGACCATGGGCCTGGTTCTTGTGTCCCAGGTGTCAGCCTCAGCCTTTCATCCCATGCCCTCTCCAAGATGTGAGCGTTACCTAGGGATTTGCCTTCCACAGACACCTCTGGCTCCAGTCTCACCAAGAATCACTTTCTGGGGCTGTGTCCTTCTCTGCTCCAGACGAGCTCTGACATGGACCCTTCTCTGATTTACACACACACACACACACACACACACACACACACTCACTCTACTCTCACACAGTTTTTGTCTGTACTCAGGTTTTGGAAAGATTGAGGGAGTTGACATCATTGTAATGTGAATATTAAATGGTCAAAATTACTGTGCCTAAAAAGTCCCTCAGGCATTTTTGCCAACCTGCTATATTTCTTACCCTCTCCACTTCTGCCTCTGCTGCCCGCAAACAACTCAAACACCCCTCCCCTAAGGAATTTTATTATGCAGAGCAGGCCATCTCTACATAGTCTGTACCCCTAAACTCAGCTCAGAGCCTCTTCTGCACGCCCACAGATGTGCCTTCCCACACGAGGGCCATCTCATGAGACCCGGCCCATCCCCTTCGACAAGGGAAAATGGGCAGAGGAATGATTCATTCCCCGTGGCTGTGAAGGTAGAGCAGATGGTGTCAATTTTTGTTTTAAGTAGCATTTTATTTCTTTTGTATTGAATTTCATTAAAGTTCAAATGGGAATGTTGCCATCAAAATTGCAGGGTTGTTGTGAGAATTAAATGAAACAATATATGAAAGTGTGTACCATGGTGCCTGGTGCATAGCACACATTGCAGCTCCTCAACTAAAGGCACCTCTCACCCTCCACCCCCACCCCAGAGTCACTGGGCATTAAAAGGTGCAGTTCTTTGTGGTCAGAAATTCTGCAAAGACTCAAGGATAGAGTGTGTGTCGGAGTAGCAAGATGGAGCTACAGAGGGTGACAGAGCCAAATACGAGTTTGTACAATTAAGTTCATGAACTCATCCTAGAAAAAGTGCTACATAACTCATTGCTGAATAGCACTACAGTCTCCTTCGAAGTACTCCCCCTGGGAGGCTATGCACCGACACCAGTGCCTAGTCCACCCTTCAAAGCAGTTTTGGAACTCTTTTTCTGGAATGGCCATCAGAGCTGTCGGCATATTACCCTTGATGTCCTGAATGTCATCAAAATGTCTTCTTTTCAATATTTCCTTTATCTTCGGGTCATTGGGGGCCAGATCAGGTGAGTAGGGAGGGTGTTCCAATACAGTTATTTGTTTACTGGCTAAAAACTCCCTCACAGACAGTGCCGTGTGAGCTGGTGTATTGCCATGATGCAAGAGCCATGAGTTGTTGGTGAAAAGTTCAGGTCGGCTAACTTTTTCACACAGCCTTTTCAGCACTTCCAAATAGTCAACTTGGTAAACTGTTTGTCCAGTTGGTACAAATTCATAATGAATAATCCCTCTGATGTCAAAAAAGGTTAGCGACATCGGTGCAACAAGCTCATGAACTTCACTGTCCGATCTCGTAGCTCCATGCTGTGTGTTTTCCCAGGGTGACAGGACTTTGTCCCTATCGTTCAGAATTCAGAACAGAGCACATCAGATAGAAATGGGAGGAGAACCTCTTAAAGTAGCTGTCTGTTTCAGCTACTTTCAGAAATTGTTCAGAAATTGTTGAGTAAGATTCAGGTTGTGACTCCAAGTGATTTGAATTTGCAGTGCACACCCCGGAGACGCTGGTTAATTGCAGTAAGACCCGGTGCCTGCAATGAGGGCAGCAGGCCGTGGTTTCCTCCCAGGTGTGCTGTGGTTTACTGACCCTACCTGGGAGATCGGGACGAAACTTGCTGCCCCAGGGACTGGTTTGCAGGAGGGATCTGACAAAGCTGGAAGGGTCCCAGGTACTCCTGGAGGTGCTGGTTTGGGGACCTGCTCCACCTTTACTATCCCTTAAGAGGTAGAAGAAGAGAACCTCAGCCCACTGTGAGCAGTTGTATGACTCGGGCACGGGCCGCCTGGATGACACTGTTTTCTCCTGCCACTTTGTGGTCTCCCAGACCTGCAAGGAGTCCTGTGGCCCACCCAGTGGAGTGGGCCGCCTCCTGCAGGCTTGGCAGGGCTTGGGGGCCATCTGGCCCCTGCCCTGACACGTCCGGGGATGCAAATCCATTTGGGGGGTATCTGTAGTCATGAGAAAGCTGTTTCCTGCAGCTGCTACCTCCCACCTGCTGCTCCTCATTTGCCATCTGGAGGGGGCCAAAGTATTCTCTCTTCCTGATGGCATCCTGGTTGCTCCTGAAGACACCGTGCATGTGCCTGTTAGTCGTCCCCCCATAGGGTAACCACCTTCATCTCTGCACCCTCTCCCCTCAGGCCTGGACACCTCAGCTGAACTCTGGTGTTTGCCCTTGGCTCACCACGTGTCAGCTCCACCTGGCCCAGGAGGAGAGGCTATTGTTAGGGGAGCTCATTTCCACCGGGCAGCCTTCCTCCACCACCCTCCTTCTCCCCTGCAACCACCTGCCCCTCTTCTCCTCTCCCTGCTCTCCAGCCCCTCCTCCTCCTTCCAGATCACGTTGTTGACTCATGTTGAACTTTCAGGAACTGGAATTCCCGAGTCCTTTTTCATATGTGCTGCTGGTAAGCTTTGTTTCTCCCTTCCTGTGCTTGAACAGTTCCTTTGGAGATTTCCTACTAAATGTTTTCCATGGACACGCTTTGCCCATTGTGGGGGCAGAGCCCCAGAAAGTAGTTTCCAGGCTCTCGGCCTCACATAGACAGGTGCTGGCTCAGGTAGTAAATGGCCATCAACTGTGATTGCATGGCCATCAGCTGTGGCTAGTTGGCCGTCAGCTGTAACCAATGAGCCATTGGCCACTAATATAACTGCTGTGGCTACGCTAGGAGAGAGAGAGAGGAGAGGAGAGAAGAATGGGGGCTGGCAAGAAGATGGCGGCTGGGCTGGCAAGCGTGGATGGCGGTTTGCGGACAGTGTGGATCCAGCCTCCAGTGAGAGTATAGTGCCGCCAGAGAGAATATAGTGGTATGACTCCCCTACCTATGGCTCCGTGGGTGTCCCTTTTTGGCCTCACCATATCCTGCGTTCTTGTATGGGGAGCGGGAGCAGAGACCCCGCAGGCCTACCTGCATGACAAATGGCGCAGCGAGCAGGGTCCCCCGCACGACAAATGGCACAGCGAGCAGGGTCCCCCGCATGACAAATGGCGCAGCGAGCAGGGTCCCCCGCACGACACCCATCTTTGGGTTCCCTTGCCTGTTTTTGTTCCCTGCCCCTTCTGCTCTGCGACGTCCTTGTTTCCTTTCCCACCATGAACACAGTGTTTCAGTGACTGGAGGAGTTCTTGGCCCATCTATTTGATGAGCTCCTTTCCCAGTGAGCACTGCATTTGCCCTGGCTGCACCCCATTTTCCCATATAGGAACATCCATCCCCTAGGTCCTGACCTTGCCATTGAACCCCTGAGGGAGGCATCACCGGGTTTCCTGTCCTCATGGGAGCACAGTGTTCATTCATCAGGACCTACCCTGCATCCTACACTGGAGTATCTGAAAATGTTATCACTCTGGAAACTAGAAATGCTTTCCCAACTAAGGTCCCATGCCGGGGACGCTTCCTAAGAGCAAGCACAGACTGGGGTGTGCTTTTTGGCTAAAATGGAATCTGGTAGAAAAGTTTTGAGTCACCAAAATAGATAATATGTCCTAATGTCATCTTACAAATGAACCAGGCACACTGCCCTGAATGGAAGACGAGCCCACGTATGGTTTAAAATCGCTGCTCGTCCCAGAGTGACGGAGTGACCGTCCTCGTGTGCCTGGATCGTGCTGCCTGTGGCACACACTTGCATCCATATGCAGGTCATGGGGAGCAGTGCGGGGTCCCAAAGCCGCCTCAGGAGAATGTCAAACGTGCCCGGATCACATGGCTGAAAGCAGAGAGCCGCGCTCAGACCCCAGTAGCCACCTCCTGTGGAAGCAGGCACCCGTAGTCAAGAGGTGATGTTTCCCACGGACAGGACAGGGAGGAGAAAGGCACCCGGGGCCGCGGTGGGGCCACTGCTGCTGCTTCTTGTGTCAGCCTCTGGGCCTCACGTCTGTGGTGAGGGAGGGATTGGGTTCGATGGGCTAAAGAGTATTTCTAGCCATGCACGTCTATCGTGACATCTCTATTATTTCACAGAAAGGTTCCTTTGGAAAACACTGTTGTCACAAGAAAAAAATTTGCCTTTTATTAAATTGTCTTCTGGTCTTGGACAAGGTGAATGAGGTTGGTGCCAGAGACAGGAAACCATTTCTACAGCGAGCAGGGGTGCGGAAGAGGGTGAGGGAGATGGAGGGTCTCCATTTCTCATGTGAATAGGGAAATGATTTTCTGACTCTGTACCCTGAAGTTCGAGCCTGCCAGAGATAGCAAATGTCCAACCGGTAAACCTCTTCCTCTCAGCCCCAAACTCAGAATTTGTGTGTCGGATCTGGCCAGGAACACCCAGGATCATTCAGTGCCCCCTTCATTTTGCATTAGCATCAGTGCAGCTCCTGACCCTGGGAAGAAAGAGACCTCCCAGGCTCACTGCAGGGATGTCGAGCTTAGAAGGCTCTTTCAGCCTCTCTTCCAATTGCTTCTGCTTCGAGGTTATGGGATAACTAATGCAAACTCTCCAGACTGACTTATGTGCTTAAAATGGGTCGGGCAGAAGTTCATCTGCCAGGTGGTTTCATGCAGTGTCCCTGGGACAAGGAGCCTGGAGCCCTCCCTGTGGTTTAGGAAGCACCTCTTGTCCATCTAACCTGGATACTTCTGATTTGTCCGCTCACCCGACCGTAAAATACTTTCTTAGCGGAATTAATGGATCCAGGTGCTACTTCTCAGGTGATAACTTGTGATAAAGTCTAGTTGAGATTTCCTACCTTAGGTGTAGTGAAAGCCTGAATGAGGTCCCATTGGTAAGATATTTTGAGTTTTTCACACAAAAGTAATGTATAGGCAATCCCCTTTTAGTTATTGTTAAATTAGTATTTCAAACTTAGAAAATTGTAAGTGGCATTTAGATTTCCAGGCTAGCCTGTTTAGCCCTTAACACAACTGAAACGCTATATAGTTGCCATGAATCATAATGGAAAAGAATAGTTTTGCAAATGAGTGATATAGAATTGCAGTTACAGATTCCCTCTGTCTCCAACCACTTTTGGAAGGAAGGCCTTCAGCAGTTCCAGCCAGAACACAAACACATTTACACTGACGAGTAAAAGAAGAATGTCCCATTACTCTGTCCTTTGACAAGAGGGAAATGAAGAAGCAAGAGGCAGCTGGAGATCTGCACCACACTCCCAGGAAGCGGCAGAGCCCAGAGGGCTTTAGAGTTCTTAAGCTGTGGTTGTGTGCAGCCCTGATGGTCTCTTGTGAGCATGTCTTCCTGAGTATTTCAAGTGTCACGTGGACCAATGGTCCAGAGCTGATAGGAGCAAGGTGGGTAGAGGGAGGAAAGACTCCAGGCTTCTAAAGCTCTAAGCAAGGCAGACCTGTGAGCAGCTTGCCTTCTGGCTCAGAATGGATGGGCTGGAGCTGCCCTTCCTAGGTCAGCAGTCCTACACCGAGAGCTGGCTTTCTACCAGGGGCAGGCCGGCCCAGACCCCCTTCCTCCAGGAGGCCCCATCCTGCTCTTCTAAGGTGGAGCTAAAGCTGTCTGAACAAGGAGACTGCAGAAAGGTCCCTCACTATTGTCTAGACTGGACACCCGTGCCCTCAGGAAATTTCAATCCTACCATTCTCCTGTTGCTCTTCTCTACCAAGGCTTTATCTTGAGATTCCAAACTTAAGAATTTATTTGTTCTTCCCTGGGTAGATCTCTCCTCTTCTCTCTGCCTCCCTTCCCTCCCTTCTTTCTTCTCCCACTCTCCTCTCTGCCCCTAGCTCTCCGCTCCCTTCTCACCTCTCCCCTTATCTCCTTCCCTCCCCTTCCACCCTTTCTCTTCCTCTTCCCTGTAGCTCGCATCCACTGAAGCCACTCATTGACCGTTGAAAATGCCAATTAAATCCTGAGTGCTGTGTAACTTAAATTTAAATTGTACCCCAGGAAATCTCACACAATCTGTTTCCCATTGATTTAAAAAATTAAGACTCAGTGATATAATGTAATTCACTATTATACAATAAAAGCCCATTATGGATTGTAATTTTTCAGTGACTAACTTAAGTTTACTTATTAGTGTTCATTTGAATCTTAGCTTATTATGTGTTCAATATCACAAGTACTAGAACCATTTTTCCCCCCAAATCAACCACTTGGAATTTTTCCATCAGTTTAGACAAGACTTCCCTCCTCCCGCTTCCTCCAAAAGCATTCAGATAAGTGAGATTTTCATGCATTTAAATCAATGATTGAATGGGACCAAACTGGAGGATAATTAATTTTTGAACCAGAAGCACTAAACTGAAATGAATTTTGTTAATTTCAAAATCTGACATATTGTGGACCCTTTAATAACCAGGGCTTCTTAACCACCCAGTAAATCAGTTCAGTGTAGAAATAAACCTGTACCTTGAAATGCAACATTAAGATCGTTTCCAAAGGAAGCTGCAGTTTCATTAGGCATGTGCCCTGACTTACATTTTCTGGGTATAGTAAATTCAATTCAAATTTATTTCCTCCTGAATTTTTACTGCCGGAAGTGATCTTCCGTCACTGTGGTTTCCCTGCCCTGGAGGGCAAGATGACCTTGAAAGTAGAGGGCTGAGCTGCCTTGGAAAAAATCAAGGAGTTCCCATTCAGGACTGGGAGCTTTGCAGAGGCAGGAGCAAAGGACAGCCTCAGAAAGGAAGGTCCCCATTTGTGCTTTTGTCCTTTATGACAAAACATCCAGATCTGGCAGTTCAGCTGAAAGTGTTTCTGAAGGCAGTAGGGGCCCAGCCCCTGGGGGCTGCCTGCCCAGCTTCCTCCCTCCTTGCCAGCTCTACCCACTCTGCCTCCTCCAACGATGGCTTCTGAGGAGGCTGCTGAGGTGTGCAGCCAAGAGAACTCCTAGGGGGCTGTTTGGATATGTTCCTGGGCCATCAGGATGACTCACCATTTAATGCCTTACAGCTCTATACCGTAGGCCCTGCATGTGTGGGACTATAACCTCAGTGTGACACCATGCTGATGAACTTCTCCACATTACCAAATTGTGAAGACTTCAGTCTTAAAAAAACAGAAATTGGACCAAGTTTGGAGGGAAAGGCCCAATGTCTTTGATAGAAAATCTTTTCATTTTCTACCCTGTGGCTCTCTGCTTGAAGTAGACAGATGAGGAAGGTGGGGGATCAGAGCAGGGAGCCTGGGACTGAGGGTGGAGGGCAAGGAGCTAGCCTGCTGAGCACTGTTGGCCAGGGCTGCCGTGACCTGCATACATCCTGACAGGGCCGTCAAGAGGTGACGTGCAATGTGGCATAATTATTTTATGTGATTTTTGTTTTCCGGATGAGGGATGCATTTTGATGTACTCTTAATTGTTCTTAAGCATTTATTGTTGTCTGTTTGTCGGGGGAGGGTCATAAAAATAACTTTCTTCTCACCTCTGAGTTCTTCTGTCTGGGCTAATAATCAAATTAACATGAGACAATGTGCAGAATGTATTATGGACGTACATGCGGGGGTGCCATAAGGATCTGAGACCCAAGGCGGCATTGGGCAGTTGAGGCTTACATGTCATTCTGAACTAAGAAGAGGGACCAGGGGTCTGGGATGTCAAAGGGAAAGTAGGCAATTTCAAGATAGGTGAGAAAGAGCAAACATGGGTAAAGAAGTTCTTGCTGGGCCACCCAGAAACAATTAGGCTCTCCCTGTCTGCCACACTTAATTCACACACACTAAGGTGAATATGCTGATTGCCTTCCGGAAGCAGGTTTTCTTTTAGGCAGGTAAGGTGGGGGAGGTCGAAGTTTCTTTCTGAATCTTCTGTTTCTTAATAACCTGCTTAAACATCAATATCCCAAAGGCACATTTTGGGGTGGCAAAATGTCAGTCCCCTTCATATCCAGAAATCTTTTCTAAAGAAAATGTGTCTGAAACAATTAATGTAGCCTTTGTAAGTTAAGTATTGGCTGCCTAAAGGCATCTCTCCTGATACACGTGAGGTTGTGCCTTTTGACCTTCAAAGAGCACTCCAAATTGTTCCGTCACTCTGTCGTGCCCATGATGTCCTGACAGACTTTGAGGCATAAGTCTCCTGGCCTTTCTGGGCTTTGCCATCTTCCGTGTGGCAACTCTGTCCTCAGAGCTCTCCCCTTGAAATCACAAGATAGCCGCCGCCATTTCAGAAACCAAAGCAGAAGCTGCAGTGTCCAGAGGAAGAAGAGGCACCTCGTCCCTGAGTGTCTCTTAAGAGCGAGGAACCTTTCCCAGAAGCATCCAGCAGACACCTGCCATGTTTCACTAGCCAGCAGTTGGTTAAATATTCCTTTAGCAAGAATGAGATTGTCTTCACTGGTTTAGATGAACTAGGATTTACGTCTAGCGCTGGGAGAGGGGTGGACACCCAAACAAGATGCAGACCCTACCAGCCAGGGAGAAGGAACGATTGCTTCCAGGGAGGCCGTGATTCCAATTTTATCATTATGCTTCCTGGCAAGGGCTCAGAGAATACTGACCATTTATATTTTTCTAGCCCTTCATCATGCACAAAAGTCCATGTTTTTTTCTTTTTAAGTTATAACGATTAGAGAAAGGTTTATTAACCTTGGGCCTCTGTTTCCCCTTGCCTGCGCTGGAACCTGGGCAACGCACAGACATTACTTTTGATAAATTAGGTTGTCTTACAAGCTTTTAGAGTTGGAAGGCTTAAAGAACATCCAGCTTCCAGTTTTCGTTTTACAAATTGGGAAATTGAGGCTCATGCTGCTACGGATATCTCACTGCTAGTTTACTGAAACATGCCTTTGGTGCCTTGAGTTTCTAACTTTGTGTCTTTTTCCTACTTTCATGACGCTTGGTCCCTTTTCCCTCTAGGTAATCAGTACCATTGTGCACTTTTAAGTTTTTATCTGTTACAACTGAGTAAGAACTAAAGAACTAAATAGCAGTCATTTATAGCCCAGCGTGAATATTAGATAGTTCCTATTTTAAATCCTCTTTTGACTCATTTAAAGACATTTCTAGCATTTATTAACAGGCATGGGCATTATATTTAGGGATAGGAGATTTTCAGTTCTCGTGTGGGGCCTTCAGAATCACACCTGCGGGGGGCAGCTTCCTGCCTTCTTCCTCTCTGAAGCCAAGCCCCACCAGCCTCTCAGCAGCTTTGGCAGAGAAGAGAAAGGGACCTGGAGTCATATGGAAAAACTCTTCCTGCCGACATCATCCTCAGACCCTTCGTTGAATTTGAAAATGTTTTGGGAGTAAATTCTGAGTTCTGTTGTCTTCCATGAGCGGAGGGTGAAATGAGCCATGGTTGAGGGCCGTTAGCATGCTCCACGCCCCACAGAGAGAGGCGTCTGTCTGACAGTCTGCCATGTCCCCCAATCCAAGCTAGACTTCTCTCCATGAGATGCTTTGCTTCTGGAAATCTAAGTGCAGGAGCATAGAAACCGGGGAAGTGGCTATTTGTGCTCCAAGAGTTTTCTTTTTTAATGCAGACAGACTCATCAGGGGATCCTGTTAAAGTTCCCTGGAGTATTTAGCAAGCGACTTGACTTCCACACTGAGGGTTGTTTAAAGTGAAAAATAGGTGGTCTTTCCCATCAAGGGAGGTGCCTGCCTCTGAACTGTTCAGACTGTCAGGTCAGAGAAGCTACCCGCTGTACCAGGAAGATGGTGTAGGGCCCCTCCTGAGCCTTGCCTTTGCTCGGCCGCTCCAAACCCTTTGGAGTGCACTTTCTCTCCTAATAAGGCCCTTGAGCCATTCTCCACTGCTCGGGCCTGCCTCCATCTCTTTGAAGTATATTTTTTCTTCCAATAAACTGCTTTTTCACTACTTTAAAAATAAATAAATAAATACATACATACATAAATACATAAATAAATAAATAAATAGAGGAAGGAAGGAAGGAAGGAAGGAAGGAAGGAAGGAAGGAAGGAAGGAAGGAGGAAGGAGGGAAGAAGATGGTGTAGGATCTCGCGCTCGCCTGCTCTGCCCTCCCTCCACACCTCTGTGTGCAGCAGCTGCAGGCACGTCCTCTTCCTCTATGGGAAATAGCCTTTGTTCAGTGCTGCGGGCGCTTTGTCCAGGACCGTCCTTCGTTAGGGTCCATGTCCCCCATTGCAGGTGCTAGAACCCATGGCTCGCAACCCCACTCCTCCCCATCCATGTGCTGACAACCAGAGGGGCCGTACTGGCTTCCAGCTGCCTCTGGGCGGACACGCTCCCGGATGATAATGTCCATTAGACAAAGACTAAGAGTCAGAATTCGGGAGCCTGACTTAGTCCTATGTTTAAACCTGTTCCTTTACTTCCTCTGTTTTTGGGGGCAGTTTTCTGAATCTAGAGAAGGAAGGCACTTGTCTCTTGTGTTCACCTTTCTGCCAACACATTATGGCTTCAGTCAGCAAATAAAGAAATGAACATTGGTTAATGTTCCCCTCACATCTCTTCTCCCCTCCCACCCATGGGCCTTTCACGCATGCATTCTGGAGACGTTTTTCACACCAGAGAGATTGCTAACCAGAGCCCAAGGGGACAGCGCAGGGTGTTATGACCTGAAGGATCTTCATACCAGGCCTGCCTCTGGCCCAGTCGCAGGGCCCAGCGCCCCAGACCCTGCTCTGCAGTGCGCAGGCTGCGTGGCACACCTGTGATGTCTGCACAGCGCAGCTCCAAAGGCAGACACAGGGTTAGGGAGGCTTGGCAGTGTCCTGGACATCAAACGGCATCTGCAAACAACAATTTGATGAGCTATGAATGAATCAGAACCCGTTGCATTTCTCTCAGAAAGCATATTTAAACTACACACGCACGCACACACACCACAGAATATTCAGCCCTTCCCGGAGGATGGGGGTCTTGGCCACATGTGTTGGAGGCTGTGAGAAGCCAGCGTGCTTTTCCAATCCACAGCACACCCACATTCTCGTCCTTCATGTTTTTATGGCCACCAGCCTTCTTAGAAGAAGGTCATCCATTTGGGCCCTTTAAAGGGCTGGGTGAAACCAGGTGACAGGCTTCGGTACGTTAAACTAGGAAATCGCTGTGTGTGGAAGTTCAAGGTACCCTCCCACCCACCCTTGCCTTGAGATGCCGGGTACTCACATTTGCAATATGGTGGGGTGTTGGGAGGTGGCATGTAGCAATGGTTACAGAGAGGGGGCCGATGACCCAGGGTGCTCACTCCTAATTTGGTTTTCTCTTTCTTATCCTTCTATTCAGGTCTCATTAAATGTCACTTTACCTGAAAAGTCTTCCCTAAGTTTCTATTCTAAATCCTCTTTCTGTTATAAGCGTCTCCCTTGCCCTTTCATGCTTGTCTGTCACCCCAGTAGGTTGTAAGCGGTGGGAGGTTGAGAACCTTCTCTGCTCTCCACGGCATGTTACATCGCCAACGGCTAAGGCCCAATGCCGCCATGTAAGAAATAATTGTAGGATGAATTTGTGGTGATGGTAGAGTCCTCTGAGGTCGCTGTTTTGAAGTAGGATGTAGGCAGATAGTGTGTGGTATCTGGACTGCATTGGGGATTAACCTTGATTTGGGGGTGTTGAAGAAGGCAGGTGGGCGAGCTGGACAAACCTGGGACTGCTCCTGTAAACCAAGCCGGACACTTACTGGTAGCCTAGCTGAGAACTAGCACTTCTACAGGAGCTCCATGAGATGTACATCCAGGCCTTGGGATGCGATCCAGAGGGAAGAAGGCCAGCTGACTACTTATAACATGTAGATTTGTGTTTTCAGAAGCATAGAGTAGTATTTTCAAAAATAAAAGGAAACCCTGAGGGTTGGGAGAATGGTAGAGCTTGGGAGCTGAGGCGGCTTCTTACCAGGGAGGAGGCATTGTGAGATGGTGGCAAGAGCTCAGGCTTTGGAGGACAGTCCACCTCTGAGTCTAGATTTCACCCTGACTAGTTATGTGGCTCTTGGCCAAGTTGTTTATCCAGTCTGAGACTCGGTATTTTCACCTGCAGATGGGGCTAGTCAGACCTCCCTCTTTGGGTTGTCATGAATATTAGATGAGCTGAGATGTGTATCCACCTACCAACACCTCCCTCTCTGGGTGGGTGTGAGTATTAGATGAGATGACGTGTAGGCTAACCCCCCCGCCCCACAATGCCTGCTTCATGGTGGTGTCCAGTGAGCCCCTTTTCTCTCTTGAACAGCCAATGTGGTCGATTTAAAACTCCGCCTGCTCCTGACTTAATCTAATCTCATTGGTTCAGTCAGCCATCAGATTTATTAATTATCTCGTCCACAGTTACATCCTGTGCACAGGTGTGGGGGCAGAGCCCCAGAAAGTAGTTTCCAGGCTCTCGGCCTCACATAGAAAGGTGTTGGCTCAGGTAGTAAATGGCCATCAACTGTGATTGCATGGCCATCAGCTGTGGCTAGTTGGCCGTCAGCTGTAACCAGTGAGCTATTGGCCACTAATATAACTGCTGTGGCTACGCTAGAAGAGAGGAGAGTGGAGGAGAGTGAAAGAGAGTCGTCGGTGGGTTGCAGACAAAACGAACAGCAGGTCGCACGTCCAGTGAACCCAGCCTCCAGTGAGACCGTAGTGGTATGACTCCCCTACCTATGGCTCCGTGGGTGTTCCTTTTTGGCCTCACCATATCCTGCGTTCTTGTATGGGGAGCGGGAGCAGAGACCCTGCAGGCCTCCCGTCGGATGCCCTGCATGACAAATGGCGCAGCGAGCAGGGTATGGTGCCGGCCAAGGCTCTCCCAAGAGCGGTGGAGCAGTTTGTGTGTGTGGACACTCAGTCTCAGGAAGACCAGGAGGAGCAGCTGCCGGAGAGCTGGACCCCCGTGGAGGGGTGGGAGGACGTGGACGGTTCTCCCACCAGCACAGGAAAAGCCATGCAGCTGCTGGAGAGATGGAGCCCTGTGGAGAGGTGGAAAGATGTGGACGGTTCCCCAACCAGCACAGGCCGGAGAAAGCGAAGGTTATTGCAGCCCTGTGGGCCGGGGAAGTTCCTGCTCAGGCAGCCCGGATGCAGGACTTATAGTCCCAGGAGGTAACGCTTGCTGAGTCCTCCGTGGGAGATGAGGGTGAGGTCAAGGTCGTCCCTCACCCCCAGGACAGCCCTGGTGAATGACTATGGACTATGGGGAATTGCCTGCCATCCCTAATTTAATGGACCGCTTGACTGTTTGTTTGGGAACTGTTGTTAGTGGAACTGGGGGATATTTGCTTTTGTCTCTTGACTGGCCGCCATTGAGAATATGTAAGCACCTTGATTGTGAGTCGCTGTTGTTCCAGCAGGGAATCCTGAGAGGCCCAGAGAGAGTGGCAGTGCCCTGAGAGCCCTGGCTGTGTCCAGGAAGTGTGGTTGTGGCAGTGCCCTGAGAGCCCTGGCTGAGTCCAGGAAGTCTGGCTGAGCCCTGAAGATACCCTGGCTGTGCCCAGGAAGTCGGGCTGTTCCCAGAGAGAGTGGCAGTGCCCTGAGAGCCCTGGCTGTGTCCAGGAAGTGTGGCTGTGCCCACAGAGTGGCAGTGCCCTGAGAGCCCTGGCTGTGTCCAGGAAGTGTGGCTGTGCCCACAGAGAGTGGCAGTGCCCTGAGAAATCCTAGCTGTGCCCGGGGAAACTAGTGGTACCCTAAGAAGTCCAGGAAGTCTGGCCGTGCCCAGAAGTACTGGTGGTGCCCTGAGAAACCCTGGCTGTGTCCGGGAAGACAGGTGGTACCCTAAGAAGTCCAGGAAGTCTGGCCGTGCCCAGGAGTACTGGTGGTGCCCTGAGAAACCCTGGCTGTGTCCGGGAAGACAGGTGGTACCCTAAGAAGTCCAGGAAGTCTGGCCGTGCCCAGAAGCACTGGTGGTGCCCTGAGAAACCCTGGCTGTGCCCAGAGAGCCTGGCTATGTCCAGGATATTGCATTCACCTCCAGGCTCCTCGCACAGGTCCCCTCGCGGAAGACGCTTGTCGCGTAGATTGTGAGGCGAGAGCCTGTAGGGGTGGAGTGTGGGGGCAGAGCCCCAGAAAGTAGTTTCCAGGCTCTCGGCCTCACATAGAAAGGTGTTGGCTCAGGTAGTAAATGGCCAACTGTGATTGCATGGCCATCAGCTGTGGCTAGTTGGCCGTCAGCTGTAACCAGTGAGCCATTGGCCACTAATATAACTGCTGTGGCTACGCTAGAAGAGAGGAGAGTGGAGGAGTGAAAGAGAGTCGTCGGTGGGTTGCAGACAAAACGAACAGCAGGTCGCACGTCCAGTGAACCCAGCCTCCAGTGAGACCGTAGTGGTATGACTCCCCTACCTATGGCTCCGTGGGTGTTCCTTTTTGGCCTCACCATATCCTGCGTTCTTGTATGGGGAGCGGGAGCAGAGACCCCGCAGGCCTCCCTGCACGACAACAGGTAATGTACCCATCATTGTGTTCAGGGTTGTAAAGGTTCAGAAGAAATACAGGTTTATTCTGCAGAGCGTCTCCCATGATAACATATTCCTGGGAGAATACATCTTGCTTTTTATTAGCTCTGTTCCATATTGTATGCATAGCTCTGAATAAAATGATTTTTAGTTGATATTTATGTAGGAAAATTTGTATTTATAATTTATATTTGCATCCCCAAAGTCAATATAATATTTTAAAGAGAAGTCTCAAGTTACATTTCACATATAGTTGGTGGAACATGAGAATTATTTGGAGGTGATTTGTAAAGCCCACTGAGTGGCAGTAAAAGGGAATGGGCTTTGGGGATCTTTTGGGGTTGATAGAGGCATGTGACTGTATTGAAGGAACATTCATCGCACCTCAGGGAGGAGTGTGGCCATGTTTGTGTGGGAGAGCTGTGAAGCCGGTGTATTTGAGATGTAGACCAGCTCAATCCACAACACACGTGAGTTCTCCTCCCTCCCCTTTTTCTGACTGCCAGCCTTCCTTTTAAAGGGCTGGGAGAAATGAGGTGACAGGATTCTGCACATTAAACGGAGAGATTAGGAAATGCTATTTTAGACACTTTACATCCTGATTTGATAGTATATATGATATTATATGGTATTATGGAATAGAGATTGCTGTATTTTGCTTACATTTTAGGAAATACCTTATAATGTACTTTGGTTATATTTTAGGAAATTGGTTTTGGGTTGATGTAATGCTGATGTAATTATAATTTTTCCTGTTTAAACTAATGAGAAATAGGTTAGCGTTTGCCACAGAGCCCCCGACTTTCGGGAACGGATCACTGACTCGTGCTTTTGTACGCGTGGTGCCTGTCTTCAGGGTTTATGGTCTAGTTGGGGTGACAAGACAAACAGCAAGACCCGAACTCTTGCATAAGGAACATAAGAAATAACACAAGATGGTATGTAGTCAAATTAGGTGCTGGGGCGTGCAGTGTGGAATTAGAACAAGCAGAATGGCTGTGGGGAAGAGGAGCCCAGAGCAATTGCACGGAGGGGACAAGACCTGATGGGGCCGTTGAGAACGTCATGCCCGGGTAGGATGCCGATCAGCTGTTTGCATTTCAGGCTTTAGAAAGTTTCTCCCAAGGGCATTCGTTAAATACCTGTAACGCACCAGGTGCTGGTTAAGTATAAAGTGACAAGCAAAGAAACAAAACACTGTCTGATGCCTACCCCGAACCTTTTTAAATCTAAGAGGAATAAGAAGACATGTACATTTAAACAAAACAAAGCAAAATTCACACCCACAACATAATTCCAAGTAGGAAAGTTAAAATGTGCTAAAAGAGAGGGGCTGCTAGATAAAGCACTGCTCAGAAGAGGGGAGATCATGCGTGTATCTGAGAGGTTGCCATGGCTTTGGCTTGGATAGTTGTGTTAGCTGAGACGGTCTTAAGGAAAGAGCTTGACTAGGGCTGCACATGTTAGTAACCGCCTGTCCTGCAGAGCTCGTCAGAATGAATGCCACTGGCCAGGAGAGCTGGTGTAGGGTTCTGGAGCCCTCTGCCCTGCCAGGCACAAACGCTCTGCTTGCCGGATTCGAGGGAGGAGCCAGGGGCCTGAGGAAGGTGCCCTGGGTAGTGGGGGCGTTTGGGAAACACAGGACGATGACTATTTATCAACCAATGAAGAAGTATGTTAACATTTAATGATCAGTATGGACTTACCACACTGAGTAGCTAAAGCTCAGCCTAAATGAGACTCCTTGGGGTGGGTAAGCCAATGAAACCAGTGGTGCAGGCTATCCGTCCTTCCTTAACCCATCCCATAAAATGTATTTTGTCCCATAACACACGTCATGTTTTCCTCTGAGGTTGTTCGGCTTCGCTTAACCTGAAGGTCTAACCTTGGGCCCGAGTTGCCCGCATAGAAATCTGTTCCCTTTTCCATCCACTCTGCGCACTCTGGACCCTCTCATCCAGGTGCCTCCACCACCCTGCCCCTGGCCAGACCCGTGGACTTCCCCTGCACCCAGTGAATAGAAGGTCTGTGCCTCGCGGAGCAGAGGGCTCCAGAGCCCTGGCCAGTCTTTCTGCTGGCGGAGCACATCCTGACGCGTGGGGATTCTAAACACCTGGTCCTCATGCCTTCCCGTAAGAACCAGCCAGTCAGACTGTGCCTCCCCAAAGTCTTGGTTTTGGATTAGGTGTCTTAGTATTAGAATTGTTTTCATCAAAACAATAATCAAGCACCTTTAAAATTTTTGTGAGCATGCACTCTATGTATCAGTTCAGTTCCAAAGAGAACCAAAGGAAAACAAACACCAACAATCCTCATGAACAAAGGAATGAACAAAACAGTCGGAAGTGGTCTGCTTGATGGTTTTAACAATAAATTCACTGGGAAGGGTCATCATGTGCCTGAAATTCGCTGTCTCTCAGAAGACAAATGGTGTTCTATCTGTGCGCATACAGGCATGCGTTGGGGGTGGAGAGCGAGAGAGAGAGCGAGAGAGGCGTCTGTGCCACTCTGTAGGCCACTCTGTAGTTTGGGGTTGTTTCATAAGGTTCTTAAAACTGGCTTGAACTATCATACACACGGTGCCCTGTGAAGCAGTTTTTTGGCCAAGCATGGAGAATCCCTAATTATAGTTTTGAAGTACAATTTAAGGATCTGAAGGTTAACATTCCTGTCTTAAGCTTCAGAAAACTCATCTCCATCTATGGAAGGATATTTGTACTTCCCAAAGGGGCCTGGGGGGCAAAAAGCAAGTCAGATTTTTCTACATTTCAGTCCACGGCCTCCTGAAAGGTCACTCATGCATTTCTTTAAGACAGCAATTTCCTTGCTTTCTCAAGCGCCAAGACCCATCCCCTCCCACAGTCAAATTCTCATCTCAAATCAGAAAGGTTTAAAATCCAGCTATTTAAAGTGCTACATAGTCTTAAAAATGTGTGTCTGGTTGTGTGCTGTATAAGCAGCTCATATCAGAAATGCAGCAAGTCAAGCTATGTAACATTTAGTAACATGCTGGAGAGGAGACAGGGAGAAAGGAGAGAGAAAAAGGGGAGAGAGAGAGAGAGAGAGAGAGAGAGAGAGAGAGAGAGAGAGAGAGACGCTGATATCCTTTTCTCCAGGAGAGGCTTGCATTGTACTTTTAACCCATTTCTAAAAATGGCAAATGCAAAGTAAGAAAAGTTTATCTGTTGCAGGAAGAGAGGGAAGGCAGGGAGAGGAGTCTAATCTCCAGTGTGGTGTGATTTTATTTTCGTCTGACTGCTTCTGCAACAGAGCATCTGGGGGCTAGTGCAGAGTTGGGGTCTGCCTATGTTTCAACAGCTTTGTTAGGGTTATGGTTAGAGATTTATTTCACCAGGACCATGATGGAAAATATAAATTCTTTACAAAGTTGGGAGTTGAGAATGGGGTAGGATGAAGTGGTGATATACGAGGTGTGATCAAATAATACTGTGGATGTTTAAATAAAAAAAAACTTATTACAGTAAAAGACACATTGCCATCAACCCCCTCAAAATAACCCCCCCCACACACACACACACACACTTCGAACTCGCTTATCCCATCGTTCTTGCCACTTTCTGAAGCAGTTCTGGAAGTCCTCTTTCGTGAGTGTCTTTAGTTGTGCTGTCCTGGCTGCCTCAATGTCCTGAATCATTTTGACTTTGGGGAAGAGCCAGAAGTCACATGGTGCCAGATCCAGTGAATAAGGTGGATGAGGACACACCGTAATATTTTCATTTGACAGAAATTGCCGTACCAGAAGCGATGTGTGATATGGAGCATTGTCATGATGGAGGATGATTTATGACACACTTTAAAACACACCTTCTCTCAACCATAGCTCACACCCAACTGACTGCACTGAACAAGTTGAAACTTGTCACACACTGTTACTAAGGTTTGACGCGTCGCTTCCCATATTGAAGATCCCAGCCTTTCTGTTGGATGGCACTCGGCTGTAGTGTTCACTGTATTTTGTGATCACAATGGAAAGGCTCCATGTCACACATCACTTCTGGTACAGCAATTTCTGTCAAATAAAAACATAGTGTGTCCTCATCCACCTTATTCACTGGATTTGGCACCATGTGACTTCTGGCTCTTCCCCAAAGTCAAAATGATTCAGGACATCGAGGCAGCCACGACAGTGCAACCAAAGACACTCACAAAAGAGGACTTCCAGAATTGCTTCAGAAAGTGGCAAGAACAATGGGATAAGTGTGTTCAAAGTGAAGGGGAGTATTTTGATGGGGATTGATGGCAATGTGTCTTTTGCTGTAATAATTTTTATTTAAACATTCACAGTAGTTTTTGTTCACACCTCGTATGAAAAGTGTATCAAGTGGGATGGTGACAATAGTACTAATCACAACAGCTTTAGGATGTATGTCATCTTCCTTTGAGGGCATCCAGGTAGCTTGTCCTGTTTTCCTTTCCTCTGAGGAAACATGGGATTGGTGGTGGTACCTCCACTATGAAACCTGGGAATATGGTGGAGGGTTAGATGACGCCAGGTGAATTTCAACCCTGTCTTCATGGAGTTGACATTGACCTTTGATGCTAGTGTGTATGATCTCAAAGTCAGTAACAAGGCAAACATGATCAACTTTAGAATCCTAAGTTCCTAAGTTGGCAGCATCCCATTAATCAAATGAATAAGAGGAAAAAGCATTAAGGTAATATTTAATTTATTTATTCAACCATTCAACACAGAGTTCTTATCATGTGTTAGGTGCCCAGCACAGTGCTGGAGGCTATATTCGGGGAGATGGGGAGATGGAAGCCATGTTCAATGTCATCTCCTCCCCTCTAGTAACTCCTTTCCTTTGGAATCTATGCCATAGCGAAGGAAGTACACAAATGGGTAATGAGGACGAAGTGGGATTTTGTGTATCAGGATTGTAGAGTGATGGTAAGAGCTATCTTTTGAGGCACATTTTAGGAGAAAGGCCCGTAAAACTTTCAGAAGAGCCCTATTCTACAGTCTTTATTGGCCTGACTTTTCCATTTGTTTGTGGTCAAATGAAGGCTCTTTTGAAACCCAGGGGTCCAAGTGGGGGTTGGCACACAGGTGCACTCAGCTTCAGTAGTGAGAGCGGTAAATGAGGCAGGTCTTGCTGAATTAGGAGCCCTCCCAAGGCTGTCAGGTCAGGGCCAGACATAATAGTTTACAGGGCGCTACCACACCTGCTTGTACTTGTGGAAACCATGTTTTAGTAGCATAATTGGATTGGTCCGGATTGTGCCTGGCTGTGAAAACGTCAGGTGTTGTGAACTCGGGACCCCTCCAGTAGGGGTCTGGAGTGGCTCCTTTTGGTAGAGAAGGACTATGCCCAGGAACTTGAACTTCTGTACAGACGATACTAAAAGCAGATTTGATGGCTGTCATCGCTCTATTTTTGTGAAAATAGGAACCTCTGTGGAGTCTTGTTGAAATCCCGCAGCTGTGTGATCTCTGTAGCTTACTCAGTAGGACGCCACATGTCTCCTCCTCTCAAGAGTGAAAGTAAATGAATTCACACAGCGTTGGTCCGTGGGTCCGCTGGAGGTTGGAGTTTGGGGGCACGACCATCAGGGCTTGCTCTCAGGTCCCGGTCGTTCTACCCCTTCTTTCACTTACCATTCTCTCTGTGCTACTTTTAGTTTATTTGTGCAAGTATGGGGGGCCAGAGGCAGGAACTGGCATTTGGCTTAATGGCGAGGTAATCCAGAACAGTGGAAGAAACGAAGAAGTATTGTGTTCTGGGTTATCTGTTTTTCTGGGGGGATGGTGAGAGCAACAATGACTTTAGATTCCTAATTGTGCACTTCTTGCACAAATGTTAAAATTAGCAGCGGTTTGCAGTTTGCCTGCGCACACCAACCAGTGGTAGGGAGAGAACTCAAGGGTGAGTGTGGCACAAGGAAAGGAAGGAGTCTGTCGTCACTGCCAGCTTCACGCAAAGTATAGGTTCAAACTATCACACACGATCTGAGTGACACAGATTGTACTTAGAAGAAATTAGGCGGGCCTACATTTGAGGAAATCTCATTATGCTTATTTGTAAAAGAAGTTATTGCCAACAGAATTCTGGATTTTAATTTACCTGGTCTGCATATGACACACCTGTATATATGACAAGTCATTTTTTGAGACTAGAGGCCTGGATAAGGACTAGGATGTAGTTCTTAGAATGCAGAGCTTGGAAGTTTAGAGAGAGAGGTATTTTATCTGGGTCAGATATTATTACTGTTAATATCTTTGCCATTTACCCAGAATGCTATCTCTGTTATGTCTGAGTCAGTGGCCCCTCCCTCCCTCGCTCCTTCCCTCCCTCCCTCTTTTCTTCAGTGTGTTTATTATGCTCTGACTGTGTGTCCAGGATGACAGCAGATGCTGAGTTATGAGGGTGAACAGTTTGATGTGATTTCTGCCTTCCTGGAGCTCCAGCATCTGGTGAGAGAGACAGACAAAAGAAGCGTAACTGTTGGACACTGCGTTTTCTCCTCTGATGTCAGAACCCACCCAGAAACCCCTGTAAACGATTCCACTGCCTGTCCCTTGGCAATGTCTGCAAACTGCTCACTGGCTGTATTGTCACAGTCCAGGAGTGAGTATTCTGATAGTGCTCCGGCTGCCAGCTGTCACAGTTGGAAAGCCACCCTGAAGTGCTCATGCTGCCTGATCCGGCCCCTGATGCCCACAGACACCTGTGGGGCATCAGGGTCTCGTCAAGTATTTTCCAAGAGAGAAGTGGCCGATGAGGAGAAGGACCGGCACTCCCATTCTCTCCGAGCTGAGGACGTGGGGGGAGCGGGCAGCCTGGAGGGGCCCTGCTTCGGTCTGGAGTCGAGGTCGGCCTCACGCCAGTGACCCTCTCAGGGAAGGAAAATGCCGGCTGGATTTTGCGCTGCAGCTCTCTCTGATGCTGCTCGTTACATGGTCTTTAGATTAGTCACCACCTGTATCCAGGTGCCCTCCTCCTCACTGCCTCCAGCATGAGGCTTTCTGGGCAGGGTGATGTGACTCGTGCGGACTCCGGGCTGGGAGCAGCAGTGCGGGCTGGCTGGGGAGAGGGGCTGGGGTGAGGAGGAGGCTGCATTAGTGCCTGTTACACATGGACCTGAAGAGGGGAAGAAACGGAGCGGCTTTATTTTTAGGCTTTGCTAATTCTCACTCTTCTCCTAGTTCGCTGCTACCTGGCAACAGCTTATTGTCATGGCAACACCGATGTTAATGAGTGAAGCTCTCAGTGTGTCTGTTTTTCCCGGTGCTCTGTGAAAGACACTCTGAGTGGAGCTATCTCTCTGGCCATCAAAGGCTAAACATTAGACCTCCGCTTCTCCAAAGGCCTCCAGGCCCTATTGGCAAAGGAGAGGGATAGAGGCAGTGACACGGGATTTACAGTTTTGCTTACACATTCCTCACTTATTCTGTATTTACGGATGGGCCTGCTGGCTTCACATGCTGCCCATCCTCCCATCCGGCCTCCCCTTTTACATTTTTCAGTGGCAGCCATAGGCTGTTAAACAATAACCAGCTTTCTCATGTTCCGGGCACCTTGGGATTTGTGCAGGTTTTTATGGCACCTTTTCTGCAGTTGGTCAGCAGATCCCAGAATCCCAGCCCTGAAGAGAGGGGAGATTTGCTGGTGGTCTTGGAGGGAACTGGGGCTCACATCAGGAGTGAGAGCTTGCACCCCGGGCCCTCAGGCTGAGAATCAGTAATTGCAGCACACCTTCTTGTCTTGCTTTCTCTGACATCTGTTGCTAGAGGCTGCCATCCATGGCCTTACCATGACACGAGAGAGAGCGCGGGTGGAATCTGCTGCAGCTTTTGGTGCCTCAGTTTCTCTACCTCTAAAGTGGTGTGAATCTGAAATCCTGGCAGTCCTCAGTGCCCGTCTGCTGAGGGGTGGTCATGTGAAGCGCTCCAGACTCCTGTTCATCAGTTCTGTCACGTGGGCGCCTCCCTGGGCCTCTTGGTGCCTCAGTTTCCTCTCTTATAAATTAAGGATGATAACCAGATAAACCTGTATCAAGTGCTTAAAGCAGTGTCTGGCATAAATTAATGGTTCAATAATGTTAGTTATCATTCTGTCTGGTCATTATTTAATCGTCACACTAATCTTACGAGCTAAGTACTGTTATACTCTCAAATTACAAAGAAGGAAACTGAGGCATAGAGAAGTGGAGCAATTGCCCAGGGTCTCCAAAAGTGACATCTGGGCTGGAAGCCTAGGAAGGCCGGTCAGCCCAGGGATGTTTCTGGTCCCCACAGCTGGAGACCTGCTTCCTTCTCCTGGGGGCTTGGGGCTCATGAACATGTATCAGCACTTTGTACTCCTTGGATAGAAGGTGCTAGGTGAGCCAGTGTCACTATCATTACCAAGTGTCATCTCCAGGGAGGTGGCTCTTACTGCTACGGCTCATTTTGAGGTTGGCACTGCAAAGCCCTGTCACGAGTGGTGGAGTCAGGCTCTCTGAAGCCGCCTCTGCACGACCCGACTGCTCCTCGGGACACAAGGTCCCTGGCACTGCCTGTCC
The DNA here is from genome assembly GCF_057876585.1 of Rhinolophus sinicus. NCBI lineage: Eukaryota > Metazoa > Chordata > Mammalia > Chiroptera > Rhinolophidae > Rhinolophus > Rhinolophus sinicus. Next base: position 92,564,446 of record NC_142501.1, read on the forward strand.
TTTGGGCGAAAAAGTCACCGCGTTTTTCCTCCCGCTTAGCACGTCCAAAGTTTTCAGTTCCTGGTAACTGCTTCACTTGTTTTTCTTAGAGTAGTAGTTATTTTAAGTAAATGATTCTATGTACTTTTTAAAAAGTAACACATTCATGTGGTACAAAATAAAAAATACACAAAAGGGCATATGGGGAAAATTCTCCCTCTTTCCTTGCCGCAGCCTCCTAACACTTCTCCCTGCGAGGAGACCTATACATTAGCGAACATACACATATTGGTTGATTTTTTTCCCTCCCCTGATGGGAACACTTACACATTCTGTCCTGCATATATACAGAAGGTGCCAAAAATGTATACACATTTTAATAAAGGAAAAAGCTATTAAAATTGTGATACTCAATATATACCAAGACCAAAAGATGAATACAAGTCACGTGTGACTTCTGCAATTACAAAAGGTGCTCAAAGTGGTTACCATCAGCGTCCAGACACTTCTGATTACGGCGAATTACTGCTTGAGCAACGCTAACCAAAGTGTCTACTTGTATACATTTTGTGGCACCCCCAGTATATATTTTCACTTATCTGTATTTGGGAAACTTCTCCATATCAGTACATGATCAACGAGAGTGGCCTCAATCATTTTCAACAGACAACTCGAAAGTTTTATTGAGTTTTTATTCCAGGTAAATACTTCTGTGAATAATTAAGTTAATAGAAATAGTGATCTGTTACTGAGTATCACCAGGATAATAGCACCAGGATTATTTTTAATCCCTAAACCAGTGTTTTATCACCCATTTAAAAGCTGAAATCCGAAGTCAGAGCTGCAAATGTCACTGAGCTGCGGCTGAACCTAAGCCTGTGTGTGTTCAAATCTCTGCGCCATTTCAGTCATGCCCTGCTCCTTCTCATGGAAATGCACTGGGAAATGGGTCGTAGCCACAGGCAGGGGCTGCAGGAGTCAGCGCCCTAGGCGTGATCATAACATTTTTAGTTTCGATGGCCTTCCCGCACCTGGCGCTCCTCTTCTCTGCCCTCGCTTCCCTGCAGGCCCAGTGTAGTCACAGGCAGACACTGTGTTTCCAAACGTATCTAATTGGTGTGTGAGGTTCGTTTGAACTCCATCTCTTCTCTTCTATGCTTCTGTTTCCCTGCCTATAAAATGTGCAGAACTGTCTCACCCCTGCCCAAAGGAGGTGCTGAAGAAGAGACAAAAACAAAGTTCAGTGTCTCACAGCTGTGTCTCCCCACCCCTCTGTCTCCCTCTGATGTGGCAAAGAGGCCCCCTCTGGGTCTGGACTTGAGCACCCTGTAGGTGGGAAATCAGGAGGGAGGTGGCGTAAAAACGGGGGGCAATTGGGGAGCGCGTAATTGCTGATAAGTAGGTGCTCACCCAGGATTTGCTACAGGAGCTGAAGAGACAAATCCAGCTGTGACTGCATATTTTGGGTTCCCTGTTCAGAGAATGTCAGAGACAGGCCCGTCTGAGTTGCCTGCTTTAGCTTTAATCTTCTGCTATTTGTAGGTGTTCTGTTGCATTATTCAGGGCTTCGGTCTTCATTTTTCTCTATCCTCCACACTTCCTCTCCCTTCCCTTTGCATGAGCTTGCCCATTTGTCAAGTCTCTGTCGTGGTGCCCGGTGCCCTTTAACCTGATTGCTCACGGCTGTGCTGTGGGGCCAGCATGTCTGCGAACTGGCTTGCTCACCCCAGCCACACTCACGTCCTGTTCCTGGGCCGGACGCCTGCTCCCCTCCTCCTCGGTCTGGCTACATTGTACTCACCCACCTCTCCTTCTGTGGGGCCACCCCACAGTCTGCCTTCTCTCTGCAGCTGCCCTGACTCCCTAACTCACGTACATTCTCTCCTCTGAACTCCTGCGTGGCTCTCGTCCCCAGCACTGTCTGACACTATTACATGAGCACCGCACATGGACAGAGAGCCAGCCCCTGGGAACAGAGCTGACCTGCCTGTTAGAATCCGGACATGTCCCAGCCCCTTAGATGCAGGGCCCAGAGCAGGCGCGGCAGACAGGAGGGTCTATTATCAGGTCCCAAATGGGCCCCTCCTTGGGAGCGTGGAGCTGCCGCTGTGGCTGTGGCGTGAGTGGCTGCCAATATCCTGTTTGGAGGGCTCTCCCCAAAGAGGCAGAAGAGCTGGTGAGGTGAAGGGCCCTGGAGCCCCAGGTCTGTGCACTGGGAGAGGAGGGTCCTCTGGGGAGCAGCAGGGAGAGGACCTGTGTCCCAGGATGTGTTCTGCTGCTGCCACGATCTCGATCTCGTCTACCTTTGGTGGTGAAGTTGCTACAAAGAGTAAATTTAGGACTCGTCCTTCTGGTGGATCCCCCCTGCTCCCCTTTTATTGACACCCTCTTGTTCAGAACTCTATACTCAGGGAGCACAGCAGCTGGAGATGCATTGCAGGGTGTTGGTTACGGGCGGAGTGATCAAATGCAGAACCAGACAAAGCCACACTCAGTGTCCCCAGCACAAACCTAATGAAGCCCCGGTGTCTTGGCTGAGAGTGACCTAGGCGAGGGCCTGGGGTGTTTCAGGGCTGCAGGAGAGTGAGGGTGACGCAGGCCCCCATCCTCTCTAGCAAGCCCAGGCCCTGTGCCTCTTCAGTAGCCTGCTGACACCTGGGGGGGGGGGCCTGCGACCACACCTCCAGGCCCTGTTCCTGTCCCTGCTGCCTTAAAATTCGTTTATAATTACCTAACGGACTGGGAAGGCCTAGAAATACTTCCCCACCTGCTTACTCAGATCAGCTTCCTCCCAAGACAGAAGCAGGGTCTGTCGCACAATTGGACTTGGACGGGATGCTGTGGAGGGGAGGTTTCTCAGCTGAAGTGTAATCAGCCAAACAGCTAGAGCCGTGACTGGCGATCAAACCCTTTCACTTTTGATGAGAGAAAAGGAGAGAGATTTTGTAAATACAGAGAAGGGCCTCCCAAAGAAGAGCTTTTTAGCAGCAATTCTCACTCTTGCAGAAAAATCTGTGGGCGGGGGCAGCTTTTAAAAAATATCCAATTCTTCTGCCTCAACCCAGAGACTGAGATTCAGCAGTCTTCAGTGGGGCCTGGATATCAGTATTTTTTAAAAGCACCCGTAAGTGGTTCTAATGTACAGCCAGGATTGAAAACCACTGGTTCAAAGGTGTTTAACGGCAGAAGGCAAAATGGACAGGCCCCAGCATAGCATTTGTTCTGTTTCCCAGGCTGGAACTAACAAAAGACATACCCTGATTTTAATCTACAGTGACACATTCTGAAACTACAGGATTTAAGACGTTTAGATGCTTTACATAAAACGGTCACAGCAGCATTATTCACAGTAGCCAGAACTGGAAGCAACCCACCGTCCATAGACAGTTGAGGATAAACAAAATGTGCTCTATGAGTACAGTGGAATATTATTCAACCTTAGAAAGGAAGGAGACTCTGTCACCTGCCACCACACGGAAGAACCCTGAGCACGTTATAGTAGGTGAATAATCCCAGACACAAAAGGACAAATACGGTCTGACTCCACTTATATGAAGTGCCCAGAAGAGGCAAATTCATAGAGACACGAAGTAGAATGTGGTTTCCAGGGGCTGAGGGGAAGGAATTGGGCAGTCAGAGTTTAATGGGGGCACAGTTTCATTTTTGGAAGATGAATGTGTCTGGAGACGGTGGTGGTGCTGGCTGCACAGCAGCGTGAATGTGCTTCATGCCTCTGACTGTACATTTAGAAATGGTTAAGCTGGCACATTTTACAGTATGTTATGTATATTTTACAATTAAAAATTTAATTTTAGATTAATAAGTATCATCTGTTTATTTTAATATTTTGGAAAAACAGAAATTTAAGAAAAAGAAAATTGAAAATCACTTGGTATTTAGATGTGTTCTTTTATCTGCATGTGTGTAAACACACACACACACACACACACACACTCACACACACACACACACTGGGGCCCTTACTTTCTATACGACTTTGCAATCTGGGTTTTCATTTGGACTCGCTTTGGTTTAATACTCGTTTCTTAGCGATGGCTCCATTTCAGGGGTCTAGGGGGAGCGGTGTGTTAGCTCGGCAGCACAGTAGCGTCAGGTGTGGAGCCGAAAACAAACTGAGTGCATTCAGGAGCTGTGACCTAGGCCTGGTGTTGAGCTGAAATTTCCCTGTTTCAGGGTTGTTTTGGAAATGAAAGATAAGAGATTCCACATAGCCGCTTGGGCCCCCAGGAAATGGTCATCATTAGCCTCCGCTGATATCTTAATGTACTTGGTAGAGGCACCTGCTCTTTATTTGTTGCCCTTGTCTAAACATGCGAGATGTAGGAAATCACTGACTGCTGCCCATGCTGGGACCGTGGGAGCACCACTGTCCTTTCTAGGTCTCAGGTGCTGCATCGATGAAGTGAGCACCTTGGGTTTTCAGGTGTCAAGTTCCCCTACCCCACCTGCTCCGACAGTCTTTGCTTCCCCGTCTCCTCTCAGCACCTGGGATGATGCACAGTCCTCAGTGCAGGAACGTTCACCGACAGAGTCCCAGCCTGCTCGGCTTTCCCTCTGTCCTGTTAGGCTCCACGTCAGCAACTGCGTCCTGGATAGGAACCATCCCCTCTGTAGAGGGCAAACTGCTCCATGCAAACTCCTTCGCCTTTTCTCAGGAAGTTGTTTCCAGGGTGCAGTATCGTGTATGCAAGGTGCTTGGGGAGGTTCTGCTGGGAGGAGAGGAGTAGCTCCCTAAAGACTGTGCATAGGGCAAAGGACCTAACTGCCCCTTTGTGACGCCTGAGCTGCTTGTACTGGGACAGAGGGGACAGGGGGACTATCACGAGCATGGGAAGAAGTTCTAAGTCCGGCTGAGAGCTGAGCAGGTCCTTCTGCTGCCAAATGGAGGGTGTCCGTATGGCGATGCTGAGAGGAAAAATTGAGTTAGACTGGCTTGTTCCAAATAAAACGCTGTATTTAATTTCATTCTGGGAAACATTTGATGTCTCTGCAATACGTGAAGTATCTTTCCGAAGATCTGTTTTGTTAGAACAATAGACAAACATGGGAGCGGGGGAGGTGTCCCCCTGTCAGCTGTAGGTTGCACACAGGAATCCAGTCACTGCCGTCTGGTTTTCAGTGCTCTGGTCGCTGCTGACCGTGGGCTGATGAGCCAGAGCCTAGCAGCCTGAACATTGCTGTGTGAGCTGTGTCTCAATATTTCAGTCTAGGAAGTGCCTTTCCAGTAAAACAAGACATGTGGCACTAGAGGGAAGAAGTCCGTTTTTAAATTTGTGATATGCATTTGTGTGCTTGACACGAGGGAGAAAGGGTGGAGTCTACACCTGTGCCGAATTCAAATGATCCAGCAAATATGTGTCTGACTATTTGTGCTAAAACATCGGCCTGGTGGAGTCTCATTTCCAGAATTGCTGTGCCCTGGGTGGCCGTCATCAGCACGGTGGCTGTCGGACGCCCCCCCTCACAAGGGGCCACTCTGTGCCTGGGGGGCCACGTGCAGATCTGGGGGAGGAGCCTGCCGTCTGCTTGTCTTCTCACATTGTCTCTGTCCCTAAGGTCTCCATGCACTTCTGTCCTGACTCTACTGTTACTTTTTGGTGTGATGTTAGCAAAAGCTCTTCTGCCCTTTTATCCCCCATTCAGAGGGCCTCGCTGAAGCGGTCAGCAAACAGCTCAGGAAGCCCCTTTCTTATGGGTGACCTGGCCAACTAGAAACCAAGCAGTATTTTGTTGTTGTTGTTCATTTGTTAAAACAAAATACAGGTCCAGGAATTTTTGAGAATCCTGCTGCTCTCTTGGGTTGTAAATAGAAATGGTCCAACACATCTTGTGTCCAGCATTTTCTGTCAGACTTCCAGAAGGACACCTCCAGCCTTCTTCCCCCAGATTGGCTTGGCTTTTTCTCTTACGATGATGCAGATTAGAGAGAGAAACTAATCTTTTAAAAGTACTGTGAAAATTTCTTTATGGTTCACCTGAAACCCTGGGAACATTTTCTTTCACACAGACCATGGGTTTTATTATATCTGAAAAGGATTTTCAGAGGCGCCATCTCAGGCAGGGCCCTGGGACAGTGGGGAAATGCAAGCTGTTTGGCCTGCAATCCAGGGACAGGGGGACCCAGGGGAGTGCTGTCCTTGAGCGTATCCTACACTGGAGAAGCTCTGCACCTGTCACAGACAGGAGACTCATCCTGGGAAAGCGGTTCTCAACTGCAGAAAGGATTTCCTTCTCTTCAGAGGCTGAGAAAAAGGGTTCTTTGCTTTTTGCATCCAGAACCAGCATGAGACGGTGGCAATGGTGAGGGACTGGCAATCTGGGCACCCCACTTCTCAAACCAACTGCTTTGTGCACGACCTTGGCCATGGTGCAGGGAGCACACATTTGGAGTTAGTTTGTGCTGTGGTCTTGATGGAATTCACTTGTTCTGTGCGTTGGTTTCCTGATCTGTAGGCATGGGGATACAGTGCCTCCGAGAGTCCCAGAGGTTTCTATGTGGTTATGCAGGTCAGATGCCAGGTAGCATGCTGGTTCTCTGGTAAGGGCCCAGAAGTAGGTGACTGGTGCCAGCAACGCCTGTGCCCGCGCAGCAGTGGGGATGTCCTGACATGGCTGAGAGCCACACGCTTATCCACTGCGCTCACTGTAATCCAGAGGTCTGACACGCGCGTCTTTTTTATATCTTTGTTCTTATTAATACACTGGGTCTTGAAATCCTGAAAAACAGCTGTAATGTCCTGTCCATGTTTTTTTTTTTTTTAAACTGACAGTTTAAACAACTCTAATATAAAAACGCCAAAGAAGATACTCTCAGGTGTTTTCCTATAGGTTGTAATTTCTGGTGATAAAATTTTCTTTTCTTTCTGAGGCGACTTTCTAAAGGATGCAGCTTTTTGTTTTCCAGTGCAAAAGGATCTATGTCTGATTCCTGGTTAGATTCTCCTAGACCGGTCTCATGCAGACGAGGCGTCACAGCCTGAGCCTTGGGGTGTATAGTTACCTACCAGTCTTGACTTGGTGTTTTTTGGGTGATTCTTGTTTTTTCCCTTGTTTCTGGAAGGCAGCAAGTGACATGTTGTATATTAGGTTTAGCTCTACTGTTATGCTTAGTAAGGGCAGCACTAAAATTACTCTTTCCTGTGCATTCACTTAGCAAGTATTTACTGAGCACATACTATGTGCCAGGCTCTCTGACAGGCACATGTGGTATAGCGGTGAGCAGGAGTTTGCATTCCCCGTGCATGTGAGGGGAGGGAAGAGACAAAATTAGAAGTAAGCAAATCCATAAGCGAGAGATCTTCATATTATTGCAGGTGCTGTGAAAAAGGGGTTCGGAGAAGCAAAGCACAGTAATGGGATAGTATGACGATGGGGAGGGAGATACTTTAAGTTGGTGGCCAGAGAACACCCTCTGGGACCTGGAGGACAAGAAGTGCTAGGCTGGCAAAGAAAGAGATGATGAGCATCCTGGGAGAGAGAAAAAGTACAAAGTCCCTGAGGCAGGCCAAGCGTGGTGTGTGCCAGACACAGAAGAACAAGGCTGGCATGCAGTGAGTGACAGGTGAGCAGGTCGGAGGGGCGGGAAGGGGCTAGATTGTGACTGGTGGGGAGGGTGACGTGTATTGTAGTTTGGAATCATTCTGTCTGTGGATTAGAAAATGGACTTGGGATGGGGTGGGAGACAAGTTGGGGGGCTAGTCAGATAGGGGGTTGGAGGCTGGGACCAGGTACCAGCAGTGGAGGGAAGATGAATGGACATGATTTGCCCATTGGGATAAATGGGATATGCTTTGGAGGCAGAGTTGCAGGGGCTCGCCGAGCTGCAGGATATAGTGAATGCCTCACTTAAGGGGGGAATTTGGGAATATGTTCAAAAGCCTTAAAAATGTTCACTCCTTTTGGCCCAAGAATTTATTCTGCAGGATTTTATCCTATGGAAATGACCAGAAATACACACAAGGACAAGCATTTCATTGTAGTGTTATTCATAATAGAGTCAAATTTGAAATAACTTCTCTCCCCTATTCTTCAATCTCTATGGGACTGGTTGAATAAGTTAGAAGACACCCGCATGATGGAACGAACACCAGGCAGCCACTCAAGTGATAATGTGGAAGAATATTTAATGTCACAGGAAGATGTTGAACTGGATAGCTAAATGGAACGATATATTATAGAATGTTATCTGTAATATGATCCCCATTTTATAAAACATAAACTCTATAGTTCATATAGGTAGAGATAGGATATACTATATCCTGGGAGGTCTAATAGTATGTACATTAGAGTGTTAACAAGCCACTTCAGGGAGTGAAATTACAAATTATTTCATTCTCTGAATATTTATGATTCTTCCATATTTTCTATGATAAACATTTTGAAATCAAAAGTAAAAAATGTGTTATCTGTAAAACCTAGTGATAGGTGGTCTTACCATGCCTGAGTATAAATCAGAATAGTGAATAAATCGGTGAGCTAATGGCCCTGCTGAATACCCCATCATACATTGGGAAGCATTTGTACTTAGAAAGTTTTACTGAAAAAGCATTGGATTTGAGTCAGAAAAATTGGAGCTGGACCCCCAGCTCTGCCACTTACTGCTTTTGGACCTTGGACACTACACTTAGCCTCCAGCACACAGACCACTGGCTTCTTCAGTTTGCAAATGGAATGGATGAATGATGGTAATGAAAATGGTAATAATGATTTCCTGGAGTTGTTGTGAGGACTAAGTGATAGGAAATGAGAAAACACTTTGTGGGAAGAAAAACACAGTGTAAATATTAATATTCCAGGGCCCAAGTCTTCACACACAGATTCAACTCCAGGGCCCAGATCTGCACTTCCCAGATATATTTTGGGGTGATGTATTGTGGTGCACATCTCAAGGGCCATACTTTGACTAAGGATTAGGTTAGCTTGCCTCTGATCCTGTGCCCCCCAAAAAGCGAGCAATTTGGATTTAAGGTACAGTTAGCTGGTCCTGAGTGGCAGGCAGCTCTCAAATGAGGAGTGGTTTCTCATTCACTGGGAAGCTGTAAAGGAAATGCCGTCTCAGCAGCAACCACACCTGGAGCCCTTTTGATATATCTCTCAGCTGCTCTGTTGCATAAACCTATTGGAAATAAACCTGCAAAGGAGTTGAGCAGAGGGCGGTACCAGTCAGAATAAAGATGAGAAATGTACTGCCTCTCTTTAAAGGAGACATTTGCTTTTTCATGGAGCTGGACACTGGGAGCTGAAATGTCCTGGTCCTTATCTGTTGGAACGGAGATGCACAGAAACACTGACGAACAGATAACAGGCACTTGATTTTTAGTTTCTCGGATTGTTCAAGGCCAGGGACACCCTGCTGGGCTCCAGGAGACTCGCAGCGCAGTGAATGGCGTTGTCCACATTAGGATGCCTTAGTGGAGAGTTGCCCTCCAGAGAGGAGCTGGGCAGAGAACGAGTCCAGAGCTACAGCATACGGGTTTGAACCCTGTTTTCAGCTGGTGATTTCTGGGGAAAGGAGATGAAGCAGCGAAGCCTGACCAGTTTCTCAGTGTTACTTCTTCAGGGACTCCCAGCCTCACTGGGGGGTGGGAAATACCGCACACCCGTTACCCACAGGGATAACGCCTACTAGAACTGCCCTGTTAGAAAGGACGCTGGTACCCAGTAGTGTCTCTGGCCCCCAGAGGAGAACCCTAACCTTGCTGCTTTGAACAAGCACCCTGGGAGCTACTCATTCGACGTGCCCATGTGCAGTTCCTTTAGAGCTGGCACTCGTCATCCTCCCTGTGCAGGTACTACTGGCACCCTTGAGAAGGCACACCGGAGGAGGATGAGCACAGGAACAGCACTGCCAAATGCCCGACGTACATCCTTGCATTTTATCTTCGCAGCGGCCCTTCCACAGAGAAGGAAATCGAGGTTACGTAACTTGCCCAGTGTCACAAAGCTAGTAAGTTACTAACCTGGGTTTGAACCCGGGTCTCTCTGACTCTGAGGTTCATGCTAGGAACTCTTCCGTTGTCCTGCCTCTTACTGAGTTGTTTTCCTAGCACTAGTGATGGCTTTGAATTTGAGTCTATACTGCATATATTAACAGGCCTGTTCTGTACCAGGGGCTGCTCAGGTAGAAAAATGAATAATTGTGGTTCCATCCCTTAAGAAACTTACATATTATTTTAAGAATGTAAATTCTACAGCAAGAACTTGATAAATAACTGTTGAATAAATAGTAATATGTAAGTCCATTCTAGGTAGGTTGGTTTACAGATGTCCGTCATCCCAGTCGGGGGACGATGCATCTCATAAAAGATGGACACAGAAAATCCTTTGGGGGTTTAAAGGAGAGAGAGAATACTTCTGTTTGGAGAAATCAGGAAAAAAGCAGGTTGAATGTACTTTCTGAGATGGGCCTAAAGAATGGCAGGGCATTTGACAGTTCAGGATGGTGAGGATTAGTTCCCAGCTAAGAGTACTTTTTCTCTTATAAACCGAACTTGCTGCCTGCTGCTTGATTCTTGCAACTGACCCTGTGCCCTTGGTTTATTTCTCTTTGTAATTCCACGTCTCAATGATGTTCACAACTGAGAACTCAGAAATGGAGTTTTTATTATAATAAACATGGTGGGTCTTAAGAGACCTATATGGAAAATTATGATTTCTAATCTCAATATCACCTGTATATAACTGGATCACACTTCTTTATCTGTATTCTAGAACTCTCTCCTGCACTTCTAATCCACCTGGCCGAGCATCTAAACTTGGTTATCCAAGCATTTCTCTTAGACTTCAGTTTAAAACAGAATATATTACTTCCCCATTCTCCCTTCGACTTGAGCTCCCAATAACCCAACCACCTGGTACGCTTCACACCTTGTAGGGGTAACAAGGATGGTCAGTTGCACTGTATTTTTTCAAGGGTGGCTGATGAGTCTAGAGTCCTGTGTTAAAAGGTGACTTTGAAGATTAAGATCTTTTAGAGGCTCACTTTGGGATCTTGGGCAGTAGCATAAGTTGCCATCAATTTCCTGATCAAGCAAAGGCCACTTGGCTTCTTTTGTATAAGCAAACAGATCAGTGTTGGAGATAATGAAATTGTAAAGCACCTTGGGGTCCAAATCTGGGAGGTTCCATGTAAACACCACTGTGCTGTTGCGGTGTTGTCAGGAGGGGATGATAACCTCGGATTTGCTTACAAAGGGGTTTTAGTTGAAAGAGACAATATGTACCTGAGCCAACTATTAGGACTATTTTTTTTCCCCAGAAGAATTTATAAAGTGCTTTTTTGTCACACCCAGAATTTGCAAGACCAGAGAACTTGGATGCTTAAGGGGTGTCTTTTTAAAATGAGTGACTAAACAATAACACTTTAAATTGCAGAATGCGATGATTGTCAAGCCTCTATTTCTGCTTCTCTTTCTGTTCTCCCACAAGTCAGTTCACCTCTCTGCTTTTTTGTTTCTCCATCTGTGAGACGTTGCTCACTTTGCCGGTACTTCTTCAATATGAGTAGAGAGTGTGTGGAAGCCTCTCAGCTGCAACATCATTCCAAAGCATTTATTCAGCTCCTACGTGGTGTTGCACACACAAATGTAAAGACTGGATCCCTACTTTGCTTTGAGATTGTATTCTAATGTCTTCTTAAACAGGAACTAGGCAGCTAAGGAGAGCAACAACTCAAATGTTATCTTTGAGTTATGTGGTACAAATAACAGTGCAGAAATAAGAAGAACTGATATGGAAAGGAATCCAGTTATTAAATGGAGCTCGCATCAAAAATATGTAGATAGGGCAGCCCGTTAGCCCAGTTGGTTAGAGCACGGTGCTCTTAACAACCAGGTTGCCAGTTCGATCCCCACATGGGTCACTGTGAGCTGCGCCCTCCACAACTAGATTGAAAACAACAACTTGGAGCTGATGGGTCCTGGAAAAACACACTTAAATAAATAAAAGTTTAAAAACAATTACCTCTATTGAGAATAAAAGGAAAATAATCGGAAAAAAACCCACAAAAAGTGCAAAAAAAATAAAAATAAAAGTGTAGATAAAACGATTGGGAAGTTCTCGCCTATCTGGACCTAAGTCCTACAGGAACATTGTTTTCTGTAATGAAGTCACCAAACGTTGCCCACAGGGACCCAAGCGAGGAGACCACAGTAGGGACAGGGAGGAGGGAAAGTCCTCTGGAGAGTTGTGCTTGGGATTCTGGTGTTTAGATTTCTGTGACTGTCTGTTGTCTCCCAATGCAACTAAGGCTCAGACATTAAGACTCGAGACCTCGAAAGAAGGAAAGCCTGTGCTTTCGAGAGGGTGCTCTGGGGCAGTCGGCAAGTGCCATTTCATTTTCTGAGCGTTGCAGTCATGCATTACGGGCCTTGATGAGGATGAGCATGAGATGCTAAAAGCAAGCTGGACATGGATGAAGCCCTGCAGAGCAAGGCATCCATACAGAATCCCTCCCTGGTTCATCTGTGTGTGAATCATCTGAGGAACTTCCACAGGTCTGTATACATCTGATTTCCTCATCAGTTAGACGCTTTGAAAGGTTAGCCCTGGAGAGAAGAATGTCATTTGCTTCCACAGTGCTAGGAGAAGGAAGTGATGATATCTACATTACTTACTAAATTATTCCCTGCTTTTCAGAGAAGCCAAACCTCCCAGGTATCTGTGTGTGTGTGTGTGTGTGTGTGTGTGTGTGTGTGTGTGTGCATATGTACACGCGCGCACACACACTCACACACACAGTTTTCTTCTTAGAGGGGTCGTAAAACCTGCCAGGAAATTAATTAAGTTAGTTATTATTAGTGCTTTTCTTCATAGCTTATAGCATCCTTTTGCCGGTGTGATCGCATTTGACCAAAAACTAGCTCTCAAGGTAAGCGAGACTTTTATTGATGACCACCACTGTACGCGAGAGGAAACTGAGCCTCAGAGGCTGAGTAACTCGGCCAGGGTCATTTAGATTTTACAACCAGCGTGAACTGAGGGTGGAGACCAGGCATTGAACTCTACATTTACTGCCACACTGCCTTTTCCTCTAGAAGATCATCAGCATTAAAGCCACCTGTGCGTAAAGACTCTTGTCAAGGACAAGTTTCCCATACAAAGATTTCAAGCCCCATCTAGATATCTGGATTTCCTCTCAATAGCTCATGTTTTTAAATGATGATTATTTGTCACCATAGCACACAGTATGGTTAAAACCCGAGTTGCCGCTTTTAATAATTATGTAGTGTCATTGTTTCCTGCAAGGAGACTCCAAATGGAAGCTAGCAAGCCTGGAGCTCGTCCTTCATTGCACTTGGGTCTTCAGCAGCTATTAAATTCGTGGAGCTTGACTTCCATCTTCATCTAGTTTTCAGTCTCTCTCCCTGTTGTTTTTCAGGAAGGGTTTCAAGTATTCTATTGGCATTAGGAGGGCTGTTGAAAAATGGCCTATCGTAGTGCAAATTCTTTTCTTTTCTTTTTCTTTTTTTAAAATTTATTGGGGTAACAATTGTTAGTAAAATTACATAGATTCCAGGTGTACAATTCTGTATTACATCATCTATAAATCCCATTGTGTGTTCACCACCCAGAGTCAGTTCTCCTTCCATCACCATATATTCGATCCCCTTTACCCTCATCTCCCACCCCCCACCCCCCACCCCCCTTACCCTCTGGTAACCACTAAACTATTGTCTGTGTCTATGAGTTTCTGTTTCTCATTTTTTTGTCTTGTTCTTTTGTTGTTTTTGTTTTATATACCACATATCAGTGAAATCGTATGGTTCTCTGCTTTTTCTGTCTGACTTATTTAGCTCAGCATTACACTCTCAAGATCCATCCATGTTGTCACAAATGTTCCTATATCATCTTTTCTTACCGCCGAATAGTATTCCATTGTGTATATATACCACAACTTCTTTATCCATTCATCTATCGAAGGACATTTTGGTTGTTTCCATGTCTTGGCCACCGTAAACAAAGCTGCAATGAACATTGGAGCACACGTGTTTTATGGATAAATGTTTTCAGATTTTTTGGGTAGATACCCAGGAGAGGGATTGCTGGGTCATATGGTAATTCTATTCGTAATTTTTTGAGAAACCTCCACACTGCCTTCCATAATGGCTGCACCAGTCTGCATTTCCACCAACAGTGTATGTGGGTTCCTTTTTCTCCACAGCCTCTCCAACATTTGTTACTATTTGTCTTGTCGATGATAGCCATTCTGACTGGTGTGAGGTGATATCTCATTGTGGTTTTGATTTGCATTTCTCTGATGATTAGTGATGTTGAGCATTTTTTCATATGTCTATTTGCCATTTGTATGTCCTCTTTGGAGAAACGTCTCTTCAGGTCTTCTGCCCATTTTTCAATTGGGTCGTTTGTTTTTCTGTTGTTGAGTTGCATGAGTTCCTTGTATATTTTGGATATTAGCCCCTTATCGGAAGCGCTGTTTGCAAAAATCTTCTCCCATTCAGTTGGTTGCCTCTTTATTTTGTCGATGGTTTCTTTTGCTGTGCAGAAGCTTTTAAGGTTCTTATAGTTCCATTAGTTTATTTTAGCTTTTACTTCCCTTGGCTTTGGAGTCAAATTCATAAAATGTTCTTTGAACCCAAGGTCCATAAGTTTAGTACCTATGTTTTCTTCTATGCAGTTTATTGTATCAGGTCTTATGCTTAAGTCTTTGATCCATTTTTAATTAATTTTGTTACATGGTGACAGATAGCAGTCCAGTTTCATTCTTTTGCACGTGGCTATCCAATTCTCCCAGCACCATTTATTGAAGAGGATGTCTTTGCTCCATTGTATGTTTTTTGCTTTTTGTCAAAAATTATCTGTCCGTATTTACGTGGTTTTATTTCTGGGTTCTCAATTCTATTCCATTGGTCTATGTATCTGTTTTTCTGCCAATACCATGCTGTTTTGATTATTGTAGCCCTGTAGTACAAGCTAAAGTCAGGGAGTGTGATGCCTCCATTATTGTTCTTTTTTCTTAAGATTGCTTTGGCTATTCGGGGTCTTTTGTGGTTCCAAACAAATCTGATGATTTTTTGTTCTATTTCTTAAAAAATGTCATTTGAATTTTGGTGGGGATTGCATTAAATCTGTATATTGCTTTGGGTAATATGGCCATTTTAACTATGTTGATTCTTCCAATCCATGAGCATGGAATATCTTTCCATTTCTTTGTGTCTTCTTCAATTTCTTTCAAAAATGTCTTATAGTTTTCAGCATATAGGTCTTTCACATCCTTGGTTAAGTTTATTCCTAGGTATTTTATTCTTTTTGCTGCAATTGCAAAAGGAATTTTTTTTTGTATTTCTTTGTCTGAGATTTCATTGTTAGTATATAGGAAGGCAATGGACTTTTGTACGTTGATTTTGTAGCCAGCAACTTTACTGTATTGGTTGATTGTTTCTAATAGCTTTTTGGTGGAGTCTCTAGGGTTTTCTATATATAGCATCATGTTATCTGCAAAGAGTGACAAGTTAACGTCTTCGTTCCCAATTTGGATGCCTTTTATTTCTTTCTCTTGACTTATTGCTCTGGCGAGGACTTCCAACACTATGTTGAAAAGCAGAGGTGATAGGGGACAGCCCTGTCGTGTTCCTGAACGTAGAGCAAAGGGCTTCAGTTTTTCACCGTTAATTATGAGATTAGCTGAGGGCTTGTCATATATGGCCTTTATTATGTTAAGGTATTTTCCTTCTATACCTATTTTATTAAGTGTTTTAATCATAAATGGATGTTGTATCTTGTCAAATGCTTTTTCTGCATCAATTAATATAATCATATGATTTTTGTCCTTTATTTTGTTTATGTGATGTATCACATTGGTGGATTTGCGGATGTTGAACCATCCTTGTGCCCCTGGGATGAACCTCACTTGGTCATGATGAATAATCTTTTTAATGCATTATTGTATTCGATTTGCTAGAATTTTGTTTAGGATTTTTGCATCTGTATTCATCAGAGCTATCGGTCTGTAGTGTTCTTTTATTGTGTTGTCCTTACCAGGTTTTGGTATCAGGGTAATGTTGGCCTCATAAAATGAGTCAGGGAGTACTGTCTCTTCTTCAATTTTTGGAAGAGTTTGAGCAGGATTGGTATTAGATCCTCTTTGAAGGTTTGGTAGAATTCACTAGTGAAGCCATCTGGTCCCGGACTTTTGCTTTTGGGAAGGTTTTGGATGACTGATTCAATTTCGTTACTGGTGATCGGTCTGTTTAGATTTTCCCGTTCTTCATGGTTCAGCCTAGGAAGGCTATATGTTTCTAAGAACTTGTCCATTTCTTCTAGGTTGTTGAATTTGGTGGCATATAGTCCTTCATAGTATTCTTGGATGATCCTTTGTATTTCTGTGGTGTCCGTGATAGCTTCCCCTTTTTCAAATTCTTTTCTAATGAATGCATTGTGTAAGCAGTAAATCTGAACAAACTGCCATCTGGATTCCTGTCCAGGTGGAAGATGCTAAACTTCCTTAAAGCTTAAAAATATGCATGTCCTGGGCCCGATTAAAGATAATTGCCCTTGGCCCTCACACTGTGGCCTGTGTGTGTAAGGGAGGTGATGCTAACTGAACCTTCATTCCAAAACTGCTGGATGGGCCACCATGTTTTTCTTTATGCCCTAGCCTCCTCTCATTTGCTAATCACCTCCTTTCTGAAATTCTCTCTCCCTAACTTTGCCCAGGACCTCCATCCAGCTCCCTTCTTCCTTCTGGACCTGCTTTCTGGAAAAATAGTTTTTATACATCAGTGTCAATTTTTCCCAAGGACAATAGCATTTCATGATTTAGTTGTTAACTGGGGACTCTATTGAGCTAAAGGACTTTTTCAGGTGGGCAGTGTAGTCTAGTGGTTCACATTATGCCCCTGCTGGTCAGACAGACCTGAGTTTGAATCCCAGCTCCACTTTTTACTAACCTTGGCTAATTAACTTCAGTGAGTCTGCAAAACGAGGATAATGGTGCTAACCTGTTGTAAGGATTCCGGAAGATCACAGGAGGCTCCTGGATATGCCAGCTTGTGAAAAGCCACTGCGTCTCAATCCCACTGTTCTTTCCCTCCTAAAGAACTCACAAGGCATCTTTATCCAGCCTTCCACTTGAGGTCATTGGACAATGTGCTGAGAAGGCAGGAGAAACCAAACGTCATTTTATCACCAGGTATCCTTACTACCTGACAATAAATATCAAGTGTCAATTGGTTTTGGTTCAGTATATTATATTTTATTGATTTGATCGATTCTAAGACATACATTTCCCTCTAAGATTGAGATGCATTGTAGAATAGATGTGAGTTGCAGTTTAGTTGGTAGCAATTTGTCTTACATACTGGTATGGAAAATAGTGAGTATGTCTTACAATTTATGACTTACTTGATTTGATGGAATACAGCAGTTATTTTTAAAAATTGGTGTTTAAATCCCCTCAAGTCAAACAACTGCTTTGATCTCGTGATTCTTGAAGGAAACGCTTCCTAGGCTCCATGTTCTGGGTCACCTGTCCAGTGTCCCCATGTGGCAGGCTGCTGTCGGGATAAAGGAGCAGCTGGGAAGAGTGCCTGGGCTTCTGGGACACACTTGAATAGGGCTAAACGCCACTTAGGATTGCATTTTGTGTTCGAGCTCAGGTGGCTTGCAGCGACTGTCTGTTTGGCCCCAAGATGCCTTTCCAACACCTTACGAAGGAGGATCCTCTCCCATGTAACACGCAGGTCGGGCTTTGTACAAACACTTAGTGAGCACTCACTGTGTATTGGGCACTGGGATAAGCCCTTGGCGTATGCAACCTTTCATTAGAACAGCACCTCTGTAGAGCAGATACTGCTCCATCTTTATCTTACAGACAAGGAAACACCTCACTTGCCCAGGTCTTGAACTGAGGTCTGTCCAACTCCTAAGTCCGCGCTATGGACTCCTCTGCCCTGCTCCTCAAGCCCAGCCTGAGCTGGCTAACTGGTTCTTGCAAGCTCCCCTCCCGTTTAGCTAGCACTAATGCTAAGGCGACATAGGAGCTGAATCTGAGTTTGTCTTTAGTCAGAATCCTGCTGACATGCCATATGCTAAAGATCTAGGGAGTAGGTTACGGATTGTGGAGGTAAGAGAATGGACAGAAGGAAGGCACGGTCCAGATGTGGAGTCTTTCACGTGAGTTCAGCCCCTCCTCTCCAGTGTGCTCATTCCATTTATCCACCTCTGGCCTTGTGTCAGCACAGTCCCATGCCCGGGCATGCCTGCGGGGCTGTGGCCGCCTGGCATGGGCACTACTGCCCTCTGCTCATCTGTGATTTTCTTCCTTCTGGAGGATGAAAGCAGCAGATTGCTTCTTTCCTTCCACCTTGAGTCAGATGTGCCCCAGATGCCAGGGAAAGCAGGGTAAGTACTTGATGGTGTGTCAGGCCAGGTGGGAAGAAAATGAGCGTTTCCAGCAGTGAGTAATTGCTATGGACTGGATGCCAGGAACTATACTATGTATGTAAGTCCTGGAAAAACAGAGACAGGGAGACACTGTGATGACTTCCAGGAGTGCCCCCTCTGGACGAAAAGACAGTGGATTTACTGGCCAGTTATCATTTACAGGCAAGGCTTGTGCGTGGGGCATGAGAACCGAGCGACCTTGCTGATTGGTGGAAAGTACAGGGTTTGGGGTTTCGAAGAGTGTGTCCGGCTGTGTGTTTTCCTTGCCGACTCACATGGGCAGGTTCAGTTTCCTCATCTGCATCGTGTGGATAAGTCTATTTCCCTTGCAGACTCATTGGAAGGATGACTTAGACACTCATGCAAAGTGCCTTGCTTCATGCAGACCTCACCCAGTGTCCGGAATGTACGTGGTGCTCAACAAGTAGCAGCTCTGATAGTATACATTGGAGCAGATGCACATGTGCTTGCATATATGTAGAGAGATATTGCAATTCTTTCTTTCATTTATTCAGCAAATATGTATTGAATGCCTGTTCTAGGTGCCAGGGATTTCGCAGTAAATAAAACAGCCCACCTTCCTGCCCACAGGGAGCTTATGTTTTACTAGGAAGAGACAGTAAATAATCCACAGTTTGTTGGATGGTGACAAGTGCTATGGAGAAAGTAAAGCAGGGAAATGGGGGGTGCGTGAGTGTGGGAGGAGGTTTACATTGTCAATAAAGTGATTAGGGAAGGCTTCCTAAGCGGATGTGGGAGGGAAACAGCCAGGTGGATATTTGGGAGAACAGCATTCTAGGCAGAGGGAACTGCAAGAGGAAGTGTTCAGAGGTGGGAGCAGCCTGGCGAGCTCATGGGACAGCTGGGAAGCCCGCACATCTGGAGTGGCCTGAGCGGGGGTGAGCGCTAGTGGAAGGTGAGGACAGAGGGCCACGCGGAGGCCAGATGGAGCAGGGCTGTAGGCCATGGTAAGGGCCTTCGCCTTTACCGGAAACCAGACAGGAGCCACGGAGTGACATGGTCTGACGTATGGTATGAAGGTGACAGTGGCTGCTGCGTGCAGAGATCACGACTGGGGGAAGACGCTGTATGTGCGTGCACACATGCGTGTGTGTTTGTGTCTCAGCAGTAGCTCACAGCTGAGAATGCCATTACCTTGGGTTAAAGGACAAATGAAAAGGGACAGTAGAGGAGGAGGAGGCAGCCTGGAGAAATATGGTTCGCATTGTGGGTTTGGCCCTTCCTTGCTTTTTGTCTGAATGGTTTCCCATCGCTGTGGGCTTGGAACGCTGCAGCAGGAAGCGAGGGGCTGTGGGCCTCTCCACTAGTCCGGGGTCAGGCCTCGACCATGTCCAGAGTGTGACTGAAGGGCCAGGGAAAGGCACACTGCACCGGTGTGTGTCAGAAATAAGAGTATGGCCGAGACTGAGGACATGCTGAAGGCAGGAGGGCCGTCCAGCCGGCTTTGCTGCTGCAGCTGGCAAGGAGGAAAGGAAGTTCTCAGCAGAGAGGAGGGGTGACAGCCAGGGAGCACAAGGGCTGAGCAGTGAGAAATTCCAAGGGTGTGTACCTGGATCGCCCCAATCCCCGCAGGAGAATCTGAGAACTTGAAAGCTGCGAGTGCGACCTGCACTGTCCAGAAGGCTAAGTGGTGACAGATGGGTGTGGCGAATGAGTTTACACAGCACCCACCCTGACAGTTCACAGCCTCAGGAAATGTTGACTTGGCCTCTTTCTCTCCTGGTTGCTCAAGGGGATCTGTGCTTTTCTGGAGTAAGGCTTTTGCAACTAGAATATTCTATTTTGATTGTGGTTTGGTTTTTTGTTTGTTTGTTTTTTTACACTGTTAGTCACAAAGCCATAAATACAGTTCCCCAAGACAAGAAGAAAGTACCAATACCTAACTTCTGTAGTGCTAAGGGCAGTTCTGAGTCCTTGCTTCGTATTGGCTCCTTTAATCTTCAGAACAATCCTGCGAGGTAGGTAGCATTATTAGCCCCATTTTTCAGAGGGGGAAACTGAGATAAAAGATCTTTCTCAAAGACCTTACTAATAAGTGCTGGGCCATTATTTGACTTATGCTTCTGACTCCAGAAGCCTTATCTCTTTTGCCTTTATCAATCTTGTAATTATTTCTTATTAATTATGTAGAATTTTGTGAGGGAGTTTTTGGAACTAGATTTGTACAGATATCCACAGGAACTGCGTGGTCACAAAGGGGAAAAGAAACTGGCTTAAGTCTTTTTCTTTCCCATATCTATGTGGGGTATCTACCTTGCTGGTAGCCGGCAACTGACAATTGGCACTTCTTGTTTTATGGTGTAATTTATTGACACGTAGGTCATCCCTCTTCCTAAGGCTGGAAGCTCACTGAGGCCAGAGTCCATGTGGAATTCACTTTTATATTTACTGTAGTATCTAAGCCAATGCCTTAAACATAGTAGATGTTCAGTAAATATGAAATAATCTCTGACGTTGAATGGATGCATTTGGTAACCCGTTCCCACTTAAGCCATTCATTTAGAAAACAATGAAGAGGAGAACATTTAACTGTAAATCATAATATGGTTACATTTAAGTAATGCTTTCATGATTTTCAAAGCTCTTCCACAGTTTATCTCGTTTTATCCTCCTGCCAACCCTTGTAAGAGTTTATTTTCCCAATTTAATGACGAGAAAACCAAGGTTAGAGACAAGTGATCTCCCCAAGGTCACAAGGTTACAAACAGGTTTATGTTTTTTGTTTTTTTTAAATCAGAGCAGCGGTCAGAACCAAAATCTCCTGATTTCCTATTTTGTGAGCAATAGCACATTCCTATTGGGTACAAAGCTTGAACTCAGGACCTAATGATACTCATTAGGCATGAATACTATGGTGTTTTGCTTCCTTTATTTCGGGCAAATTGCAAACGATGTAGCACAGTGCTACTGAAAATGTGGTCCCCAGCTGTTAGACCACTTTGCAGTTACCAGTCCGTGGTGAGATCACGAGCTTGTGACAGAATGTAAATCAACTGCCTATAAACACTGCTTAGGTTACTTGACTTTTCTTTCTTTGTTTTTATATTCTATTTTGAAATAATTTTAGGCTTGCATAAAAGTTGAAAAATAATACAGAGTTCCCATAGACCCTTCACCCAGCTTCCTCTATTGTTAACATCTTGCATACCATAGTATAATGATTTAAATTAAGAAATTACCATTGGTACAATACTTTAAAAAAAAAAATAATGTTTTTATTTTTCAATTGCATTTGACATAAAATACATTAGTCTCAGGTGTACAACATAGCAATTAGACATTTATATAACATACGAGGTGATTACTCTGATAAATCCAGTATTCATCTGACACCATACATAGTTATTACAATATTATTGACTGTATTCCTTATGCTGTACCCTACATCCCCACGACTATTATGTAACTACCAATTTATGCTTCTTAACCCCTTCTCCTTTTTCATCCATCCCTCCAACCCCCTCCCATATTACAACCATCAAAATGTTCTGTATCTATGAGTTTGTTTCTGTTTTGTTCATTTGTTTATTTTATTCTTTAAATTCCACATAGAACTAAAATCATATGGCATTTGTGTTTCTCCGTCTGACTTACTCCACTCAGCATAATGCACTCTAGATTCATCCATGTTGTTGCAGATGGAAATATTTCATTCTTTTTTATGGTAGAGTAATATTCCATTGTATATATGTACCACCTCTTCTTTATGCATTCATGCACTGATGAACACCCAAGTTATCTATATACTGGCTATTGTGAATAATGCTGTAATGAACATATGGATGCACATGTCCCTTTGAAGTAGTGTTTTGGTTTTGGGGTTCTTCAGATAACTAACCAGAAGTGGGATTACTGGGTTCTTCTCTGTCTCTTGTTATAGCCTTTGTTTTAAAGTCTATTTTATCTGGTACAAGCTTTTTTTTTTTCTATTTTGGTGAAATATCTTTTTCCATCCCTTTACTTTTACTTTCAGTCTGTGTCTTTCAATCTGAAGTCAGTCTCTTGTTGGCAGTATATGTAAGGGTCTTGTTTTCTTACCCATTCAGCCCCCTATGTCTTTTGATTCAAGCATTTAATATATTTACATTTAAAGTAGTTGTTGATAGATATGTAGTTATTGCCATTTTATTATTCATATTTTTAAATCTTTTTTTCTTCTTCTTAAAGAAGTCCCTTTAACAGTTCTTGTGATACTGGTTTGGTGGTGATGAACTCCTTTAGCTTTTTCTTCTCTGGGAAGATCTTTATTCTTCGATTCTAAATGATAGTTTAGCTGGGTAGAATAATCTTGGTTGCGGGTCCTTGCTTTACATCACTTTGAATATTTCATGCCAATCCCTTCTGGCCTGCAAAGTTTCTGTTGAGAAATCAGCTGACAGTCTTATGGAAGCTCCGTTGTAGATAACTAACTGCTTTTGTCTTGCTGCTTTTAAGATTCTCTCTTTGTCTTTAACCTTTGGCATTTTAATTATGATGTATCTTGGTGTGGGCCTCTTTGGGTTCATATTGTTTTGGACTCTCTGTGCTTCTTGGGCTTGTATGTCTGTTTTCTTCGCCAGGTTAGGGAAGTTTTCTATCATTATTTCTTCAAATAGGTTTTCAGTCTCTTGCTCTCTCTTTTCTCCTTCTGGTACCTCTATAATGAAAATGTTGTTTTGCTTGATGTTATCCCAGAAGCCTCTAGTTTTTTTGGATTCTTTCTTCTTTTTGCTGTTCTGGGGTTTTTTCTTCTACCTTATCTTCTAAATTCCTGATTCGATCCTCTGCTTCATCTAATCTACTATTAATTCCATTTCTTGTATTCTTAATTCAGTTATTGTATTACTTATTTCTGACTGGTTATTTTTTTATGTTTTCTATCTCCATTTTTATGTTTCCTACTTCTATGTTAAAGTTCTCACTGAGTTCATTTACTCTTCCAGTAACTTCACTGAGCATCCTTATAACCAGTGTTTTAAACTCTGCATCTGGTAGATTGCTTGTCTCCATTTTGTTTAGTTCTTTTTCTGGAGGTTTGTTCTGTCCTTTCATTTGGGACACATTTCTTTGTCTCCCCATTTTGGCTGCTTCCTTGTGTTTGTTTCTATGCATTAGGTAGGGCTGCTATGTCTCCCGGTCTTAGTAGAGTGACCTCATGTAGTAGGTGTCCTGTGGGGCTCAGTCTCCCTCATCACCTGAGCCAGGTGCTCCAGGTGTGTCCCTTTTATGTTGTGTGTGCCATCCTGTTGTAGTTGAGTCTTGGTTGCTGTTTGCATGTCAGTAGGAGGGGCTGCCCCTTGGGTTGATTTTTTGTGAGGATGGGACATTACTACAGTGGAGGAGGTGTTGTGTAGGGGCTGACCCTACAGAGCAGTATTCACTTTAGCAGGGCTCTGGTGCCTGCCCAGTCTGTCCTTTGGGTGTGTCATCTGTGGAGGCAGCTTGGTGGTGCTCCAGCTCGGTCTAAGCTGGCCACCAGGTATGCTGGTCTCAAGGCCTCCTGGGGGAGGGCCCTGCCACAAGCCAAGTTCAGCCTGTGCCTGTGCCCTACCCAGTGCCACCTGGAATGAGCCACAAAGCAATTCTCAGATGGCTGTCCACACACTGGGCTTGGAGGTTCCTGGAAGAAGCCAAGCCTACAAATGTGGTTGGCTGCCACTAGTGCCGGGTTTGGGGGCTTCTCAGCAAGAGGTACAGGGTACATTGGGGCCAGATGCTCCTTGTTTGGGGTTTGTGAACTTTTGACATATTTTAGGAAAGGACATAGCATGAGCCAAGGCAGGCTGTTTGTATGGAAAAGCCACTAGAAGAGGCTTGGGCGGACCTGCAAGTTGGATGAGGCAGGGTCTCAGAGAATCACCAGGGTGGGGTGAAGAGTGTTAACTAGGTTGATGGAGACTCAGATATGGCATGGCCTGCATATGCATGTTGGGTCAGGGGAGGGCTCACCCTCCAGCCTTCGCCAGACAATCCAGTTCCTCCCTGTATGTCCCTGACACCTTTTGAGCTGCTGCTCCAGTGTAGAGCTCAGAGGGAGTGAAACTTCCAATGAGTAAGTCCATGTGTGGTTCTTTTACGAGGAGTGCCTGGGACTCCATCTGCCCTCTGTCCCATTCAGCCACAATCTCCGCTGGTTTTCACAGCCATAAGTTGTGGGGACTTCTCTCCTTGGCACTGGAACCCTCGGCTGGGGAGCCTGGTGTGGGGCTGGGACCCCTCACTCCTCATGGGGGACCTCTGCAGCCAAGATACCCTCCTGATTTTTAACTGCCACACGTGGGTATCGGTTCAGCCCTTCCACGTCTCGCTGCTCCTACAAGTCTCCACATGGCTTCTTCTGTATGTCCTTAGTTGTAAGACTTCTGTTCAGCTAGACTTCCAGGCGATTCTCAATGATGGTTCTTCTGTACTTTAGTTGTAATTTTGATGTGGTCATGAAGGGATGCAAGCACAGTGTTTACCTACTTTGCTACCTTGACCAGAAATTGGTACAATACTTTTAATTAAACTTTAGATTCCATTTTGATTTCAGTAGTTTTCCCATCTATGTCCTTTTTCTGGTCCAGGATCTAATCCTGGATCCCATGCTGCATTTATCAAGTCTTCTTAGTCTCTCCCAATCTGTGCTAGTCTCTCCATCTGTTCTCGTTTTTCTTGAATTTGACATATTTGAAGAGTACAGGTCAGTTATCTTACAGAATGACCCTTGATTTGGGTTTGTCTGATGTTTCCTCGTGATTAGGTTGAGGTTATACATTTTTGCATACTGAATACATGCACCACTTCTGAATATCACAGAAATGATGTGCCCTTTGCAGTCTGTTTCATCGGGGACAAATAATGTTGCCATGTCTTCTTCCTAGTGCTGTTAACCTCCACCAAGTGTCTGTTGAGTTTCTTCCATGTAAAGCTGTTATTTCCCCATTTCTAATTAATGAATATTCTGGGGGAGATATTTTGAGACTATGCAGACATCGTGTTTCTTCTCAAACTTTTGTTCATAATTTTAGCATTTATCGTGGATCTTGCCTGCAACAGTTATTACTTAACGATGATTTTCTATTGTCCTCTTTCCCTCTACATCTATTAATTGGAATTTTTCTTCCCCATTTCTCTCTTTATTCAACTACTGTATTCCATTGATATCATGTTTATATTGTTCTATAAGTTATAACCCAATACTACTATTACTTATTTTGTTGTTCAAATAGTTCCAGCTGTGGCCGTTGGTAGCTGTTTCAGGTAGGCTTCTGTATCCTTTGACATGTCCCCATCCTTTTTCAAGCATTTTCTTGCTTTTGGACCACAAGATGCTCCAGGGTCATCTCAAATGTTTCCTGCCCCAGCCCTGGAAACAAACACTTCTACAGTGAGCTCTGGTTCCTTTTCTTTGAGAATGGTATTTAAAAACCAAGATCTGGGCGCTAGCTGTGCTCATGGCTATCGACTTGATTTTTTTATATCAATATATTTTTTTATATCAATACTTCCTTGATGGAGTATTGGTAGCTCTTTATCTTGTCACGGACCAGTCATGGACCTTGACACTTTGAGTCTTAGTGGTCTTAGAGATACCTGTTCTGTCACTATGTACATGTGGCCCATGTGGTGGTAATTTTAAATTCCATTAAATTAGTCATGAATCAGTGTTTTGCTTTCCCTCATGCATTAAGCAAATATGTGTTGAGCACACACTGTGCACCAGGCCTTGTGGTAGGTGCTGGGTTTACAATGGTAAGTAAATTCTGCTCCTGAGGAGCTTATAATATAGTATCTTCTATTAAATCTAGGAGATAGAGTACTCCTTTTTTTGGTCACTGAATATTATGAAAACTCATTTCAGATTATTCAGCATTCTAAACCTTATAAGTTTGGCCTGGGGTATTTTTAACTTTTATTTTAGACTCAGTAGTTGTTAGAATATGAAGAGCCTATTCCCTAGTAGAGTACCTTTTGGAGTTATTAAAAACCTTGCCCATGACTTGATTCTGACATATGTGGTTGACTCTCTTAGGCCTTATGCAGGAGGCTAGAGATACAAGCTTTGACCTGAAAAGAGCTTTGGAATCTAACTGCTCACTCTGACCATCCTGTGAAAGAAAGTCTGCTGACAGGAAGGAGGAAAGTGCTTGTTGCAAGAATAAGGCTCAGTCTTCAGCAATTACCTTTCTCACCAGGCTGAGGCATGGAATAGGAGTTCTCTTCAAACTGCTCTCAGACCCCCAAAGGATCCCTTCAGCAAAGTGTGTTTTTAAAGATTCTGTGGCTTGACTTTAGTCTACTCCACCCACACATCAAGTTGGATCTGGGCTCCAGCTGAAAGAGATTAATAGTGATGTCAGTTAAGGTCATTTGGACGTGCATGATCTTCATTCCCACCTCTCACACTTCCCATCTGATTGAACACAATCTGGTGTTATTCCAATGCTTCTCATTTTGGCTGATTATTAGCCTGTGACTTTTTGAGCATAAAATGGACTAAGAATCACTTTCACAGCCCAGAAAGGTGTTCTTTGCAAAGAGGATTCTTGCTGGTGCGACAATACAACCCTTTCAAACAAGTCAGTAGTCTGGAGCATCTGTTGGTCTCTTTTACTTTTAGAGAAGATGGGAATGCTGTAAACTCACGCTAACCCTTTTTCTCTCTTCCTTTGGCCCTTTCTGGTATCCATTAAATTATGAGTCTTTTGTGTCACTGAAGAAATGTGCTCTTGGCATGCGAAATACACACACAGCTGACCAAAGGCCTGTTCTTGGGAGGAAAAAACCAGTGGAGCTGTGGTCAAGTTGATTGTCACATACTCTGGTCAGAAATGTGAGGGCAGTCGGGATCACCTGCGCTTGCTATGAAAAGCAATGCAAGGTCCAGGCAGCTGAGAATCCATTTGCTAGATGTATCGATGACAGACACTAGATCCATGCTCCTCAGCATGTAGAGTCATCATCTAAGGTGGCCGATCCTCCAGCCTTGAGCTTGGAGATGACCAGGGGCCGATCAGTTTTTATTTTGTGACTTTTACAGAAATTCTCTCTGTCTCTCTTTCTCTCTGTGTTTTATTACATGAAATCCAGTTTAGAAAACAGCTTTTATGCCCCATCCTGCTCGCAATGCAGTGATCTGCCTTTGAGAATTTTAAATGAGCTGACCTACATAGCTTGACTATTACAATTAAAAGTAACAGAGAGTGCAGATTGGCAAGAGGTGGAGGACAGAAAGGGGAAGATCCGTCCCAGGAGTTACGGTTCAAGCAAAACAATAGAAGTGACGAGGTTGGGGGTGGGAATCATAATTGGTAGCCATCATGGAAGCTTTGATATCCTGCCATGGCCAAAGTCCTTTTTGGTATCTGTCATGCGGGGCGGCCTGTGGCGTCTCTGCTCCCGCTCCCCACATCAGAACGCAGGATGTGATGAGGCCAAAAAGGAACACCCACGGAGCCATAGGTAGGGGAGTCATACCACTATATTCTCACTGGAGGCTGGATTCACACGATGTGCAACCTGTTTTCCGCTTTTCTGCCAACCGACCGACTCTCCTCGACTCCCCTTGACTCTCCTCAACTCCACCTTGCTCACTGTGCCAGGTGTCTGAGTGGGTGGAGGCCTCCGCAGAAGATGTCCACAACCCTCGGAGCTTAAGGCCGCAGCAGATCACCAAAAGGAGGACAACGCCTTCTATGGCCAAGAAGGTGGTGTGCCAGCTGGAGGCTTGAGTCTCCCAGGCCAACCGTGCCTCCCATTCCCGGTGTCGCTCCTCATGGGTGTCCCGAAGCTGGGCTCTCACACGCACAAACCACTCCACCGTGCTTGGGTAGGTTTTGGCCGGCACCATACCCTGCTTATGAAACTGAGCTTTTATACGTGTAAACTGCTCCAGTACATTCTGGAGAGTTTCGGCTGACACCACGCCCTGCTTGCTGCACCATGTGTCATGCGGGGCGGCCTGCGGGGTCTCTGCTCCCGCTCCCCACATAAAAACGCAGGATGTGGCTAGGCCAAAAAGGAACACCCACGGAGCCATAGGTAGGGGAGTCATACCACTGTGGTCTCACTGGAGGCTGGATTCACCCAACATGCAACCTGCTGTCCGCTTTTCTGCCAACCAACCAACTCTCCTCGACCCCACCACAGCCGCGGCAGTTATATTAGTGGCCAATTGGCTAACCGGCTACAGCTGACGGCCAACTAGCCACAGCCGAAGGCCATCTACTACCCGAGCCAGCACCTTTCCATGTGAGGCTGAGAGCCTGGAAACTGCTTTCTGAGGCTCTGTCCCCACAGTATCTCTTGCTATGGACGTGCAATCTTTGTGGGATTGGGCAGGCTGACCCTCTTCTGGGGAAGGATTATGGTGCATTATTCCTTAATTTTCCAAACATCCATTCTTCCATTTCCAGCTGTCTCTACATGTGATTGTCTGACGAGGGTGGTGCTCTCTCCATCTCCCCAGCCTGGTCCCAAGGGAGGATGTGGAGAGGAAATGCTATTCATGGTACAGAGTAGCCATTCTTGCACCTTATTTTTCATTTTTTCTTTACTGCTTGAGATTCTGATTCCACAGAAATTCCTAATTAACTCAGTCGTTCTACAATGACAAGCTAACATCTGGAGCTACCAAGTCAGGAAAGCCATTTGGCCTGGTTCCAGCACAGATTTTTTCCGCTTCACACCCAGCTCAGCAGCTGGGCGCTGCAACAACCCCGACATTGCAGAATGAGGGTGCCAAGGGCAGCAGCAACTCAGGGCTCATTGTTTCACCCAGAAAATCATGGATTGGATATTTTGTATTGCTGGCTTTTGTTTCTTCTTTTGGTAGGAGATCATGCAACCACTTGAGGGGCAACTCTCCCGCATGTTGCCTGCACAGCACTCCCATATCTAGGCCATCTGAGGGTGATAAGGTTTGCTTAGAGCTATGACCAGGTAAAGTGGAGTATGCTTCAGATTCTGCCTGTGGTTCCTGGGCTGCAAAGCAGGGCCATGTCAGATGGGGTTAGGGAGAGGACAAAGGAATGAATAACTAACAAAGATTTGTCTCTATCAGGTGGGATGCAGGCAGTTAGGTGCACAGGAAAGAAAGAAATCACTTCCGGTTCCATTCTCCAGTTCCAGTTCACATCCATCCTACTATCGATCTGCTTACCATACATAGTGCTTACTAGTGACTGGCAGTATTCTATGTGCTGTATGTATATTAACTCACGTGGTGCTCACAGGACCCTTTGAGGTAGATATTACTGTGGCCCCTGTTTTACGAATGGGAACTCTGAGGCAATGAGAGGTTAACAAATTTGCTCACAAACATTTGCGTCTAGAGCGAGGGTTTGAGGCCCAGCAGTCCGGCTTCAGTGCCCAGTCTGCTATACCAAAGTCGTACCGTCAGTAGCATAGGTTCTATTCTATCTCAGCCCCGAGGGTTTTCCGAGGAGAATTCACAGTGCCCGTTGGACAGTGCTTCTCAAGCTTGAATTTTCAAATGAGTCATTAGGGACCTCGGTGAAGTGTAGATTCTGACGCAGCAGGTCTGGGGTGGGGCCTGAGAGGCTCATTTCCTACAAGCTGCCAGGAAATGGCATGTGACTGAGCTACAGCCCACACACTGAGTAGCAAGGCCTGAGTTGACTGTTATGCTGTGGTTTTCACTGTCAGATTGTACTCACCTGGCTATGATAGGAACCCTTACATTTAGAGTTAACGCCTATAAGAATTTAATGAATGAGCCCCTGGAAAATAAAAGAGCTGCAGTAGCTGGAAATAATCAATATTTGTTTAAAAACAAAACTTCCTAGGACTTTACTAGAAAATGGAAAGATTATGTCTTTCTCTCCCCTGTCTTAGCCAAGGGTCTTGCTTTTGTTCTTGGGCTTAACTCAGCACTTCTGGGCTAGTTTCAGTCCTAATTTTTTTCTGACACTCCATTATGTACAGTTCTCCCAACCACACCTGAGCAATGTACAAGGGATCAGACCCAAAGTTAGGTTACATCACAAAAGCAGAATCACCGTGGTAACCATATCCTTTGCTTCCTTAGTGTGCCTGGCAACTGAGCAGAGCTGATAGTTGAACCAGGTTGTTTTCCCGAGAAATGGAGGGGAGTGGTGCCATGCCCACACTAGGCTGCGGTATCTTCATCCATATAGTTGGGGACTTCCATTTGCTCTGAACGTTCCAGACACTTCCTCCCCTCCTGGAATCTTGAAGTTCACCTCTGGGTGGTTTTTAGATCCTAAACATCCAACACTATGACAATATTGCAGTGCCTTGGGATACTCTTGTTCTAATTGTTTGAGATTTGTTGGATAACCACATCTGAGTCTTGCTGTGTTAATGTGTCAGTATTTTGGTTTATCTGCGTACTGGTGGTGTGGGGCGTCTGGCAAACCCAGCAGTTAATGGGTTGGGGTAGACCGGACCCCACCACGTGGTGGCCTTCTTAATCCCATTGTGTGGAAACAGTGAAAATATGGCTTTTTGGATCCAGATTTCTATTTTATGTGTTAAGGCAAAAAGCTACCTTCAATCATTTGGAACAACTTATTCCTCTCTCCATGGCTGCTGCTGTTCAGGAGATGATGATGTGGGTTCACTTTGTCCATCGGATTTGGATGACATCATCTGAGAAGCACTCTGTACTGCTCCACTGAGACCCATGAGATGACCTAATGTTTAATGGAGTTGAGACAAAAGAAACTAAAATGACCAATGGAGCATAAATGCTGATTTTGGTTATTGTTTGCTAGAAAGGAAACAATGAACAGAGTCACATTAGCTTGGCCACATGACTTCTTGAAAGGCACCTTTCAGCTACGGAAACATTTCAGAAGGTTGTGTTCAGTCTCTGAGAAGACACTGAGCACTCAGTTCTCAGTGGTCAATGGTTGACCTCTTTTGAGACATTAAAACTGGGAAGGAGAGATGGGCCTTCCTGCCTCCTGTGGAATCTCAGTTTTAAGGATGTTGCTTTATGAAGAAGTGACCTGAGGAACAATGGGGTATAGACAATGATTCTAATCTCTCTCTCCTTACTCTTCATTTTTATATCCAAGGTTCAAGAAACCAGCGTTAGCTAATAGCACTGTTTTTACAGCGAAGCCAGACTTCAGGAAAGCACATTCTTTGCTAGAACATTAATTAACAAATTTACTGTCAGTCTAAATTAAGACCTGCATTGCTTGCTCTGCTTTCCCAACCTCTATTCTTCCATACTTACCCCAGATCATTTTAAGCGGTGTCAACGTGGCTATTGGTTTTAATGCTGAACACCTACAATGAGTAAGTCCAGGTTTGGCTGTTGCCCCCGTCCATGTGCTCTTTTATGTAGGTTTATCTAAAAGCCAAGCAGTACTGCTGTCTCCAGACACCCTTTGTTGTAGTATTCTTCATCAAAAACGGAGAGAATCAGGTGTGGAGCAAGGGTCATACAAATGAACCTGGGAAACTATTATGCAAAAGAAATAATTTTTTTCCCCAGAGTAACCAGTATAGATGGTAAGCATGATGTGTATATAAGTCAAGACGTATTTCCTGTGAAGGAGTAACTTAGTAACTAGTTAATTTGGACATGACTTTCCCACAGAAATAATGGTACTGGACCAAAGATATACTTTTACTGAATTTAGGAAGAACTGGAGCATGGCCAAAGAGTGTCTCTCTCCCTTATGTTAAATCTGATTTCTGGGCTGCAGACCCAGAAATGTCAATAATCTATTCTCTGGCTGTCATGGTGGTAAAGGGTGAAAGTTTTGGGAACTGGGATCTATGGTAGGATTCCACCCAAATAACTCTGAATCTGATTGAAAAGTTGGGACGGAATCAGTTGTCCTGAGTCCCTTGTGAGTCAGAATCAATAGGTGGCTCTGATGGGACGTTGAAGGGTCAAGCGAATGTGAAATGGGCTTCAGATGGGTCCCTGGAGCACCCTGGAGAGGGAGAGACTGGCCCTTCTCACAGACGGGAGGGATTTGGATTACTTGGTCCTTTGGGCGGAAGGTCATTGTGTGCAAAGGAAGTCTGACAAGGTGTTGTCCATCTTCACGAAGCCAAACATGAGGGTTGTACTTCCAGGAAGTGGGGAAGAGGTGAAGTTAGGAGAAGACCTCCTTGGCTATGGCTGAAAGATGGGAACTGACGATCCAGAGAGATCCTGGAGGCCCTCTCTGACCTTGGTTTTAGAAGTCAGGGTTTTTCATTTTCATTTTAGCTCCTCAGTTTATTAAACGCCTTTGATCAAATTGCTTAACCACTCTAAACCTTCATTTCCTTACCTGTAAAGTGAGGATAATGCTTGTTCTAGAATATTGTTAAGAGGATTGTGTGAAATAATAATATGTGAGTCATTTATCTAATGTCATGCCTGTCACACAGTAGCTCTTGAAAATTTAGAAGTTGTTGTTACTACTTCTAGTTCTGTTACAATAGCTGGAGTTCCCACGCAAGTATAATTGGGACACGGAGGAACGAGCTGTAGAGATAGTCAGGTGTAGACGTGAGAGTTGGTACAGAAATGGCAGCAGAATTGTTGAGGGGAAGTTGCCTACAGAACACCCCAGTTTGGTTCCATCCACCAGGGCCCACTGGCCACTGTGTGTATATCAGTTGTCTCGGTGACAGCAAGGGTTGGGACAACACCACCTCTCCCAGCTCCTGAGGCTTTCCTTCCACACATGGTTTCCCCCTACACATTTTGTCCTGGAAAAGGCCCTTGGTGGAAGCCAGAGCTGGGGCACTGTGTGGGCAGATGGCTTAGAAATAGCGTCAGAATGAGTAACCATGGTACCTGACCAGTCCCTGGGCCACAACGGCTGTCCACTCCTAGGGTTTCTTTCACCAGCTGATGGATTTTAGCTCCTTTTCTGGGAAGCCCAGTTTTTGAACTGCTAGGAGACTTTATGCCAACAGTCTTAGTTCCCTTCTCTGTTTTCGATTGTCTTTTTCTCCCCCCAGCCTCCCACTTTGTCCCCCTCTACACTGGCCTCATTTCTGAATTTAGTGGTGTTACCAGGGCAGGTTTTCAGAAAGCCTGCTTTAGTGGCTCTCGCCTGGGCCATTTGCACAGTGGCTGTGTGCCGGGCACCATTCACAGAGGCTCAGCAATCGTGCCCCATCTGTTCCTCTGGCTGTGGCCACCAGGCATCTGCAGGGGGTGGCGATGGCTGAAGATGCCCAGACAAGGGGCTGGGAGGACCTGGCTGTGTGATGGCTAATGCAACAGGGGTGCCCAGCAGGGGACGCAGAGTGAAGGGTCCTTATGACTTCCAGTGGTGGGAAAAAAAAAGGAAAATGGAATTCAAGTTAAAATTGAAATGTTTTAAAAAGTGATTTTTTGAAGAATTCAACAAATTTCTTTCAAACTTTTTTATTACTCATAGAAATTGTATCAGTCAACAGTGAGCAGTAAATTGTTGGATCAGTCAGAAAGTATTGTTGCTGCTGAAGAATCAACGCTAATTGAGTCATTAGGGCATTATTGCAAGAAACACAAATAACTTGGGATGATAACTCTTTGCTCTGCTAGATCTCTAGTCTTCAAAGATGTAGTGAAATTGTAACCACACTGCCTGGTCTATGGATAGCATCCTCTCCATTACTGGGTTTCCCATTGGAGTTAACGGTGTGTGTGTGTGTGTGTGTGTGTGTGTGTGTGTGTGTGTGTGTGGAAATTTTCCCGTTAAAAAAACAAAAACATTATATATGTATGTATATGTATATATATACGTATGTATAAAACATAGTCCTTGAAGTCAGTGACATTGAACAATCTTGACAAGTAAGAAGGTTAAAGAAGCATTTGGATTGCATTTTGGAAATATTCCGGTGGGGTCCACGATGGGTGAGGATATATCTGCAGCTTTACGGAAGTAGGCAAAATCCAAACAAAAACGTTGACCTGGGCTCAGTACATAAGGCAGGGCCTGTGATGGGGAATCGCTGTTACAGCATAGACACGCAGGTATGAGCCCCCAAGCTGGCTGGAATGAGCCCCACCGGGGCAAGACATTTGTTTCTCAAGATCTCGGAGGCCGGTATCAGTTGGGTTCACTCTCTATCCCCAAAGCACCTACTATTGACCTTTCTGCATAGCAGTTACTGATGGATGTTGGTCACAGGAATGGGATGCCTTCTTCAGCCGTGTCTGGTACTTAGCAAATGGTAAAGCAGGCCATGCTGGCCTCCTCATTCCCTCCTCTTCCACCCTCTCTCAGCCATTTTCCTTCCCCCCCGCCAACCTCCGGAAGCCCAGAGCCCCCCTCTGTAGAACTCACCCAGGCTGTCTATCTTGGTTAGTGGCTCCTGTTCTGAAATTCCCTGCCCAATTACTACCCTTTGTGAGAGTGCCTCATGGGGCCTGATTTCCATGGTGATCAGCCCCTCATCCCACCATCTTAATGGGTGTTTTGGTTAGTGTGGGATCCCTCCCAGGGATTATGTTTACTTTAACAAGAGGTTCCTGGGAATGTATGTCCTAACCCAAATGGAATTATTGTTGAGGGCATTTTACGTACTTCTTAAATAATGCCAGAGAGAGACACAGTTCATATAACCAGTCTCGGCTGTGTCTGTCCTAACAATGTGAGATACGGGGGTGGGAAGAGAAGAGGCATTTCCTTGAAAGGTTTCCATCAGCTTTACTTCTGATTTGTAAGTGGATCAAGAAGCCTAACTCCTCCCATGAGTCGGGGAGCAGAGGAACACAGTGAGAAGGACAGCATTCATTGTCAACCACTGTCTCCTGGCGCCGGGCTGGCTGTGTCCTCTCGTACCGACTGTGTCATCTACCCTCATAAGAATTCTGAGGTACATAGTATTGCTCCCATTTTTAAGTATGAGAACACAAACATTTAGAATTAAGTAACTTGCCTGAGGTCATCTAGAAGAGAGAGAGTTCAAATCCAAGTTACCCCAATTCCAGATCTTTCCATTATATCACAACATTTTTTTTTCTTGCCTCTCCCCTTGCCCTCAACATAGTGTGTGCAAACACACACATGACTTCTCTCGGTTGATTCTAGCTCTCCGAAATCTGCCGGCTGGAGCCTTTCCTCCAAGTCACTTCCCTGCTCCTTCCTCTGCAGGACCTCCCCCTTATCTTCCTGCCCTGGTCCCCACTCCTTCTCCAGGCGTCCCTGTCCTCTTCAGCCCCTCTTCCATCAGGCCGCCATCTTAGAGGTTCTGGCCCTTGGCCACCCCTCCCCACTCTGTGTGTCACCCCAGTCGCCCTGTGGCCAGCACAGTGCCAGCTACATCGTGAATATTTCTGGAAGGCATTAACCTGGACAGGCTTCGTGTCTTCTTCCATCGCCGCGTCTGCCCAATCCATGCTGCCTTCCTCCACCAGCTCCAACTGCTCCTTCTCTGTCTGCCATTCTCGGCTCTGCAGTGACTGCCAGAGGCTGGTGAGAAAACAGTAGAGAGTATGTGGTCAGAAAAGAACCCATGGCGGACATAGTGAGTGAATGTGTGTCCTCAGAGGCAGAAATACTGCGAACACGTCTACATTTCCCTTGGCCCCTCTTCAGTGCAAGAAAGCTTTCATCATGTTTCCACTTTGCGTGGAAATACTCAATCATGTTTCCTTATTTGTCCCAATAATTACTTTTTCCGTCTCCTCCACCAGTAGAACTAAAGGAATTGTCATGCCATGCCATGAGGGGTGCTTGTATGTTTCCCCCTTTTCCAAATGCAGAATACTCCTTAGATGAGATTATCTTGTTGTCAAGGTGATTTCTTCCGAGAAAGGTCAAAGGTGTGTGTGTGTGTGTGCGCGCGTGTGTGCACACACGAGCTAGAGAGCGGATGAGCAGAAGAGAGAACTTGTGTGGGGGAATATATTTGTGATCCATCACACAGTGTGAGACCTGGAAAACTAGGTCATAGGAAATGACGGGACCCACTGTCCATGCTGTAATTCTGAAGTTCGTCCGACGTCTTAGAAGATTAATGACTGGGCTTTTTAGTAGCTTTGTGCTTTCATGGGTTGAACAGTGGCAGGCGGATCATTTTTAACCCCATGTCACCTTCCCCTCTCCCCGGTCGACCGTCCTCTGTGGGGGAAACCGTCAACTCTGCCATTTGTCTGTCCTCCCTTGCTCAAAAGCACTTATCCAAGGCTCTTGGCTAATGGGGCACAGTCATTAAGGGGGGCCAGGAGGTTGTAGCAAGATCCCTCCCAACTGGGCTGTACATGCCATGAAAGCGGGTTTTCTCTTGTTTTAGCCCCTCTTGTACTCTCAGTGCCTGGGACGCAGGGGGTGCTCAGGAAGATTTTCTTGACTGAGTTTGAAAAGTATTTCTCCTGGTTCATAGCCCTCAGCAGCTCTACTTCCTCTGTACCCAGGGTGGTGTTACTGGGACTTGTTCCCCGCTCCCCTGCACTCACCACCGTCAGTCAAGAGCTTCTCTCCATAATGTTGCCTCATTGTTTGATAGAAACTTTTTCCCAGTCCTCCAGCTGTCCCTGTCCCCTCCACATGCCCCCTCACTCCAGTCAGTCTGCTTCTTCAGGCTCCCCACATTCCTGTGCATTTTCCCAGCTTCATGTTGCTCTGGCTGCTCCTGCCTCTGCACCTCCTGGGATGCTCTTTGTCCTTCAGGTCAGAGGCTGCAAACCCAAATGCCTACCAGAGCTAGGCAAGAAAGCTACAGAAGTGAGACGGGCCAGGCATAGGAGGAGGGCTCACGTCCCCATAGAAACAAGCTCATTCCCATTGTTGAATGAAAACAGCAATGCGAGAATAGTGATAAAGAGCTACTGATACTTGGACTCCACGTTGGAGAAACACGAGGGGATGAGGGGCCTGTGACAAACTCAAGAACACACGTCCCCTTGTGGGGCAGTTATGACAGATTATCACCAGGAGGGAGTGTCTACCTATTGTTCTGTGCCCTGGTTTTTTAAAGATAGGAAATCTGGATTTTTAAAGACGTGAAACCTACTGCTTAAATGTTGGCTGAAAAAAATTTTAGAACAACTGTGCCAGTCAGATAAAACACATTTGTGGGTCACATTAGCCCACTGGTCTCTGGTGTTTGACCTCTGCTCCAAAGAGTCTTCCCAGACCAGTGAGGCCCAATTGCCTCTTGCCCTTCCCAAGTGTTCCTAGGATCTGAGAAACAGCCCCTGCTGTGGGAAGACCATTGGCTGAAGAGCCTGGAGACCTGTTCTGTAGGTCTGGTGCTGCTGTTGGCCTCAGTTTCCTCATTTGTAAGTGGGAACAATGGTATTTGACCTGTTCAGTTGCTTGGCTTATAATTTCAAAGTGCTTTTGTATACATGATTTCATTTGACCCTCAAACGAACTCTGTGTGGTAGGCTTGCAAAGTGATATTATTCTTAATTTAATAGGAAAGAATTAAAACTCAGAGGATTTAAGTGATTTACCCAAGATCATACAGCTTGTAAGTGGTGGAACTGGACCCAGCATTTGGGTGTTTTGTCTCTCCTGAGGTTTAATGTTTTGTTTTTAAAAGTTTTGGATAGAATGATTCCCTCTGTCTTGGTTAACTGTTAGGTACTATGTGGATAGTTAAGGAAGAGGAAGGAGTTATTGCTACATGGGTTATTACCAGTAAGGTATATGCCATAGACTTCCACATATCTAGACGTCATGGTAAGTGATGCCAGATTATTTGATGGATGATGGTAGTTCCACATTGTGAATACCTGGAGTCAGGTATGAAAGCTAGTGCAGAAATGCCTGTTGGGGCATTTGGTAAGTAATTGTTGATTAACTGAATTGAAGGAAAGTGGTGATGCCACCTGAGAGAGAACCGAGACTCAAAACCAAAGCCAGGCTGTACCTGCAGGTAAGTCAAGGCCTGGTGGCTGCGACTCTAAACCCTTAGTCCACAGTCTGCTCGGAGCCGCTGGTCAGATGTGCATCACAGCACGTGTGGCAGCGGCCGTGCAGATGGTCACCACCAAGGATCACCACACAGAGAGATGGGAAGGGCTGCAATGGCATGGTGGCGTTTTGGAGTTCTGTCTGGGTTTGGCTGAGTCCTGGCTGTGGGCAGTTTAGCTGTGCAGCCTTAGTTTCTTCGCCACATCATGAGCATAACAATGCCAACCTCATGTGACTGTTAGGAGGCTCATGAAGCCATGTGTGCTGAGGCTGGCACAGCTTGGGTGCTCAGTTAGATCGATGCAGCATGTAGTCAGAAGTTTCTTTGCTAGAGCAGTCCTCGTGGAAGCACTGTTTATCTGGTTTGCCACTGCTGGGCACGAACTCTTCACTGCAATTATCAGATGAGATTCACTCAATCCAAATATTCCTTTATCACAGTACCTGGAGGAGCTTTGCAACTTGAGGTTTTTATGAAGACAATAAAAATAAGCAGAAAATGACTAGGTGTGTGTAATGGAGAGCGAGCAAGAGCTATTTTCAATTTACCGAAACTTAAGGCCGGCTGTACATGACTGTGGCTGCACTGCTGCGTTAGGGTGAAGCTCCAGCAACTCCTTACCACGGGTCTGGTTAAAGCCCTCAGCTGGGTGAGGAAGAGAATGGTCTCTGGGTGCTCTGGAAGGCTCACCCCTCTGCTGGGTTCCCCTTTCTGTTCCGCAGCCTTCAGCCTCCTCACTGTGTAGTTAGGCACTTGTTCCAAGGTCTTTTCCGCTCTGGCCTTCATTGATTACATTGTAAGGGGCCTCTGGCTCTCCCAGTATGCTTTGCAGGCTGTTCATTGGCTGGTTTGCTCATTCCCACCAGCCTGGGAAGGTGCTGTGCTGTAGAGTAGAAGCATGTAGGTCCCAGAGCCTGTGTTCTTCACCAGGCCAGGATGGATGTTTCTGTAGGGGGAGTCCCAGGTGGAAACAGCCCTCATCCTCCCCTCGCTCAGCATGGGAGAGGCTGCCACGACACTCCTGGGCTAACCACTGAACAGCCAGTCCCTCCGGGAACTGCCCCTAGGTCCCAGCAGCGGCTCACCCACTTGGGGCTCACTGTCGTGAGTCAGGACCCAGTCCCCCTGTATTTGGGAGCTGGCCGAATGGTATGCAGAGTCGTGGCGTGGGAGGCTGTGGGCAGGCGCTGTGAGCGCCTTCCTCCTGAGAGCAGCTGTGGCTTGCCTCGGTGTGTGCGAGGGCTCCAAGGAGCAGTCCAGAGCCTCGAGTTCAACTACCCTACAGGAATGCGCCGAGGATTATTGCTTAATGCTGGTAAAGCACTTGGGCTATAAATGTCAAGTTTAATGTTAATAAACGGGGATTAGGCTCATTTATGCAAAAAGGAACTCTGTTCACAGTGGACATTGGGGGAGAAGACTTTCCTCTTGTCAACAAAAACAAACAGAGTAAAATATAAGCCCAGATTCATCAAGTCCAAGGCCTTTATCAGGCCTTCCCCTGACGTTCCCACCGGATTTCTCTCACGGCCTGCAAACTCTGTTCCTCTGCTGAGATGATTGTCTAATTGTGTCTGAGTGTTCGATGTCTTTCGAAATGAGATTGTCTTAGGAAAGTGTTGAAAGAAGAGCAAACAGGGCAGAGGTTGCATGGCCAGGTGCAGAGGCTCATGACATTTGTGACAGCAAATGTAATATGTATGATTTCTTGGAATTTCACAATCTTTAAAGGAGGTGCTTCCGTTACTGTTGTTGTTTTTCCTATTTTGTATACAACAAAACCGGAGCATAAGGATTTGCTCTGAGTCCATTTCCTCTAAGAAGCTGCTGAGATGGATGCTTCTTCACTCCGTTCTCCTGAGAGAATCCTTCAACACATGTGTACTCAGCCACCCCTCATGGGAGTTTTCACGGACTGGGTAGTAAAGGGAAGAATCTTACCGAATCCTTGGGCAGAAATTAGCTGGGTGCTTTATCAACGCTCTGTCAGGTATGTGCCATCCCATTTCATAGATAAGGCACCCGAAGCTGTCAGCGAGGGTGGTTTCTAACGTTCTTTTCACTGTGCCTCCCAGGGCAGTTCTATTGTCTATTGATTTTATTTCTGTTTTTGTTACATCCCGTAGTACCCAGTATAGATCCATAGTCTTTCTCTGTAATCCTGAAATCCAAAAATCTCTGAAAAATGAGGAGTTGCGTTATTACACATTTGGTCACAAAAGTTGACTGAACTCACGTTGGGTGAAAGTGGACCTGACCTGACACAAGGGAGGTGATAGTCTTTACTGAAGCTGCTCAGAGCGCCTGTTCACACGATTCATGGCAAACAATGTGTGGCGGTGGGGTCCTCCATGCTGCTGTGGTGTTATATACAGTGCATGCAGAAATCCCCCTCCAGAACTGAAACCTTCTGAATTCTGAAATGTCTGTGGTCAGGAACTGCGGCCCTCGGAAGCTCTGCTCGCAAGGAGCCCCGGCTGCACGCTGCGCTCCGTGAGCGGGAAGCCTCAGCACCTTGACATTTCTAAGCTGTGCACCTGTAGTGAGGTGGTCATAGGAGCCAGGTGACCTGTCCAGAGTCTTCATTAGGCAGCTGCCATATGGTGGTGAGAGGAAGGGCCAACAAAGAAAGAAAGAGAAGGGATTTGGTGCAGACCATGACAGTCTAGGTCAGTATGTAGGTGACAGATAAGGTGAGTATCCATCAGGGCTGCAGGAGGACAGGAATGGGGGCTGTCCATGGGCAGGGAACAGGGCCTAAAGAGGGGCTGGGCTCTAACCAGGCAAGAGGAGAAAGTGGGGGTGGGGGCTCCCAGAAAGAGGGAGCTCAGGTTTAGAAGCTTGGAGGAGCACGGGACATCCGGGTCCATGAGGAAGGGAAGCACCAGGAAGTGGAGGGCAGGAAGTGTCAGGTTCCTGACTGCCTGGCACAGGTGTATGGACCCAGTTCTGCAGACGCGGCGTCTGAGGCAGAATTCTGAGTAGAGGCATCACCGGTCCAATACAGGCTTTGCTGAGCCCTTGTATGGTAGCTCCCAGAATGAATGAGATCCTATATCCCGTGTCCTTGTGAGCGATGTTTCCTTTCCTGAAACATGTTTGGATGATAACAGCTAACTCTCCCCTAGCACTTTCTATGGACTCGGCGCTGTTAATGTTTTAGATATTTAACACACGGCAATGCTATGAGAAGTTAGGCGGTTGGGTCGGCTGCCCGGTGCATCCGGAGTGTGGTGGCTGCACGGAGAACCCAGCCAGCATGGTCTGTACTTTTAACTGCTGCCCTCTGCCTTAACCTACTCTTCCACCTATCCCAGAAATGAAGCTTTTTAAAAATCAATGCTGCGCTCTGGGTGTGGATAACCCATTAGCTCCAAGGATTTCAGTGGGCGCTTTGTTCTTCCCCTGGAAATGTGAGGGTGGTGGAAGGGGGTGTGGTAGGATAGATGACAACCAAGGCATCTGAGACAAGGGTTGGGGGTGGGACCCCATCTGGAGGTTTATGACCCCATCCATAAGAAACATAATTTGATGTCTTCAAGGAGACCAGTGCCCTTGTCTGACAGCTTCCTGCGTACACGTACCTCCTTGCTTCCCCTCTTCCGTCTACTCCCAGGCCATTCTTCCCCCAAGCACTCACTTTTTTTGTATTGTACCTGAGAGCCCTGGAGTCTCTCAGAAAGGTAGAAAAAGAATTCTTTCAAAATTAAGAAAGCCAAGATTGTAAATTAAGAAAAGCTACATCAATCCTGGCTTCCTTCAATCCTTGGGCTCCTAAAAATTTGTAGTTTCCTTTAATTTATTCTGAGTTCGTCTTTCCCAGTTTTCACTCTGATTATTCCAGAAACAAATCTTATTCTTTCTTAAAAATGTGCTGGGTGGTGGGGCTGGCCTTTTATAAACTTGCTTTCTCTCCATGGTCATGATAAATTCCGAGAAAAGTTGCAGCACCCTTGCAATCCCCCAGGTCACTGTGATTCCCTGCACCCACGCTGCCCTGTCAGCACCGTAGGGTCCATTTTATTTGTAAACCTGATGCTCTTTTGTCCTTGGACCTCATCTTTTGGATAGGCTATAATTAGCTAAATTTGCATAAGCGAAAATGAGATATGACCTTTGTTAGAAAGTTTCTCAGGGATTTCTGAGTTGGGAGAAAGCACGACCCATGCCATATTGTGATGGAGTGTCCCAGTTAGCATGGCAACGTGACTGCAGACTTCATTCTCCCAGCGGGGGGTTGTCTCCTGCCTGAGCAACAGGCTCCCTGATCTTGGTGAGCGACCAGAGTGGGGACGAGAGTTCCTGCTTCTTCCTTAGTTCCCTGTGGACTATGACAGCCAGATTTTGCAGAGGAACAAAAGAACCCTTTGCTGAAGAAACTCTTTAGGTCTTTAATTACTCTTTTTTCTTCTTAAATTCCAAATTTTTGTCCTGCCTCTTCGTCCTTCATCGTTTCATTTTCTGTCACCCCAATTTACCCTCCCTCTTACCTGCTGCTCTTTCTCTTTGTTCTCCAAGGGAGGGAAAGACAACTTGGATTTTAGGAACTAAGCAAACCACAACGTGGGGAAAGGAGAAAAAGTGCTGTGACTCCTGCAGAAGGTGGACAGATGGTTGAGGACCTTTGTAGACAGAAGAAAAAAAACTCTTCTTTCCTCTCCCATTCTCAAAAAAAGTTACTTCTAACATTGAGCTGGATTATTAGGTATCTTTGTTCACTTAGGATGTTTTTAAAAAAATCAGAAGTCTTATGTATGTGTGTATATACATACATATTTGTGTGTGTTTCTTGTTATTGAGGGAAAAATAACACTCCAACTTAGGTAACCTGGGAAGGTTTAGCTCAAATGTCTGTTGTAACGCAGTCAAGAAGCAATTCTTCTATGGTCTGTGTATACTGTGCATTTTCTTACCGTCTTAGTCAGCTCGAGCTGCTGTAACAAAATACCATCGACTGGGGACCTTAAACAGCAGACATTTCTTTCTCACAGCTCTGGAGGCTGGGAGTCCACGAGGTTGGCAAATCTGGTTTCCGGTGAGAGCGGGCGGGCTTCCTGGCTTGTAGACAGCCTCCTTCTCGCTGTGTGTGGCCTTTCCCGGTGCCTGTCTCTTCCTCTACTTGTAGGGTCCCTAATCCCGCCTGCCATGGAGGCTTTGCCTTTGTGACCTCATCTAAACCTAATTACCTCCGAAAGCCACACCTCCACATCCTGTCTCGTTCAGTCCAGGGCAGTTAGCTTCTGCTTCCTGGCTGATGGCGTCTCCTTTACAGAAAAAGCCAGTGATGAGTGTCTCTTCCCTCCTCAACCGCTGACCATCTAAGGAGAGGAGCAGATGAGTCTGGACCCAGAGCTGGAATGCTGGGAGTCTTCACGCTGTCCTTCCCAGGACATTCCGTGACAGCTGGGCCAAGGACGCAGGGGAACACCCTTCACATTGTGTAGGACTGGGCCCATCCCTGTCTTCAGTTAGCAGACAAGTGAGATGTGAAGCCCATGGTGCCAAGGGAAACTGACGGGTGATGTGTGTTGCTAAGTGTCATCCAGGACAAGCAAGAGCTGATGCTGGAGAGGGGATGGCTGCCTCTGGGGGACAAAAGTTGTTCCCCTTTCTCTCTGGTTTGGCAGGTGTGGTTATTCCTGGGTTGTTGCATAGATGCTCATGCATCCAAAGCCTCAGGGGCCATAAGCTCTCGAGGACAACACCCAAGTCCACTGTCAAAAGGAGCTCGGAGAGAGATGAACCAAAGAAGGGGACAGATCCCGCTTCCCACTGTACTGCCTCCCAGGTGAGAGGTGAGAAGACTGGCTCTGGAGTCGACCGACGGAGTTTCCATTATGGCTGTGGTGTTTACCAACCTCTGGGACTTTGCACACGTTGCTTCAACTCTCAATCCCAATTTCTCCATCTGTAACCTAAGGGTCCTAATAGCATTGATTTCATGGGGCCGCTGTGAGGGTTCTATTGGGAGGCACCTGGCAGTGCCTGGCATACGGTAGGCTCATAGGAAATTTCGGCTGGTCGTATTGTCACATTTGATTGGCATCTCAGTTTTATTTAGTAGTGATTACACTAGGAAGCTGTCGGCAGAGAGGCAAGGCGCAGACTCTGGAAGCAGTTAGCCCTTGAAGCCCAGCTGTCACTTGCCAGCTGTGCGACCCTGAGCAAGTTAACTGACATCTCTGGGCCTCCTCTGCTCATCTGATTGTGGTGAGTGAATGTATGGAAAGCAGGAGCTGGCAAGTTGTGGCGACCAGGCCAAAGCACCACCTGTTTTTGTACACACAGTGTTGGTGGCACACAGCCACGCTCATTCCTTTACGTATTGTCTGCGGCTGCGTTCTGCTGTAACAGCACAGATGAGTAGTTGTGACAGGCTGGCTTTCTGAACTACAAATCCTAAAATATTTTCTCTCTGGCCCTTTGCAGAGAAGGCTTTCTGACTTCTGATCGCAAAGGCTTGAGCTGGGCGGGCCCAGAGTAAATGCCAGTAAGTGTTGCCGTCCTTACTGCTGCTGCCCCTGTAGAGTCCGCGGCCTCACCAGACCCTCACACGCATCTCGGGAAGTAGGTGCATGTAGGCTGTGATCATTCCCTTCCTACAGGTGAAGGATCTGGGATTCAGAGGACGTAAGTGACCTGCTCAAGGTGGAGCCAGGCCTCAAACCAGTTCAGGGCTCTCTCTGCTCACGGCAACGTGTTAGAGACACCTGC
This sequence comes from Rhinolophus sinicus, assembly GCF_057876585.1. Taxonomy (NCBI): domain Eukaryota; kingdom Metazoa; phylum Chordata; class Mammalia; order Chiroptera; family Rhinolophidae; genus Rhinolophus; species Rhinolophus sinicus. The sequence continues at coordinate 92,609,404 of NC_142501.1, forward strand.
CTGCCTCTCTGTGGCCTCCTCAAGGCCAGGACCATGTCTGTCCATTTCTGTAGTGTCCTTCTCCCCGAAGCACTGATGGTGCGACAAACAGAGCCTGGCGTGCCACCGGACCACCAGCCTGCAGCACTGAGCTCCCCACAGAGAGTTTCCAGCTCTGGCTTGTTCGCCTTCCTGGCTGCTGGAGTGGGGAGGTTAGGACTGCAGCAGAGGCTCCCCTAGCTGTGCAGGTACCTCAGAATATGGGAAGGCACAGGCCAGGACCCTCTCTCCATCCCCAGACTTCTAGTCAGGGCCATGGCTGTGTCTGGTGATAACTGTCCTCTGGTCCATAGAGCATTTTCAGTTGAGCATCGCATTTGATCCTCACGGCAAACACTCAGGAGGGCAAGGTGGGTGATGGTGTGCCCAGCAGCTGCAGCTGAGGATGGAGCCCTCCCCCACACGCATGTGTTAAATGAATGGCTGAGCCAGAAATGGTCCTGGTCTTTCAGCTCAGTTCAGCCGTTCCCCTGCCCCAGCGGCCTCCTGGCTTGACCATTGTGGTGATGCCAATAGCACGCCCTTCGTGCATTCATTTCAGTGTCTAATGAGCCTCAGTGTCCGATGCTTCTTTGGGGGCTGTAATGGACATTCTGTGTGCTTTAGGAGTTTGTTCTGCTCTCAGTGGAGATAAAGAAAAGCTACCAGAATAATAACTCTATTTTCCAATCTTCAACTTTGAAGTTGTCCTCTGCCTAGCCAGTCTAGACCCGCTTTGCTGTCCTTTGGGATTTTCTGGAGAAGGGACCATCCCTTCCCCCAAAGTGATGTTTACCATAGAGCAGCTTTCAGTGTGAGGCAGGAGGGGGAACCGTGTCTTCTGAGTCAACTCAGTTCTTCTGGAGGTTAGTCGTGTCACCTTGGAATGCTCTGAGGGGTGTGTGTGTGTGTGTGTGTGTGTGTGTGTGTGTGTGTACCCCTTGATCTGTTAATTTCTGTCTTATCAGTACCCAGAGAGTAGAAAATAGTTCCTGACAACTTCTGAGGAGCTTAGGAGAAAATGGAACACATTTAAAGCCATCACAAGGTCATGGGATGAAGGGCAAAGGGAAGTCAAGTTCCCGGTGGAGAGTGTGGCTTATCTGACCTGTCACCTGGGGACTCATATGCAGCACAGGGGTGGACAGTCCGGCGCGACTCAGACCCACACCGAGCTTGCTGTTGCAGTGAGGGAAGGACTCGGCTAAGCAGGTTGAAACCCCCGGGCTGATGAAGAGCAGGTGCTCTAAGGGGAGAATGCCCTCCTGTGTGCTCCGGGCGGGGGCGTTGAGGCAGTGCAGCAAGGCCACCAGGAGGCAGCGGCCATCCCGGGGCTTACCCATGTGGACCTGCCACAGCCCTGGAGCTCCTCCGTGACAGACCTTCCTGACTCAGTGAGTCCTTCTAGACACGGTCACTGCAGTGTGATATGCGTGACTCCCAGTGAGCAGGACAAGAAGTTCTGTCATAACCCAGATCCTCATTTGGTTCGGTGTCTGTCTTAGACAAATAGTCAGAAACAGTTGCCCTGCAGTTCACCCGAGAATGGACTCTTCCTAGACTCCATGAAGTGAAAACACTTCAGAAACCAAAGTAGAAGAAGGGCTGGAGCGAGAGGTAGGACAGAGGTGGAGTCCGGCACCCCCTCTGGTGACCCTAAATCACGTCCTTTCTCTGGCCTTGGTTTCTGCACCTGTGAAACAGGGCTAGTGACACCTGTTTCTTACTGCGAATCCACACTCTGAACCTTTATCCTCTTGTCTTCAGCAGCGTAGGCAGAGCGGCCAGCACACAGGGCGGCCCGGTCCTTGTGCACGGCAGGGAGGTTGCTCAATGCACAGCTGTGTGGCCTAGCCCATGTGTGCCTTACCGTTCTTGTTGTTATGTGTGAGTACCCACTAGACTTCAGAAGAAGCCTGCACGCCACTAAGTCGAGTCAGCTCTGCTCCTGCTGCTCTAAAGCTAGTGCTGTAACCCCAGTTAATAATGATTTTTCTCCGCCAGATTCGACTGCTTGCATGAATGTATTATCTGCTCAAGAGTGCTTGTGGGGCCTGCTCCCAGTGTGTAAATATTCAGTCTGACTAAAGAAGAAAGTCCAAAAAAGGGCTGGTTTATCCCAAGTGGCCTCTGTGATCCGGTCGCAGTCAAAGGCGTCTTCAAATCATCAGCTCTGATATTAGACACAAATGTTTGCGTCTCCAGGATAATCTGGAAAGAACATACAAGAGGAAGGCCAGAGCGCTGAGTGGGAGGCAGAAAAGAACAGAAAGGCTAAAACCAGGCAGCTGAGAGCTAAGAGGTTGGGGAGCAGGGTCGATGGCCTCTGCCGTGACTCATGGCCTGTCCTTATGCACAGCCTTTCCTATATATCAAGAAGCAGGGACAAGAGTAATGAGCTTTGAATGTCAACGTTGTCTCTGCAGGCGTCAGAGGCCTGCCCCCTGGAGATCACTCAGGTTCTACTTAGAGCAAATGCCAAACCTGATCAAGGTATCTGTACGTGGACAGTGCATGTTTTATATTACAGACCTGTTAAGCCAAGTCCCTTCTTTCTAAGTGTCTACTCTTCCCCATTTGTTTTTACTTCCCAAGACCTGCTTGGGTACTTCGAAGACCTCTGTGTCATCACTGCAAGTATGTGCCTTGGTTCGCTGCATGGATTACACTACTTTGTACCCTCCCTATACATCCCAGCCAGCTTGAAAACTTTAATGACCCCCCCCCAAAGAGGAGCACCACTTGTTGTGTTCCCATGGGTGGGAGGCGGGGAAGTGTGGGAGGAACTGTGCCCCCCTCTTCCTGTCCCCTCATGACGTATCTGATTGGTGGGTTTAGCTTAGCCTCTTCCGGGACTGACTCTCTTTTGAATCTACTTGTCCCCAAGGAAGGGTTCACCACATTACTGGGGCTGGCTCTGGCCCTGGGGAAAGCCTACAGGTGGTCCCAGTTTTTGGTTGGGTGAGTGGGTTTAATTCTGGGTAAAATATTAGGCAGCGCTTTGTAACCACACATCTAAGCCGTATCCTCCAATTTAGGATTTATTTGTAATAAAGCTTTTAGCTTGATTTCAATCTGTGTGCCTCCTATATTCTATTTCTTAATTGATTCTGAACTTGTAAGGGAGGGAGGACTGTTAGTTTTTGGCCACCAGCCACAGCCCGGACCTCCTCCTCGCTCATGGATTAATCCACGCAGAAAGCTGTCTGAGCAGCTCTGGCTGTAATGGAGGCGAGACAACGTCTATGGACCCCTTCCTCCCTCCAAGGTACTTTAGAGCTCATCAGAACCTAACTCTGTGGCACTTGCTTTTTGAGAATGTCTGCTATAGAAATGTTATTATTTTCCTTTTTCTTCATCTGTGAAATAATGATACTTTCCTGACAGGAGGGCATTGAGGATTAAGTGAAATAACACACATCCGCACATAGTATGTCATCAGTAAATGCCTGCCTGTCCCATCCCTTGTTGCCCGTGCCACGGTTAAATAGTGCTTGCCGTCAGAAAGTTCATCTTGATGTCTAAAACATGCCTCTCTTGCTGCTATTTAAGGCCATTTCTTTTATCTCACTGAGAGCAGTTGATAAGCTTGATACATGAGCAAACCCATATCCCATATACCTACCCGACTTACAGGACAATTTGAGAGATAAAACTTCAAACCCAATAGAGGGCAGTGAGGGATGTGTGCTGAATGGGAGAAGGAGCAAGGGGTCCAGAGAAGGTCGGATGCGGGAATGGGCCCTGGAGTACCCACTGGTTGACCTCCTCTGGGCACTCTTGAGTTTGGCTGTGCCTTGTCCGAAGCAGAGATCAGCAAGGTCCGAAGGAGTTGCCAGAGGTCTTCTAGTTAGTGCATACGTTTCTCTTCCACAACGTGGAATGCAAAATCACCTCCTTTTTCTGGAATTCACTGTGTGTGCCGAGCACTGTGGTCACCAGTGTGGAACCTGTAGCACGCATCAGGACCCCGGCCCCTCACAGGCCGGCAGGGGTAGGAGAGCAGCAGGAGGGCTCGATCAGCCACGCAGAGCCTGTCGGCAGCAAGCTTCCTGAGCACAGACCGAGCCACGTCCGTCTTTGGACTCCAGGCCACCTGGAGCAGCCCTCCATTTCACTGCTTCCTCCCCCAGTGTTTCACTCTTCCTATTTTAGCTCTATCTGGATGGGAACTCTATCTGGAGCCCTGCATTTTCTAATTGGCTCTCACCCAGAAATGGAGGTGTCGGGTCCGAGACCCAATTGATGAAGTGTCTGCCCCGTGGCACTGGTGTCTTTCCGTCTCGGCGGCCGTCCCCTGTGCTTTCGGTTGTCTGGGGTCCGGGCTTCTCATGCTTCCCAGCTTCTGTCCATTTGACTGTTAACACCTAGCCCAGAGGATGAGGGAAAAGGGAAAACCCACTCAAGCGATTCCATTATTACTTGTTATGCAGTCAGCTTTGTCCACTAGTCAAAATCTCTGCAAAGGGAGAAGTATATATTGAAAAAGTTCCTCATGCGATTCTGATGTGCTCCTCTGCCCACTACCCCCATCTTGAGACCCATAGGCTCATTTCCACTGTTAAAAGAAAGATATTGCATTATCTCTCTCCTCTCTTCACCTTGGATGGCAGGTAAGGAAAGAGACTCTGCCCAAAGGTCCTTTAAATGAGGGGAAACAGAACTTAGCTTGGTATTTCTTTTCTGAAGAACATATGCTTCAGTGCAGAACTCAGGAGCAACAGCCTTGAATTAAAGCAGCCGTGACTCCCCGTGAATGGCAAGGCGCTTTGGCTGTGGGAAAGCCGGGGTTTGGGATGCAGAAAGCCGGGGTTTTGGATGCCTTCCCTGGCTTCACGGCTGACCTGCTGTGTGACCTTGGGCAAGTCAGATTTCCTCTCTGTTTGCCATCTGCAAAATGTGGATGAAGACACTTGCTACCTACTGGTTTTTCTGAGGTACATAGAGGTCGTCGGAACACAGTGCTCAGAATTCTGCTGAGGAAACAGCCCTGGTTATTAGGAAGCATTGTCCCCCAGGTGCAGGGCGCTCTGAGAAGTGTGCAGGGTTTGTGAACAGTCCTGGGCAGTCCCAGAGTGGGAAAGGCAGTTTCTCCAGGTCTGGGTCTCCCCTCGAGCCTTTGCCCATCTGCACCAGTGAGAGGAAGGGGTGTCTGAGTTGTTGGGAGGTGATCGGGACAGATGGTCTCTGGCAGAACAAGAGGGAAATGCCAATCAGAGGAAGTCGGGCTCCTCAATGAGAATGCAGAGCAGATGGGTCTGAGGCGGCCAGGAGGGGCACTTGCCAGTTTACTAAGTGTGTGACAGTGAGCTGGTGGTCTTCAGAGAACCAGAGGGGTCCCCTGGTTCATTTCCTTTCTTTGAGAAAGGGCAGGATTTAGGATAAGTCTGACCGATGAGTGTCCTCATTCAACAGGTAGTTGTTAGGTTGGTGAAAAAGTAATTGCGGTTTTTGCAATTATTTTTAACCCTTTAAACCGCAGTTACTTTTGCACCAACCTAATACTAGCTTTACTATGAGCTGGGCAGTCTGCTGGCCCTGCAGATGTAACATGACATAAGATAGACCTGATCCTGACCTCCCCTCACAGGTGTTACAACCACATCCACTGATTCCTGCCACTTGCATAGGAATTGTGGGTGGGGTGGGAGGAGGGATGTCATGAATGCGGATTCCTGGGTCCCACCCCAGAACTACTAGATCAGAATATCGAGGGGTTAAATCCAGGAAACCATATTTTAGTAAGTTTCATAGTTCATTCTTGTGCACATTAAAATTTGAGAACCAGTCACCTCTCCATCAAAGCAAAGAGTGACCAGTCACTTCTTTGAGCATACTGGTGTCTTAAAAATGAATTACGTATACACCTGGAATGATTTTGCTACATCTAGCCTCCGATGTGTAGGTTGCTAGAAAAGCCCTTTTCTCCTCTTATTCTGGTCTGATGGAAAATAACTGCTCAAATCAATGAACTCAAGTGTTGATTGAGCTTTTATTATCTGCCTAGCTCATGCTGTTCAGAAAAGAAGTGTAAAAGCTAGTCTTGGCCCCTGATGAGCTCACAGCATTCTTGAGTTGATAAAACATACCCGTTACCCAGCTAGAGATGAGCAACAGACAGTGTAAGATTAACGGCCGAGAGGTAGCGCAGATGAAGTTCCCAGACATGTAGAAAGGAGGACATTGGTGGGGGCAGGGTTGCAGCGACAGCCTTTCCAGCCATCCTCTGATTCCAGCGGGATGACCAGAGTCATAACCTAGTGAAGAAGTGAAAAAATACCGTGGGAAAATTCAAGAGACACGGGTGGCGCATGGGGGGGAGCTGTACTGACTCAGAAGCTACACTGCTGATTCACATGTGTTACCAAGTTGGGGAACCGGATATATTTTTAAATAGTGAACAGAGTTTTTTCCCCCACTTAGTTCAGCTCTGTCTTTGGGCACAAGAACATCAATTCCTTTATCCATTCCTCGATTACATCAGCTGTGTAACAGTTGAACTCTGAAATCATAGTGGCTTAACACAGAAGTTTATTTATCACTCATGTAAGTTCAATCAAGGGCCCAGGGGGCTCTGTTCCTTACTCACTGAGGCGCAAAGCCTTTACCATTGTGGACAAGTGGCTTCCAAGATCTCCCTGGTGTTGACACCCAGCAGCCAGCCAGCCAGAGGATGGGCAGGGAGGATGATGGTGTGGCAGTGAAGACTACACGTCCACAGAGCTTCCACTGGCCAGAGGTCATTTGTGTGGCAAAGGAGGCTGGGAAATGTAGTCAGTCAACCTGAGCACCCACAGGGAACAGCAACTGAGTATCGCGAACTGCCAGCTCTGCTCTGGCCCACTCCCTAGCACAATTCCTTCCTCCACAGCTCTTTAATCATTTTCCTCGATCTCTCCTTCCCCTCCAGATTCTCCCAGGCTCTCAAGCAGTGAGATTCACAACTAGTTATGCCTCTCTGGTCTACCGACTTCTTTCATGCTTATCAGAACTTCAAAGAAGGCCTTGAAATTGTATATTCTTGACACCTGTCCCTCCTTCCTTCTTCCTTGACTTTATTTGCTCTTTCTCTTCGGCTAAACTATATGGAATTGCTGCTTTGATATTGATGTTTTATGTTTTTTTGACCTACAAAATGGCATTTTCATATGGTTCAATTGAAAATTATACTCTCAACCTTCTCCTAGGAGAACCCTAGATCTGCCTTGAGTTAAACACGTTCCAGTGCCCAGTAGGCAGAGAATCAAGCCAAAGGCAAGAGACAGAAGATGGAGGCAGTTTCTTTGAATTAAATCCTATTACCTGATGTGTTTGGGTCTGTCCTACCCCACCATAAGAGTGAGCTCATGTCTCACCTCTTCTTAAACCTTAATAATGAAACCTTATTTCTGGTTATTTGCTAAAAGCTTTCAAATATATTATCTCATTTCATTCCTTTGAAGAAATGGTTTGTTTTCGACTCTCAATTAATGAGATAATGAGAGTTAGAGAATAATTTCCTTCTTCAGCTTAACTGCCAGGAAACTTAAGCTGGCGTTTGTGATTAGTCAGAATAATTATACTATGCTTTTGGTTGGCGTATGTTTTTAAAAATATATTTTACTTAGTAATTTTTGATAATTGTCATTTTTGTCTTGGGTTTTTTTTAAGATGTGAGATTAAAAACGTTCAAATCCTTTTGAAAATGATATGGAATAAAACAAATAAATTTAATTATAACAATCTTTTGAGGAAGACTCTATTATCTTTATCTTACCTACGTGGAACCTGAGGTCCATAAAACTTGGACGATGTTTCCGAGCCCATAAGGCCGTTCAGTGTGGTAGCTGGGACCAGGTAGGTGCAGGTCCAGGCCCAGACCTCGGCTCCTCCTGCTCTGTGACGCTGCCTTTTCCAAACAAGCCCTCATCACTGCAATCTCGTCCGTCTCAATTCCACGTGACTCCTATTTTAAGAGACTTGAATATTATCTATCTTATTTATTATTACAGATACACGAGCATCATCTCTTTAAAAGGAAGTCACTATATTTCGGATCAAATGTTATTTTGTTCCATTAAAATGAATTTTTAAGTTATCGGAAGAGATGGAAAGAGGCATAAAAACCCTTTAAAAAGTACGACTGAGAGATGGAAATTTAGTGTAATGTTATAAATTCAATACAAATTAACTTGTATACTCTTAAAATTCCACTAGTGAGTAAGCATGATTACCACTGATGACTTTTCCTAACTGGAAGTGTTTTCCTTGGGCCTGGGGGAAATCAGATATCTCAGTATTTCCTGTACTTTCTTGTTTTTTCTTTTCCATTTGAAGGAAAAAGAATTCTGGGGCCATAAAAATGCCAGGAAAGTTAGCTTAAAGCAGGGGTCCTCAAAATGTGACCTTGAAGCAGCAACATCAAAAATCACCTGGGAGCCTATTAGAAATGCAGAGTCTCAGGCTGTACCCCAGACCCATAGAACCGAATCCCTCTGGGGTGGAACTAATGGGTTGTGTTTTAACCAGCCCACCCGGCTTTTCTAACGCACGCTGAAGTTTATGACCACTTGGCTTAAAACAGCCTCTGAGATCAACTGGAAACCACTTCATTGTGACAGAAATGAGGTAGTTAAAATATCTCTGAACAAATTAAAAATGCTCATGAGGAAAATTTGTCCTTTGTCCTTTAAAAAAAATGCCTTTTTCCTTAAAAAAAAAAAAAAAAAAAAATCACTTTACAAGTTAGTGTTTAAAGACCAGAAGTAAGTTGCCTGTAAGGAAATTCCTTTTTTAAGAAGCGAAATTTCTCCCAGGTGTTGGAGTGAGAGCTACGAGCAGGATTCTGAGGGCCTCCTGACAGGAGGAAGTGGTGGGAGCCGGTTTTCCATGGTCAGGAACCTGGCAGTGTTGGATGAAGCATTGTATAGGGTCCAGGTGTGTAACTTCATATAATAAATTATATGAAGAGCAAGAGTGGTACTTTAAAAAATGTTTATCATGAATGATGAGTCAATCATGCTTAAAACTTTTTTTTTAGTAGAAAAAGCTTTCTTGGGTGTTCTGGTCATACTCAGAGAACGCCTTTTTCCATCTGGCATCCCCAGCTTGCACTGTAGTGTGCAGGAGAAAGGAACATCCTCAGAAGCTTTGCTCCAGCAATCTCAACAGCCCAGAGAAAAGCAGGCATCCTGCCCCACCTACTCCCGCTGTGCTGGCACATTTGCACGAGCTAGGCACTTTGCTGATACAATCTGGGGAAGGAAAAAGGAGTACAGGTGGCCCAACCCTACAAAGGAAGGACCCGCTGCCTGTGAGGCCATAGACCCATCCTGGGCTCAGTGTGGCATAATGGTCAAGACCATGCACTTGGGATCCGCAGGAACCGGGCTCAGGTTGTGTTTGGAGCACTTGTTGATGTGTGACTGTAGACGAACCATTGCCTCTCTCAGCCTCAACATTCCTAAAATGGGGTAAGAACAATATATACCTTGTAAGGTTGTTTTGAAAATGAAATGAGTTTATGTGGCAGTTCGCAGCCTCTTTGGTCTTAGGACCCCTTTATACTCTCAACAATTATTGAGGACCCCAAAGAGTTTTTATTTATGTGGGTTATAGCTATCAATGTTTACTGTATTAGAAATTAAAACTTAATTCCTTAAAGAAAAACACATTGCATGCTAGGATAAATAACATCTTTTTAATGATGAAGAATATATGTTTTCCAAAATAATAAAATTTAGTGAGAAGTGACATTACATTTAAAAAAATTTCTTTAAGGTCTGGCTTTAATAAAAGACCCTTAGATTCTAATGTCTGCTTTGTCGTTCGCTATGTTGTGATATCACATGTAATGTAGTCTCTGAGAAACTCCTTTGTACACTTGTGAGGACATTAGAGTGAAAGGGGGAAATAACATCTTAGAATTATTTTGAAAATAATTTTGACCTCACAAGACACACTGAAAGAGCCGTAGGGACTCTTTTAGGGTTCCCTGACATACACTTTGAAAACCACTGAGTGAATAAATCATGCTAAGAGTTTAGTATAGTGCATTACACATAGTAAGCACTGAATCATAAGTTATGATTGCAAACATCACCATTAGCTAGAAGACAGCATCAGAGGCAGTTTCTGCACATACACAGGCAGGGCTCTGAAGGAGAACTTGGCGCTGCTTCCGGCAGGGTACTGGCACAGTTCACACACCCGACAGATACCTCTGCTGCTGCTGCTCCAGAGCTGCCCCAGGACATTTTGTCTGGCCGGTAAGAGCCCTGCCAGCCCCTGGATGTGCTTCAGGCTGCAGTGCTAGGATGTGTGCACACGTACTAATATGGGAATGATGTTAACCCAATATAAAGATGTCACAAAGATGCCTTTCCTCCTAAGAGGCAAAGCACTCGCTTCTCCATCATCTTGTTTGTCTTCTCAGTGTCCCTGTGCGGAGTCAGTCTGGTCCTAGGTGAGTCAATGCTGGGGGTCAGGACTTGAACCCAGGTTTTCTGATGTAGAGCGGAGTCAGGGTAAGAAGCTGGGGGCAGGATGAGCAGAGGCCTGCAGAGGGCACAGCGTAGAGCTTTCAGGACTCATAGTTCTGGAAACAGCACTTGTCAGCTCGGCCCCATGAGTGGAAATACAGGCCAGAGCCCGTGACTTTGTCCTCCCGTCAGCAGATGTGCACGCCACGTGCTGCTCAGCTGGCACTCCCAACCACCTTTCCCCTGGCCTTTCTTTGAATCCAGAAACCATCATGCAAGCAGTGGGCTGAGTGCTATAGCAAGCTGGTGTGTTGGCATGTAATTTGGAAATCCTTTTCACTTAGCCATCTATTAAACACCTGGTGTGGTTTGAGTCCCCAGTCTGTTTCTTCCCTTGTCGTCCACCAAGGGAAAATATAAAGGAACATTGACCAATCAGAGCGAGGCCTCAAATTTGCAGTTGTGATAGCACAGTCTTTCTTATGGTCAGTGCCTGCATCTCTGGCAGCAGCAGTGAGTGTGTGTGACCACAGAATGAAGGGCAGGGCATCGGGACCAGGAATCGGACCGCACCAAGGCCTGTCGTCATACGGACCAGCATCAGTGGATGGCAGAGTCCCAGCAAGTCAGAGACTGGTGATGGAGAGACCAGGAGGTGGCCAGGAACCAGAACGATGCTTCACGGATCCAGGTGGGGGTGAGGATGTCTAAAATGTGGGACAAATGGCAAAAGTCCAGAATCTTAGTGGGGCCAGGAAAGAGTGACAGCCAGCAGAAGATCAGAACTCAGGGCAGTTGTGGGGCGTGGCTCTGGCCCCTGCCTCTGGGTACCGATCGGGTAGGTGCTGTGATCAGTAATCATTATTTATCGACTGCCTATTATGTGTCAGGCACTGCTGTTAATTCATCATTTGTTACATGAGTAACAAGACAGACAAAAATCCCTTTCTCAAGGAACTTGCACTTTCAAGGGAGGAAAAAAATAAAGGAAAGGAGAAAATAAAGGAAAAATAGTAAAATATATAGTATTAGATACAGACAGGGAATAAATGCAGGAAAGGAGACAGGGTGCTTCAGAATGAGGTTATCATTTCACATAGAGGAGGCAGGAAGGTCTCAGTGAGAAATCACATGTGAGCAAAGACCTGCAGGAGGTGAGGAAGTAAGCCCTATAGGTATTTGGGGAAGGGCATTCGAGGGCAGAGGGAACAGTGGGTACCAGGGCCCCAAGGTGGGGGGTGTTTGAGGAGCAGGGAGGAGGCAGGTCTGGCTGAAGATAGTGAGTCCTTTGAGAAGAGTTCAAGGAGGAAGAAGGGGAGAACACTTAGGGCCTTGTAGGTCGCTGTGGTGACTATGGCTGTTACGCACGTGACATGTGGAGCTAGTGAAGGATTTTAAACAAAGACAGGATGTGATCTGATGATGGTTTTAAAGGGAATAGAGGGGAAGGGTGCTTGGGTTGATAGAAGCAGGAGGATCAATCAAGAGGCTGGATCAATAACCCAGAAGGCAGATGTTATGGTAGGGAGGTCCCGGGTGATGATGGTGGAGGTGGACAGAAGTTGCTAGATTCTTAATATAGTTTAGAAGTACCGCTGAAACAGTTTGCTGGCGTATTAGACATTAGGTGTGGGAGAAATAGGTATAAAGATGGACTCTAAATTTCCTGGCTGGAGCAATTGGACATAGCCATTATCTGAGATGGGCAGGAGATGGTTGGGAATGGGGGCAAGTTCAGGCATTGGGAGTTGGACACGTTTGTTGGAGACATCCAAGTGGAGACCTCAGGGAGCTGATTGAAGAGGCTCGGGCGGGGCAGGGAGAACCTGAGAAGTGCAAAGGAAAAACAGAAACAGCAGCAGCTCCTGTGACGCCAAGTCCTACCCCTGGGATCAACTGCGTAAATGAAAGGACAGCTCAGAGCAGCCTCAGCCCTGGCCCTAAACTTAAAGAGAACGAGCAGCCAGAGGACCCAAGTCCTCCCTGCCCCTGTCGGTGCTCCTCCTGGGCTGCGGAAGACAATGCTCCCGCCTTCCTTTGACTGGGGCCGACTCCCAGGGAGGGGGAAGGAGGGTGAGGCCCAGCTGGGATGGGAATGGACACATTGTGTACCGTGGCGTCTCCTACGCTCGGGCTGCCTCTGCACGGGCTCCCAGGAGGCCTGGGAGGAGGACGCAGGCAGGGCTTGTCACAGACCCGTCCTCTGGCACTGTTGTTCTCCTGGACCTGTCTTTAGATGACTGCAGTTATCCAGGGAGATGGAAGTGGAATGTCAGAAGTCCTTGGTATGACTTGCAGAATGTCAGAACCGACAAAGAGAGCATCCTGTCCAAACTTCTCTTCTTACAGAGCTCCAGAGAGAGCACAGTGACTTGTCCAATTAGAAGCTTCATGACCTAGGATTAGGTCATGGAGGGCAAATCCCTTAATCCTGGCAGCCGTGCCGGGAAGACAGCCTTTGCCCAGTGCACTAGCTCAGAGAAGGCTGTGTGCTCCTAGTTCACCCGTTGCCCTCCCCTCCTCCACGTGGGCATATCCAGGCCAGACCTGGGTTTAGAGAGTGATTGGCAGCCCTGAGGCCCCCCAGCCCTTTTGGCAGTCTGGCTATGCCATCGGATGAAACATGGATTCCTTGGCAGGCAGTACTTCCTCAAGAAATATCTTTCTTAAAGTTAGTGGTGCCCTGTTTTGAGTGCTTTACACATATCAATTCATTGAAGACTCCTAATTGGTCTTGCTATTTATAGAGAAACTTACTTTTTAAAGTTCAAGGTAGGAATGTTTAAAAATTGTGAAGTAACTGAATAAGATCATCCCGTAAACCTGAGAAGAAAGGAAAAGGAAAACTTAAAGGAAAGACTATTTACTTTGTGTAAATGTACTCAGTGAAAATGTGTTGGTTACTCACTGTGAGGAAAAAGAACTGGTGGTGCCCCCTTTGGCTTTCTACTCCCCGTGTCCTCAGGGGGGCGTTCAGCTCTGTACCAAGGTGTCCTCGTCTGCCAGAGCTCCCTGCACCCCGTCCCAGAGCCGTTTTCTCTGGCTTGGCCTATTTCACAGGGTCCGTCTTGTTCTGTGCAAATCATTTGTCCTTCCAGGGGTCTGAGCTGCCTTTCTCTTGACTGTTGCTTAAGCCTCTGCATTTCTCCTTAGTTATCATCTCCAGAACGCCTGCCTGATGAGCTGAGGTCATTCCTACCCTCAAGTGACCTGGCAAATTGAGCAACAATACCAGGGATTCCAGGACAGTGAGCTTGAAGATTAGTATCTTTGCTGGCCTGGTGGGAGGCCCCTGGCCCTTCTGGAAAGGTAGTGATTCTGACCTTCACAGGAGGCTTTGGGCAGAGCTGCTAATAACCATGAATGTCTGCCTCTCTAGGGAAAGAGCTCCCAACCCTCTGCCCCCAACCAATGGTTTAAAACTCACAGAGCTGGAACCACTTAGCTGGAGACATTTATTCCACTCCTGTTTCATGTGAAAATCCTACACCTGGGCCTCTCTGAACCCATGGGTGCTTGATGCTTCGCTCCAGGGCAAGGAGGGAAGGTGCCCCTCTGTCTTGCGTCGTGTCCTTCGGGGCTCCACCTTGCTGGGTAGTGGGGGAGGTGGAGTGTGAGCAGGGTCAGGGATTCCTGGGTCCCTATTTCACTGTCTTCCCACCTGTCCTTTCTAATAGGTATTCAAACCATTTCATTCTCTGGTTGCGGATTGGCACCCCCCTCCCCACCCCTCACCCTCACACACAAGGAAGATCTTGCCTGCAAACACAGGGCAAGGTTGCTTCTCTGTCATCTTTTCTCTGTTGCAAATCCCAGAGCTCAAACCTGTGGTGCAATGGAAGGAGCCCAGAAATGCGCGGGAAGATGCATGGGACGCGTGGGCACGTGTATACTCTACCCTCCCTGGCCATGCCCACCTGACAAGTTCTCTCGCTCCTTTGGCCTCCGTCTCGGACAGAAGGGGGCCCCAGATGGGCCAGCAGTCTCAGGGGGCCCTTCTGGTTCAGACATTCTGCAGTTCTCTGTAGTCTTCTTGTTTTCGATGTGTTTTTAAAGGATCATGTGCTATTTATCTCAGTGTCTCTGCTCCCCTCCACTGCACACTGGTAGCCGTGCAGTAATGACATCGAAACACCCACACTGTATCTCAACAATCTGATGAGATAAATGCCTCATCCTTGGGCTCTGCGGACATAGAGTAGCAAATCTCCTACCCCAGTATCAAAGAGCTTGAAGCACACAGGCTGCCAGGGAGGAAAGGCAGGCAGGCGGGCTGCCATGTGCGCGTCATTAGGCGAAAGCACGTTCTCTGTGCCCCACAGCCCCTGCTTCCCCAGAGCGACCTCACTTCTCCCTTACTCCACCTCCAGAATAATGCTTCTGAGCTTGTTGGCTTTGAGAATGTGTTGGGAGCGCTGGTGTCGGGAGCATATGGCCTTGTTATCCTGCATAGAGCTCCAAGTTGGATGCACCAGCAACTGGCCAGGTTGTGAAAGTAATTAAGCTGTGCATATTGGTCCAGCGTGACATAGGAGGCTCGGGTGCCTGCTGTCATGCTCCTTCTGCAGCGTCCTTCCCAGGCTCAGGGCTCACCTGTTAGATGGAACGGACCTGGGACTCTTGAGGTTGCGCTGTGGGGCTGGCATGATGTGTTTGTGCCCCTGCCCCCTTGATGGACACAGGAGCTAGCAAGGCACAGAGGGTTCCCAAAGAAGCAGGAGCTGGTATGGTCCTGCAGTGAAAATAGACCTGGCTGTGGCATGCTGAGTGCGTGACTTGGGCCTCAGTTTCCCTGTCCAGGCATACCTTGTGTTGTTGTGCTTCACAGATGCGTTTTTTTTGTTTTGTTTTGTTTTTTTACAAATTGAAGGCAAGACTCCCCATCAGCAAAAGAATTACAATGTGCTTAATTATGGTGATCTGGAGCCAGCCGCCATCTCTGCAATGTGCCTGTAGCAGACAGGAGACAAGAACGAGGCCCTCCGACCCCCAGGAATGCTAGGAGGGTCTGGGCAGGTAATGAGAAGGCTCTTAGGCTTCCAGGGAGTTTTCACATCCAACAGTGCCCTGTACGGAGGTCCTGGGATGCAGGTGGAAGGGCAAGGCCTCTGGAGCTGGGCGGCCTGGGTTTGAATTCTGGTGTTTCCCTTCAGGGTGTATGACCTGGGAAACGTACTTAACTTTTCAGAGCTTCTCTTTACTCCTCTGTAAACTGAGGGATATTAAAACTACCTACATTGACGGGGCACTGATAATAATAACAAGGGCTTCTATGATTTCTAGAAGGCTGATTATATTCCGGGACCTGTTTCTTTTCTTCATAAAACCTCCATAGGATATAGCAGAATTTGCAGTCACATATTACTCTGTGTGGATTTTTATTGGTTTGTGTACTTATCTTCCCGAGGAGACAAGTGGTATGAGAGCAAGCATTCTGTTGGGTGTTGTCTGCCAGCGGGGTCCATAGTAGGTGCTTAAGAATGTTCATGAAGTGAAGGGGGGCTGAGGGTTTCACCCACCATCTCTCCTTTAATCCCTACAGCAGGTTTATTAGCTACACATGATTATTATGCCTGCCTTCAAATACGAGTGAAATGAGGCCCAGAGGCTAAATAATGTGCCCAAGGTCATGCAGCTAGGAGCTGGTGCAATAAATGTCGTTGCACAGTACTTGGTAGAACTTCCTGGAAGTTTGGGAACGGGGTGTGGGCATGACTGGGCAGGGAGGAAACAACTGAACACCTTGGATGTACCACGTACCACCACTCACAACGATATGTCATATGTCTCCCATGATGACTCACAAAATAGGTCTTATACCGCCGCCCATTTTACAGATGAGACATTGAGGCTGAAAGAGAGAAAGAACCGGAAGGGCTGCTCAGTTCTGACTTATAAGAGTCCAAGTGAAGGAAACTAATTTCATCTCAGAGTTAGATCCTCAGCCCCGAGTGGCCTCCTGCCCTGCGCTCCTTCCCCCTCCGAGAGGCTGTGGGGGTGGAACGTGTGGGTCTGCTGAGGGCAGTAAGGGCAGAGCCAGGCTGGGATTCCTTTCGTGTGGCGTATCTGGGAGGGGTATGCCCCCACTGCGAGTCTCAGGAAATCTCAGCGTCTGGCTGGTCTTGCCAGCGCTGTTTCTCTGACTGTTCTTTTGGTCTTGGAGCACCCAACAAACATCTGACACCGTTCAGGGTCAGCTGCACGTAAAAGGAAGAGTGGGTATTTTAAAACAGGTTTTTTAGGTTTTTTGGTTTTTTCACCCCTGTTGTTGTCATCTAAGAAACAGGTTTGTAGGGTCTTTGATTCTCTCCGAGAATAACAGCCAGATGGGGCCTCCACTTACACTGAACAGCCTGTGCCTTTTGCGAGGGACCAGTTTGTTTTCATTTGTCGTTGAACCTTGACTTGCTCCCAAAATTTTTAATTGGGTGGTTTCTGAAAGAGGGAGAGACTGTGGGGGGAAGTGATGACTCAGTCCCTCTGAAGAGAGTTTAGCTTTCAAGGGTATGGCAGGAGTGGGGCTGAGAGTGCTGCGAAGTGGGGTCACTGGCAGGACCAGCCAGCCCCGTGCCTGGTGCCTGGAACAAGGAACCCTGTGAGCCAGGCAGGGCCCCGCATGTTTGGTGATCCACTGACCCAGGACCCCAGCTGCTTTTGTTCAGAGGATTTCATGGATTAACTCCTTTCTTTTTAAGAAAGAATTTTGGAGGTGGCTGCAGGGGAAATGGTCCTGGGCAGGTGGGCTGGGAAGTATGTGGGGGGGCGGGGTGGAGGAGGTCACACATTCACTGGTTGGGTGGCCAGGCTTCCAGGGCCGGAACAGTCGGACTTGTGGTATCCACACTCTTGTGAGGGTCTGTTCCAGTAAGTGCCGTGTCGGGCGGAGAGAGGAGTGTGGATGCCTGAGGCCAGGGCCGTCCTGGGCAGTAGGCTAGGACCACAGCAGCAAGGAATCCCCAGTGCTGAAGGTTGCTAGGCACTGGGGAGGTTTCCCAGGGAGACCATGGCTAGCAACACCATCTGCCAAAGATGATTTAGATCTGGAAGAGGTGAGGGAAAAAATGAGATGGTCCTTGGGTCCTGGTCAATCTGGGTTCTGTTCACTGGGACTGAGGATTCCTTTCCCCAAGTGGAAGTGAAGGTGGACACAGTCCTGGGCCAACTGGTAAACCCACTGCCTTGAAGGGAGCGGCCCCACCCCTCAGCTCACCCCACCCCGCCCAGGCCTGGGTCTCGGGGAATTACCTGCTCTCTGTCCATTTCCCTGCCCTGGCAGCAGGTACAGCAAGCCCACATGTCGTGAGGGGTGAAGCGGATGTAATGGGCATGGGATTAAATACTCATACTTTGTCTCAACACTGACAGTTACGGAATGCTTCTGCATCTACTCAGGGAAGGGTGAGCAGTGAGCAAAATGACTCGATATGCAAAAGACATTCCACGGAGGCCAGAGGGAGTGCTAATCCTGGAGCAGGAGCAGTAATAGGGATTAGTGCTTGATTTATAGACTGGTGGAAAGAAAGCCCCCATTCAAATCTACTGTTCATGTGCTTGCTGAAGGAGATGGGCTGATCTGGTTTGAAAATCTGTCTCCTCTCTATTGATGGCAGTAGGCGTAAGGTGTCTGACCAAGGCTGAGCCCCCGGGTTCTGCATTCAAACTCACACACTGTCCTCTAGACAATAGAAATGTGATGTCTTGTGGAGAATTTGAAAAAACAAGAATAGTGATTGCCTAATTAGGATAAGTTTGGTTACAGCCACTGCTGGAGGCAAAGAATCAACCTCTAGCAGTGGCAGCTTTATGTTTTCTCTACAAACTTTCCTTGACAAAATCCCAGAATGGGTGTCAAGTGTTCAGTTGTAGGAAATGGAATTCTACATAAGATAGTTCACCGGAAAAGACACAACTGAATGGTGTGTTTACAGAAGGGCAAGGAAGGCTGCAAGGGGGTTGAGGCACCTGGGGCTAGTGGTAGAGGGCAGCTGTTACCACCCTGAAGTCTGGGGGGGGACACAATGTTTTTAGTCTGTCCCCAAGACTAGCATGCCTGCCTTGCAAAACACACTGAGCAAACTGTAAGGAACTCTGAAATGCCCTACATACACCTTCTTTCTCTGTGAAATACCACTTTTCTGAGGGCAGAGGCTGAGTCTTTTACCAGTTGTCTTCAGTAACTTTCACCCACCCACATGTATACCGTGCCTTGGACTCTACAGAACATAATAACTCTCTGAACCCTCACAACACTTTGAGGCTGACAACATGGCATAAGGCGGCCAGCTTGCCGAGTGGTCTGAGTTCTCCAGCAATAGAAGATGAGCAGGCCTGACTCCGTGAGGCCAGAAGCACTCTAAAGTGACAGTAAGCCCTCCACAGTGAAAGACTGAGCCATGCAACCCAGCAAGGGCCCACGGCAGTGGAGGGCAGGAACCCAGATGCAGAGGTGGGAAAATATTGGACGCCCTTTGGGCTTAAGGCTGGCCATGAGTATTTCTCAGGGCTTCTGGTCCCTGAATGTCTCTGCCAACCTGAAGTCATCATGTCTATACGGCCAATATTCAGATTATTCTTTTGGGTGAGGTCTTACCCACCTGAGGGAGAGAGCATATGAAGTCATTAGCATTTCCAGAAGGACCACGTGGTCATTTCACTCCCTGGCGGGTGAGAAGGTGGGGTCAGCACAGGGACAGTCAGTCCTCGGTGGTGGGCGGAGGTGCGGGCAGAGTGAGAATGAAAGGGGAGATGGGGGGCACCAGACACACCCTTAGCCCAGTGCTCGTGGCCTGTGGCTTGCTCTCCAGGACGCTGTGAACCTGTTTGGGGTGATAGCAGATGCTTTTCTTCCTTATATAGCTGTCTCTTGCTCTCTGGAATCTCGCTGTTCACTGTTCTTCAGCGGCGTCCCGGGGCAGGCGGCTTTGTCACTTACCACCCTTATGAGGTGACCGGCAGTCACTGCTCAGGCCTGGCTGGAATAGCTCGGTAGGGTGGAGTGTGGAATCCAAGTTCATGGTTGCCAATGCCAGTTTGGGTGAAATGCAATTTTTCCTCCACTCTGTTTCCCAGTTCTGTCCTGAATGGAAAAAAATTTTCTGTAGATTTCAGTCCAAGTGCAGCCTGGGAGCTGGTATTTTCCCTTTTGATACAAAACAGAAAATGAAGACAGCCCTGAGCCTTGGAAGAAGCACCCAGAGAGAATCTCCCCTAAGAAGCAGTGAGCTTAAGGGTCATGAGCTAGACCGCCTGAGTTCACATTCTGGTGTTGCCACTTCCTAGCAGGTATGAGTTACTGAATGTCTGAGTTCCTCAGTTGCCTAATCTATAAAGTGGGGATGATTCTTGTATCTATGTTGGGGACACTGTACAAGGACCGAATGACTTAAAGTGTGGGAAGTGCAGTTAACAGCACTTGGTGCAATAATGTTTGCTGTTGGTGTCACAAGACGTGCTCTTCTGGGCAGGGCATCCCCCTAGGGACATGGGGAGGCACAGCATCGGTGAGACCACCCAGGGGGCAAATATCCCCAAGCCTCTCTTTCATCAAGAAACCTTCAGGGAGTCTGCTTGCTTGGAGATTAGTGTGGATCCTCTCCCTAATCTGGCCCCCAGCCTTACCTGCTCCTTGCAACAAAACCTCGGCCTCACCAGGGAAACCGTAGTGGGCCTGACACAGATTTGCTTTTGCCTGTGGATTTACTTCTATATTTTGAACACTTTTTTAAGAACACAGAGAAAGGAGCTACTCTGTAGCTATTCCTAGGGCCTGGCACCACTGAGATTTGCACAGTAAGTTTGTAAAGAGTTTCCACACTGAGGAAGTTGGCTTCCTTCTTGTTTCTCTCTACATCATTACTGTAATGCAGAAACGATTTCACATTTCATATGCCTGTGAGATGGCAGCAAAGGGCTCTGGCTGCTGCCTCATCCTCTGTTGTTTCCTGAAACAGAGGCAGGTTACTGTCTGACCAGTGATGTAACGTACTTATCTATTCTATTGAGTACATGTTCATAGGCCCAGAACCTGAATAAAATAAGTCCAGGACTGAAAGAAATCAATTTACAGGCCAGTAAGATTCTGATGTTGGCTCTTAAAAAGAAACCACTTATGTTAAGCATTACGTTTCATTTTGTCCCTATTAGAAGCAGGATGTCTCAGTGATAGCTTTGCTTATTAACTATAGCTTAATTGTTAAGGATTATTTGCTCAGATGACTTTGATCACTTCCAATCTAAACATCAGTGGCTCAGAGGGGGGAGCCAGGGGCCCAGGCACGTGACATTAGGGAAAGAAATGGAATTGGTGACAAAACTGAAGCTGACAGCTGCTTCTTTCTGAAGCCAGGGAGCCCCTCTGGGTGCTGGGTGGGGACCAGCAGGACAGCTGGTACCTGGGGACATGCTGCTTCTTTCTGAACTGAAGAGAGAGCCTGGATCTTGCCTGGGAATCAGCCAAGTGAAACAAGAGAAATGCAGACTTCTTGGAGGAACTTGGCAAAGAAAGCCAGGTGGACAGAGCGGTGTCCAGGCATGCTGCAGGATGTCCTGTGGGCCAAGAGGGAGACACTCGGACATGTGAATGGGCAAGATGGGCAGTGTGCCTGCAGAGAAGGGAGAGGGTCACCACTCTGGCTGACTAAGACTCCCACATGCTCAGCAAAGGTAGACACCCAACCAGAGGCCCTGGGGAGGAGGCAGAGACTTGTGAGGCAGCCTGCCTACCTGGGAGTCTGGCTCCCCCAATCCTAGTCGTGTGACCTTGGGCAACTTCCTTCACCTTTCCGTGTCCCAGTTTTCTTGTCTGTAAGATGGTGAGGATAATGGTGTCCACCTCAGAAGGTGAGTGTAAGAAGTATCTAAGTTAAGTCATGCTACATGCTTAGAACAGGACCTGGCATATATGAAGTACCAGAGAAGTTGTTGTTCTCACACTAGTCCCCCTTTATCTGCAGTTTCACTTTCTGTGGTTTTAGTTACTTGTGATCAAATGCGGCCTGAAAAGATTAAATGGAAAATTCCAGAAATAAACAATTCATAAGTTTTAAATCGTGTGCCATTCTGAGTAGTGTGATGAAATCTCACACCATCCCACTCCATCCTGCCCGGAACGTGAATCATCACTTTGTCCAGTGTCTCCATGCTGTATGCTCCCTGCCCGTTAGTCACTTAGTAGCCATCTTGGTTACCAGATGGGCTGTCACAGTATCACAGCGCTTGTGTTCAAATGGCCCGTATTTTACTTAATAATGGCCCCAAAGCGTAAGAGTAGAGATGCTGGCAATTGAGATATGCCCAAGAGAAGCCATAAAGTGTTTCCTTTAGTGGAAAAGTGAGTACAATACAGTAAGTTATTTTGAGAGAGAGAGAGAGAGAGAGAGAGAGAGAGAGAGAGAGAGAGAGAGAGAGAGAGAGAGAGGCCACATTCACATAACTTTTATTACAACATATTGTTATAATCATTCTATTTTATTATTAGTTGTTGTTGTTAATCTCTTACTGTGCCTAACTTATAAATTAAACTTATCCTAGGTATGTACGTGTAAGAAAAACATAGTATATACAGGGTTCGGTACTATCCGTGGTTTCGGGCACCCACTAGGGGTATTGGAACGTGTCCCCTGCAGATATGCAGGCACTGCTGTATTCAGGGTTGGTCAAAGAAAGCCTCTACCTTATAGGGACCGAAAGTGAGTCCAGTATTTTCCTGTTACTTCGCTGCCTCATCTAGCTTTGCTGGGACCAGGTGGTTGGCCTGAGGATTCTACACACATTATTTCCCAGCCCTGTGACAGGTACAAAGGTGGTGATCAGTAAAACCATCTTTGGCTTAGGTGAATGCAGCTTCTAGGTGGGTGCTTCGGTGGAATATACCCCCTGTGAGTTCATGTGAGAGTCACTGTAGGAGCGTGGCTATGTCCCGAGTGGGGCCAAAGAGAAGCAATTTCCCATGGGGTTTTCGGGACTCAAATTCTCCATGGCAGTAACTAGCACAGGGCAGAAAGTGGGGGACTATTGGGGCTGGGATGTGCTGGCTGGAATGGGCCACAGCTAGGAATAGCTGGAGAACTACACTTGTACTGGGATGCTAGCTGCTTATTTTGGCGCAGGTCGGAAAGATGGAATGGGCTCTTGTACCTAAAAGGTAGGGTCCGGTCAGGGGGCAGAGAGTGGGAGTGGAGCAAGGAGACTCTCTGCTTCTCTCAGTACCAGTGCCTGGACAGCACTTGTATGCAGGTTCTGTCCTTGACCCTGGTGGCCACTTGATGGTGCGCTGTTGGTTGTGCAGTGCAAGGAACATGGGTTTACGTGCAGCTTCTAGCGGGCAGTCCTGGCTCATCGGAACTCCGTGCATCACGCAGCAGGATGCCCTCGGCTCTGGCTGAAGGAGTACCGTAGGGTTATCCTCAAGTGCTCGATCAGTGACGGTGCTGCTGATCAGCGTCACCGTCACCGTCGTCATTGTCATCCAAGGTCCTGTGCTGCTTCCCACGCGGCTTCCTCCTTTCTAGCAGCAGGTCATCAGTCTGTCCGTCCGGTTCCCAACCTGGACACCAGCAGCCGGCTCAACAGTGCCGAGGAGCCCAGGTATCCACCAAATAGTAACACTCCTGAGTGGCTGAAATAAGGACCGCCCTGCTGGCTTATCTACCGAGGTTTCTGAGCTGTAACATTCCCGTCGTTTAATAAGGGAGGCTCGCCCTGGAAAAGGGAACATTTATCTTTGCCACATTGGGAGACGCCCTGAGACCCCTTCCCCGCCAGCTACCAGGAAGGCCCCCACCTCCTCACTGGGTGTAGGCGAAGGGGTTAGCAGCTGGCGACTCCCAGTTTAGACTTGAGAAGCTACCCTCACAATCATGATGGACGGCAGCCTTAGGAAAGCATGCGGTGGGGGTGTTGTACGTGCGTGACTCTAATTCCCATAATAACTGCGTAAGGCAGGCATTCATCGACCCTATTTCCCAGTGGGGAAACTGAGGCTTGTAGAGCTAAAATATCTTTCCCAGGGCCACCTATCTAGGAACTAGTGGGGCTGGAACTCAAGCCCGAGCCTGTCTGATTCCAGGCTGGGTTGTGCAGGGCTAGTGTGAGGGTCCCGTCTGCAGCAAAGGTGTGGGGTTTACTGTAGAGGAGCACCCGAGGGTGGAGGTGTGCAGGCGGCTGCACAGGAGCTCTTGGCTGAGATGGGGTGTGGGCTCCCCCAGTCCTCAGGCAGCAGACAGGGGACTGATGTCTGTCAGCAGACATTGGTCCCCAGGCGGCAGGCGAGCTGGCAGCATCCCGGCCCCGACACGCCCCGCACAATTCCTTCCACCTGCACGGGCCTCTTGACAGGGAGTGACAGCTGTGAGTCAACGCCCGCACCAGTGGCAGCAGAAACGGGAGTGAAACAAGGGGGAAAGCACTGTAATTACCTCTTAACACGTTTCCACATTTCTCTGCTGTCAGAATAGTTTTGTTTTCTGATTTATTTTGATCTGCTTGACAATTAGCTGCTGCAGTGCCTTTGGTAAGTAACCGCTGTCCCGCTACCTAGCAGTCATCACCAGCAATGGAAACCCCGCAGATGTGATTTTCCTCTCCTTTTCCCAACGTGCGCAGTTTCTGTGTGTTGAGGGCCGGGGAAGGGGTGAGTGTTTGTGCCTCCCTGCCTGCCTGTGCACCTCACCGTGTCCCTAGGAGGGGACAGTCCTGCAGGCCGTGTGGTCCTAGAAGGCTCACGACCCTGCAGATTGTCCAGTGAGCCTCCAACCTGAGCTCTGTGCCCAGCTTTCTTCCTGTCCCCACACACAGGCCTTCTCCACCCAGGCGCACACCTCGCAGCCCACATCTGGCTCCCAGCCACTCCAGTGACCACTCCTGACCTGCCACTGCCGTCTGCTTTCAGGTGCTTGCGCCCATTCATGGCAGCCAAGCACCGGGCCTGATGGCCAGCCTGCAGCCTGAGATCTGTGTGCCACTCTCCATGGGAAGGTGGCTGGTCTTAGTCAAATTGTGTAGCGGGTTTTCCTGTCATGGTCAGGCCAGGACAAGGGAGCCAGCACGTCCCCTTGAAGCTCAGGTGGGAGAAGGGGGCCAGCACTACAGAAAGGTGAGGGGCTAGGTCCTTCCCAAGGTAGGTGTCACCAGCGGGCCTTCTCTGCAGAGGGCTGCATAGTGAACCCTCAAGGATCAAGAGTTTTAGAGCCAGAAAGAAACCCTGAGGTCACTAAGGCATGATGTCCTTATTCAGAGAAAATAGCCTAGTGGAGCTCAGGGATACGTTCAAGAGAGCTGGCTGCAGTGGGTCTGGGCTAGCCCCTGGATCTGTGTGGTTCTATCCAGAAGTGAGCTGGCTGCAGTGGGTCTGGGCTAGCCCCTGGATCTGTGTGGTTCTATCCAGAAGAGAGCTGGCTGCAGTGGGTCTGGGCTAGCCCCTGGATCTGTGTGGTTCTATCCAGAAGAGAGCTGGCTGCAGTGGGTCTGGGCTAGCCCCTGGATCTGTGTGGTTCTATCCAGAAGAGAGCTGGCTGCAGTGGGTCTGGGCTAGCCCCTGGATCTGTGTGGTTCTATCCAGAAGTGAGCTGGCTGGCGTCATGATGGAACAGACCGCAGCCTATGTGCTGGGATCTGGGGGTCTGTTCTGTCCTCCCTGGGGGTCCTACCTTTAGCACTGCCTTTTGCACCAGGTCAGGGATTAGCAAACATTTTATAACTGAAGAATGCTTTCTTCTGACAAAACCTGACACAGAACAGAGAAGAACAGGGATACTTTGGTTCAAGGGCGTGAGAAGGAATGGGTGATCCAGAGCCTACCTGTTCGCCTCCCCAATTCTCCGAGGACGCCCCTCAGACATCTCTAAAGAACCTTCAGTGCTCCATGGGGTATAGTAAGGAGACATTTAAGGCTCCTGTTACCCAGCAGATGAGCAGATGAAGACATTCATGGCTTCTGCACCTCA
The DNA here is from genome assembly GCF_057876585.1 of Rhinolophus sinicus. Taxonomy (NCBI): domain Eukaryota; kingdom Metazoa; phylum Chordata; class Mammalia; order Chiroptera; family Rhinolophidae; genus Rhinolophus; species Rhinolophus sinicus. The sequence goes on from NC_142501.1 coordinate 92,634,824, forward strand.
GCGTGGGTTTGGTTGTCAGTGTAATTAAAAGCAGGGACCCGGACTATAACCGAATGGCGTTCCCAGCAGGCTGTTTTCTGATTAAAGAGCTACTTGGAGAGAGAAGGAAATGTTTGCAGCGTGGGAAAGGCAAGTATGGTGGGGCTGCCTCTGGGTTAAGGGTAGCACAGGTCAAGAAACAGGGAAGCCTGGAAGCTGGGTGCCGGAATCGGGTGCAGGGACCAGAGAGACCAGAGAAGATCTCAAATGTGAACTCTAGCTACTCAATGAAATTGCCTGGATTATGCAAACCCCACCCGACATCTCTGTAATGGCCCATAGTCTTTTGAGCATGGCACCAGGGCTGCAAAGCCACTGAAAAAATGACATAGTCCTTTCCTATCAGGACTATGCTCTCCGCAAATATTGAGAACTGACACTCGGGTAGCACTTCACGTTTCATGTTAGCTGAGTCTGCCAGCACCACGTGAGGCTCTACTATTGTCATCATCCCCATTTTACAGATGTAGAAACAGAGGGTCAGGGGACCAATGAGCCATTGCGTGGAAGTGTCATCATTAACAATTATTCCCAACACATGTATTTATCAACCTGCATCCTAGAAACACTTAGTTTAATCATCTCTCCTTTTAGCAGCAGACAGGGTGCACAAGCACACGTCTCTTTCTTGCTCTGAGGATTGGTAAGGAAAAGGGTTTTGCTCCTGGCTTCTCAACACAGTTTCTCTCTCTTTGCTCTCAAACTAATAACAGAAGCCCCCGCTGTGCTCAGAAATGTAAAGAGGTTCAGGCAGCAGCACTGGCCCCCCAACCCTACTATGGGCTCCTGTGAAGAATTCTCCGAGGCTGCCCCCAGCAGCCTTCTCCTCAAGCACCGCAGTGCAGCGGGCCTGGAGTCCCTTGCCTCCGGGTCCTGACCAGGCGTGTCCCAGACAGCCGAGGGAGCGTCTGTCCTCTGCATTCCCTCCTCCCCCAGCTGCTCACCACACTGGGTTTGTTTTCTCCGATGCTTCTTTGCTGTGTGTTAACACAATTCCCAGACTTGATCCTATTACATCTGCACTGACAGCAGAGCAGAGGGACCCTCTGATATTACGTTAGATGCAGAAACCCCCTTTAATCTGATCACCCTGAGGTGGTTACGTATCATCACCACTCTTAGCGCAGATGGCCAGCCTGGTGACCAGCTCCCAAAGCACGTATTCCTGACATGCCTCAATGCCTGAGACGAGGACCCACATCACTCTCCACCCGCCCACGCCGGGGATGGATCCGGGAACTTGGTCCTCGCTGCTGGTGTCCTTCACACCGGCTCAGAAGTACACCTGATTTTAAATTCTGCAGGAACAGACCGATGGGTGGAGTCACCAGGTGCCCAGATGTTTTCTTTTGGTTTTCAGATCTGCTGCAACATATTTATATCAACATATAACAAACCATACATAATTCAAGTTTGTACTTTGTAAAGTTTGGACATATGTGTACACTCATGAAACCATTGCCACAATCAAGGTAGTCAACAAATCTGTGACCCCCCCAAATTTCCTCTCACCCCTTGTTAATCCCTGTAGAGCATCATTCCAACCCTCCTCTATCTCTTTTCTGTCACTATACATTACTTTATATTTTCTATAGTTTTGTATAAGTGGAATCTTTTTTGTACTCTTTTTGACTGACTTCTTTCATTCAGTGTGGTTATTTTGAGATTCACGCACATTGTTGGATGTGTTGATAGTTCATCCCTTTTTATTGCTGACAATGTTCCACGATATGGATGTACCACACTTTGTTCGCCTACTGGTGGATGTTTGCATTGTTTCCATTTGGGGCTATGTAAGTCACTATGAACATTTGTGTACAGATCTTTGTATGGGCATATGCTTTCTCTTCTCTTGGGTGAATACCAATGAATGGAGTGGTTTCATCACGTGATCATGTATGTTTAACTTTCAAGAAGTTGCCAAACTATTTTCCAAAGTAGTTGTACAACTTTACACTCTCATCAGCAGTGTATGACAATTTCAGTCCCTTTCCATCCTCACCAACACTTGGTATGGTCAATATTTTTAATTTCAGCCATTATTTTATATATGTATATATATTATATATCTATATATAATATATATCCATTATAATATACACATATATTTATATATATAGTGATATCTCATTGTGTTTTCAATTTGCATTTTCCTAATGACTAGTGATATTGAGCATCTTTCATATGCTTACCTGCCATCCATATATCTTCTTTGGTGAAGTGTCTGTTCGTATGTTTTGCCCATTTTATATTTGGATTGTTTTCTTATAATTGCATTTTGAGATTTTTTAAAATATATTCTGGATATTCATTCTTTATTAGATATGTGCTTTGTAAATATTTTGTCTATGGCTTGTGTTTTCTCTCTCATCTTTCTTGGAAATAAGTTTCCATATATGTATGGATCTATCTAAATTCTCTTTTCTGTTCCATTGATCCATTTATCTATCTTTTTATACCAATACCACAGTGTTTTGATTAACATAGCTTTATAATGTGTTGAAGTTAGGTGGTGTTAGTTACCCCTTCAACTTTGTTCTTCTTCTTTCAAAGTCATTTAAACTATTCCAGATCTTTTGCATTTCCATATGAATTTTAGAATCCACTGGTCAATTTCTACAAAGAAAAGTTTTTGCTTTGTGTATTTTTGAAGCTCTGTTAATAGGTGTGAAACATTTAGGATTGTTATGTCTCTTTGAATAATTGACCCCTTTGTTGTTGTGAAAACACCTTCTTATATCTGGTTATGTTCTTTGCTCTGTGCTCTACTTTGCCTGATATTAATATAGCCACTCCAGTTTTCTTTTGATTCTTGTTAGTATTGTATATCTTTTTCCATCCTCTTACTTTTAACCCATTTATGTCTCTATATTTAAGGTGGATTTCTTGTAAGTAGCATATGGTTGGATTTTGCTCTTTTATTCCAATCTAATTGTCTCTGACTTTTAATTGAGGTATTCAGACCATTTGGAATTAATATGATTATTGATATATGGTTATGTTTAAGTTTATCATATTGTTACTGTTTTTTATTAGTCTCATATGTTCTTTGTTCCCCTTTCCCTCCTTTCTGCCTCCTCTTGGATTGAGTATTTCATCTCTTTTGTTGTTTCTTAGACAAAGTTCTTCAGTTATTTTAATGGTTGCTTTAGGGTTGCTGGTGTACATCCTGAAGTCATCACAGTCTAGCTTCAAGTGTTATTATACCACTTCACATATAGTGTAGGAAGTTCACAATACTACAGTTACGTTTCTCCCTTCATGACCTTTATATTATTGTCATACATTCTATGTATGCATTTATGATGAACTTCATTATACATTGTTATTATTTTTGTCTAAGCCATTTTTTAAATAATAATCATATATACATTTCTGGTACTCTTTATTTTTTTATGTAGATCCACATTTCCATCTCATATCACTTTCCTTCTGCTTAAAAGAATTTCCCTTAACACTTATAGTGCAGATATACTAGTAATGAAATCTTTTAGCTTGCGTATGTCCGAAAAAAGTATTTTTCACCTTTATTTTTGAGAGATAGTTTCACTTAGTATAGAATTCTAAGTTGACAGTTTTTTCTCTCAGTAATTTAAAGCTGTTGTTCCACTGTCTTCTTGCTTACATTGTTTCCAACAAGAAATCTGCTGTCATCCTCATCTGTGTTCCTCTACATAAATGTGTCTTTGTACTCTGGATACTTCTAATGCTTTCTCTTTATCACTGATTTGGAGCGATTTGATTATTACGTGCCTTGGTGTGTAATTTTTTTCACATTTCTCATGTTTGGAATTCACGAATCTTCCTGAATCTGTGGATTTATATTTTTTAAATTAAATTTCGTTCCCCTACTTATGCTGTGGCCTGAAAACTCTAACAAGGCAGTAAGCTGGGGCAGTCATAGAGTTCACCTTGTTTGTTTCCCATGTTTCAGGGATCTTAAGCATTGGCCTTTCATACGTTTGCTTTTATTTTTTTTCCCTTCCATTTTGTTTTTGGTTTTGGTACTTTCAGCTGAGAGTGTAAATCTGGCCCCTATTATCCCATCTTGGCCAGAAGCAGAAGTTTTCAGTTCTATGAATTTTCTCAAATTTATGTAATCATATAACCACCACCACAGTCTAGATAGAAAATGTTTCCGTCATCCCCAAAAGCTCCCTATGTCTCTTTGTAGTTACTTCTCTGCCCCAATACTTGGCAGCCAGTAATCTGGTTTCTAGCCCTATAGCTTTGCTTTTCCTTCAATATCATATAAATGGGTTCATATAGCCTTTTGAATCTGGCTTCCTTCAATTTGCAAAATGCTTTTGCAAGTCATCTATGGTATTGCATGTATCTGCTGTTTATTCCTTTTTATTGCTGAATAGTATTCCACTGCATGGATTTATCACAGTCCTGTCAATGATTTGGGAGGAATTGCTCCAAAGAGCCATAGATATTAGGGGAAAAGATCAAATTCCATGCATCGAGGCCTAAATCTTTTTGCTTTTCTTCCTTCTTTACCTCCTGCTTTTTCACCCACCCACTCTCCTGCTCTCCTGTCCCCTGACCATCTGTTAGGAGAACATACATAGATTTACCTAATAACTTGATAATGATTATTATTTTAAAACTAACCCAGAACTTTCAAATCTGTACTGCACAGGCTGAGACGTCTCCCTCTATCTCCAAAGTCAGACTACTGGTGAAGGTTCTAGAGGGGAAAATCTAGGGGTGACATTTCTGGAATTTGGTGGACTTTGCATGGCATCCCACTTTGGAGACTGGATTGGGATGCATCCAGTTTCTCCTGCTTTTTTCTCTCCTTTCCTATCCCCAAAGTAAGGACAGTCCTGTGAACTAAAAGGCAGCCTGAATGCCTTCCTGAATTGCAGAACTTAATCAGCTTGGATTTCCCTCCTAACAGGAAAGGAGACTGAGGAGTGAGGCAGGACTGACAGCTCTGTGCAAGCTGAGTGTGAAGGAAACACATGGGAGAAACCTCAGGCTCCCTTATAGGGCCTGAAAACTCTGACTGGGACAGTGACTTTAGGAGAGGTTACTATGACCACTTCTTCTCCCACAGCCACATCGGAGGTGAGAATGGTAGTTGTGCAGGAGCGTAGGAGGAAGAGGAACAAGCGTGCTCTGTACATGTGTGTGCACAGTGTCACAACTAAGTGGGCCCATTGAATGAACTGTCAGGAACAGGTGAGGCTCACCCAATTCCTGCCAGAAAAGGGGGTGGGACAGGGAGCCCTGAAGTCTGGCTGTGTCAGGTCTCCTCCATAGGAGATTTAGCTTTCTTCAAGCTTGTTCAGGTCCATTAAGACTCTTCCTCATTCTCAAGGACTTAGAGTACATGTCAATTAGGAATGTTTGCAGCTTCAAGTAGGATATTAAGAAGTCTGGACGTAGCCTCAAGATTGGTCCAGCAGCTCAAGATGCCACCGAGGACCAAGGGTCTTTATCTCTTTCCACACCCTCGCAGTAAGCATGTTCATACCCAAGCTTGTTTTCTTATTCTTGCAAGACGGTTAATGGGGCTCCAGGCCTCGTACCCATATTTGAGGCAGGGACAGTGAGGAAGGTGTGGTGCCAGCAACACTTTGTCCATTTTAACAGAAAACAGAGACTTTCCCAGAAGCCCTGAACTTTGACATATGTAAGTATTGCCCAAGGATCTTCTTAAAACACTGGTTTGAATACTATAGGTCTGGGGTGGACCCTGAAATTGCATATTTTGACTCAGCCCCCAGGGTATGTCAGTGCTGCTGGAAACCACATTCTGAGGAGCAAAGCACCAGTTTACTTCTCCTTCGTCTTATTACCAGGATTCAGTCACATGGTGATAGATGCAAGGGAGGCTGACAAAGTGGTTTCATTTTTTTCTTTTTTTAGCTTTTATAGTGGAAGGGGCAAAAGAGAGGAAAGAAGGAAAGAGTTTGGGTAGGAACCCATCAGCTAGAGTTCTACTGAAAATGCAGGCTATGGGAGCTTCTGACGTCACAGATTGCCTTGGGACAAGTTGGAGTCTTTGTGTCCACAGAGGACCACAGACCTGCTTACACACCCAGCCCACAGAGACAAGGTGTCCTTGTCCCGAGCTGGGTGGTCCTGTGTGCCAGGCTGTGAGCTGCTCGCTGGAGCGGGAATTCCACTTACAGAATCTCGTTGCCTCTGCACCAAGCATGCTACTTTATTGGACACACAGCGGTGCCCAATAAATGTCTGTTAAACTGAAATGTTACTAGCACATTTTCTTACTACAGTGCTTCTTAAACAGTAATGTGTATACAGTTTGCCTAGTTGAACAAGGGGAACCTTGTTAAAGTGCAGATACTGATTCAGTCCATCCAGGATGGGGGACCTGGATACTGTGTTTGGAACAGCTCACAGATGATACTGCTATGGATCCTGGACCCCACATTGAATAGAAAGGGCCTAGAACATACAAAGTCAAGTCCCTCTTCCTGGCTTACCAGCAGTCACTTGTTCTTCATTCATGTGAGGATGTCAGCAAATGCTTATACATCTCATCCCTTGCCCCCCTGGGCCCTTGCCTGCCCCAAACAAAAATGAGCAGCATACCCAGAAAAGCCAAGCAAATCTTTCAACAGCTCCTAGCTTGCTTGGCTCCAGCCGTGAAACAGCAACACACCACCCTCGTCTCAGCCCCGGACTTCAGGAAGTGCTGGGGGCCCTGTGGCTGCGTGAGAGGCCGATGTGTTTCGGATGTTTGAGCTTCCCTGGCACAGAGTGGCCTTCAGGAGGGGCATTGCGGGAAGCTGGGGGGAGGGCGGGAGAAGTACATTTTCTGTGAGCATTTATGCCCAGGGGAAAAGCTGAATGCTCTAGAGCAGAGCTCTGGATTTTTTTTTTTTTTTTTCTTAAGTAGCGGGAACTGAGTTGCTGGAATTTCTTCTGAATTTAAAGCCAAACAAAAAGTTTCTTGCGGTTTAAGTTACACAGGAAGCTGCTGCCCAGATGGAATGAACGAGAAGAGCTGCTGAGGGAAAAGACAACGAGGGGCTGACGGATGCGAGTGAGCAGCATAGGACCCAGGGCCCATCACAAAGCACTGCTCTTGGTTGGGGCACGCTGCCCACTTCTGTGCTCTCAGCATTTCAGGGAAAGAACTGACTGTACCAGTCTTCCTCCAGGATCAAAATGGAAAATAAAGGGGTGGGTACATGTGAAAGTGATGTGTACACTGTGAGACACTACACATGTAAATGATTACCATGTCTTTGTAATTTACCATAATGCAGGGCCTTGCATGCTATGGGATCTTGCTTTGTTTGGTTTCCTGACTGATTGGCAGTCAGACCAGACAGTTCCCCTGCCCCTAAGCTACAAGGCTCTCAATTCAGCTTTGCTCACATGTGAGGCTGCAGCCAGCACCTGCTGCTCCCAGGGGCAGGAGTCATTCACTTCTACTGGTAATCCCCAGACTTTGTTTTTCTCAGCGCCTCAAGCTCCCTCCCCACTGCCTTCCTGGCAGCCACAGAAGGGGCCTGGCCAGAGGGGTGTCTCCTTTCCTCTCCAGCCAGCCCCTGGTGGGAGCATTCCTGGCAGTGAAAGGAGCCTGGGGTCAGGTCTGCAGGGTCCTGGGTTGACCTCTTGTGGTGTCTGGCTTTTTCCCTGCAGGAGCAAGGGGCCACTGAGGGCTGGCAGCAGCTCATCTCTCAGACCTTGTTCCCTTTTTAGAAACACTTCATGTCTCTCTACTCCATCGGCATGTTTACGTTATAGAAATTACCTCTTCCTTGGATTAGGTGGGTTGAACTCATAGTTCTGAGCTCTGCATTGAGTGTTATCAAATTGATAACTCGAGACAGACAGCAGTGGGAGTGTTTACACCACAGAAATCAAATGCTACAAACCAGGGCTTCCCTGCCCCTCCCCGCCCCAAAGAGGGTGGCTAAATACTTACCAACATCCTCCTGGTTATGACCACTTGTGAAGGTGACATAGGGATGGGGGAGAGTCCAGGTACAGAGGGAATTTTCCTTCCTTCCCCGTCATCTGTGCTGGCCACCCCTGAGTAGCTCAGTCGAACTTAGGAGTTCTGTTCTCTGGGACTCTCTTTGGACACTGCCTTCCCCCCACAAGGGTTAATCCGGTTCTGTTATTCAAGGCCTCTGCCCTGGAGCAGAGCTAGACTTACTCCAAGGTGCGTCGTAGACAAGACTTACTTGGATGTCCCTCCTCTCCCTTCATCCGCTTCCGCCCAGCGCCCTGAGACCCACACTGTGTCTTCTCTGACATCCTTTCTGCTCTTTTCTAATGACCGGCCACCAGTGTGCTCGTTCAGAAAGATTGGGGCAATACTTACCCAGGGATGTTTTGGGAGGTGGGGGTATTTCATTAGGGATTAAAGTTGTAAGTCCAAGGAAGACCACACTGATCATTCAGTCACCACTGGGGTGGGGAAGTGCTTTTTATATTACACAGCTTTCCAGACTTTGTAGTATTTTAAGCCATCATTTTGGGGGTTGGAAGTCACCTAGAGATCTTTAGGCCTCATTTTACAGGCAAGGAAGCTGAGGCCCAGAGAGGTTTCCCAAATGACTGAACTGCGACGCAAATGAAGATCTCCCAGTCCCTTTGCCTGTTTTTTCACTTGAGTGTTGAAAGGGCTGTCATCTCCTGTGAATTATGGGTGACTGCCGCTGCTGGAGATGTTAGAATGAACAGTTACCCAGAGCTAAATACTCCTCATCGGGATCTGGCCATTTCTGTCTTTCCTTGTCCTTTTTCTTTGCAAAGAACCTTGAAACTAGACTGGCCTGTTTGCCTTTCCACCATTTAGAGTTAATGTAAAAACTCAGGCTTGAGAACCAGGTTTGGTTGTTTATGTGAAAAGGGAATAGGAGATAAGAACCTTGATTTGTCTAGGCTCTTACCCTGTTCTTTAATAAAGGGACTTGAGGCAATGTCCTGGAGGCTGGTATTCCCAGGATAGAATTTTTGGAGGTGGAGCAAGCAGATAAAGATGTGCCTTAGACAGGATGTCAGATGTAAAGGGCCAGTGTCTGTAGGATGTATACTCAAGGGCTGGCCATCGGCCCCTACGGGGAAAGACGTCACAGGTAGTACAGAGCCTGATGACCTGGTGACCAGCCGATGCTGACACTGCTGGTTGGGGACCACACTTGGAGAATCACTAGTATGGACAATCTGCTGGTGTGACCTGAGCATCAGAATTTTTTCAGACTTCCCAGGTGATTCTGATGTACGGCAATGGCTAAAAACTATTTCAAATCATTGGTTTATTACATCATCTGATAAGTACTCACTGGTCAGATTGTGTGCCAGGCACCGTGTTGAAGTGGCAGGGACCTTTAGGCATTCCACGGATGACAGAGCCATGACAGGAAGCAGAGCCTGACCAGGGTCACCCGGCAGCCTTCTCTATCCTTTGCAGAAGTAAAGTGCAGTCTCCATCCTCCCGCTGCTTTCCTGTGAGTGTGCGCGTGCAGCAGGTTGCCAGTGGGAGTGCCATCTGCCCTAAGCCTGCTTCCCCTCTCCAGCCAGCTTCTCACTGAAGTTTGATGTTTTCTTGCCAAATACAGGATGATAGGCTATTTACCTCACTCTGGAGGTTGACTCTTGTGCAGATTCTGCCCTCCTAGGCACTTAAGGAACCAATCAGTCAACCAGCTGGCCCTGGCAACCTGGAAAACAGCCAGCTGCTCTGGAATAGGTTGATTGCACCCCAAAAGTGCCCTTTCTTCCTCTCCCCATCACTGTGTTTATAGTTCTGTTGTCCTCCTTTGAGCCCGCTCCTTTACTGGGTTTGTGCTCCTCGATGGGGTCTGTATTTTCTGAGGCCTTCCGGAATGGCTCTTTTTGCCCAGTTTGGGTGCTAGGCTGAGAATGCCCTTGTAGTCTGTGTTTTGTGCCCTGGGCAGATCTGAGCCTGGTTGGTCTGGTCCCGCGGGGCCACTCACTGCCCCATGCTTGTGTGTGTGCCATGTAAGGAGGAGCGTATGTGAGTCCCCATGCTGCAGGGTGCCCACGCCCCATGGCTCTGGCAGCACCAGATTCTTTTGCATAGCCTTCGCCTGCAGGGTGCCATTGCCACCCACCAAAAGGTAGCACTAATATGTGTGTGCAACCTGCAAATGACAATGTAAACAGCAGGCGACACATGTACAGGAAGGCAAATTTTAACTAAACGTCTGTTCTCCAACTCAGCCTGCCTGTAAGGATACAGGCTGCCAGTCAGGTTAAGAGGGTTCCCTCATGCGGAGTGGACCAAGTGAAAGAACTGGGGCTTCACTGAAATTGGATGCCTTCGATTAATTATACACCAAATGCATCCCACATGGGGACAATGTGCCCCCAGGAGGTTAGCAGAGCTGGCAGGTGCCAAAGGGTCCTGAGAGATGCTGGGTCTCCTCTCAGGCAGTGTGAGGGGTCGCAGGCAGGACAGAGGGAAGCTGTGAGAGTCGGGCTTTTGTGTGTGAAAGTGGAGCACATTGGAGAGAAGAGCACAGGGCCCATCAGCAAATTGTGTCTCTTCCAGGGGACGCAGCTGTTAAGGCCTTGGGTGCAATAGTCATCTCTAGTTTGTTGGAGCCCCTGGGAGGGAGTGGGTCAGAGGAGGGGAACCAGTGGTTTCCAGAGGCAAACCTCTGGGACAAAGATCATTGTCAGAGTGATTTCTTAGGGAAACCTGCAGGGAAGGGATGGAGAAGACCTACATCTGTGAGATGTGTGTGTGCTGCCTGGGCTCTGGTAGATGAAGGAAATCAGATATGTACAATGGAAATTCATTCATGCAACAAATATTTATTGTGTTCCACCAGTGTGCTGGCATGGTGCTAGGCTCTGGGGTTTGGCGGTGAGATCAATGCGGCCCCTGCCCTCACTGTACCGTCGGGGGTATGAACATAGAGGGAACTGCAGGAAATGTGTCTCAGGGCCACAGCACAGTGGCCAAGGTGATGGCACACTGCGGACGCCTAGATACGAAATGACTTTTTAGGACCCTAAGTGCTCAAACCCAGGTAGTCTTTCTTCTGCTTATAAAAGAACAACTTTCCTAGTTTGGTATTTACATGCGCACACTCAACGCAGCTCAAGTTCTGCCTCTACTGCTAGGAGGACATTTATGTCAAATCCCTGAAATCAAACACAATCACTGAAAACCTGCGTTGGGAAGATCACCTGGTCTGCCCCTCTTACTGTAGAACATGAGGATACGGAAGCCAGGAAAGTTAAGGGATTTGAGGCAGCTCGTTAGCCGTACAGCTCGGATGGAAATCTGCTTTCCTGACTCCCAGCGTAGTGTTCCTCTGACTTTGCCTCATTGGGTCACTTGTGCAAAAATGAAGCCAATTCACAGACGTCCTCGGGCACTTATGGCCAACTGGTCACTCTGAGGAGTGCATGTTTTAGTGGGCACAGCAGAGCTGAAGTGTGCGGGTGGGTGAGTGTGGACAGGTGGAGAATCAGCATCAAAGAGTGCCTCTGGCCAGCACCTGACCCCTCAGCAGGTGTCAGGGCACTTGGGGATCAGGGCGTCAGGAAGGGGTGATGCTGGGACAATGTCTTTGGGACCTCTCTGGTCTCAGCAGAGCAAGTGCCTGTTTCCAGAGGGGAAAATGATTCCTCCAGAATGCCCTGCAGGGCGACAGTCCCAGGAGTGAAACATCAGAGCAGGCACCTTGGAGCATAAGTATAAGAATGCAGGAGAAAGTGCTGGTTGGAGGCAGAGAAAATGCCCTCTTTGGGGTAAAGAGATTGTCTGTGTCATGGAACTTCCTTTCCCAGCCATGCCGATCTGGGGAAAGATGACGGGGGGCAAATGGGAAGGCTGCAGTGGGAACATGATCAATTGTACTGTCTATGAAAAGTCACCAGACGACGCCCACCTGGGCTCATGATGGGGACATGCTCAGGGCTGCTCCACCCAGGACCCCTCCTTCTGGACCCAGACTGTTCCACTCAGTGTCATGGGGAGTGAGGCGTCCAACCCGTGCTGAGAAAAGGAGTCCAGGGCTCATGCCAGAGTAAGATGTTAACTTTGTCTGGAGAGGTGGTACTTTTCATAGGCAACCGAGATGTGTGTGAAAGGAGTAACCCCCAGGAGTGACATTTCCGGTAGCAACAGCGCTGGTTATAGGCTCTTTGGGACACAGGAATGATTTCCTGACTGCTCTGAGAGAGCACATCCTGGCTTTCCCAGGATGTCTTGTCTGAATGAGCCACCCTATCGAGGGAAAATGGTGGTGGTTTGTTTGTAGCATGGATTTTAGTTATGTCAACTGGATTTCAGTGCTCAGTTCTACCAGTTGCCAACCACGTGGGCAGTTCACTTAAATTTGGTGAGTCCTGGATTCTTTGTAATATGAGGTAATAACCAATACATCGTAGGACTAACAGTATCTAAAGTACCTAATAGTGTGTCTGAGTCATCGGAAGCACTGAAATGGTACCCCTTATTAAAACAAAACAATAAAAGGTCTTTCCTTGGAAGCCAAAAAGAGTTCTTTGGAAATGGAGCAGTCTTTTAAGGAGGGAGCCTCACAATCCAGAAACACCAGCCAAAACAATCAAAATGGAACCCAGACGGGTATTTGTACAAGGGGCCCCTTGCTGCCCTCCCTACTCCACTGCTTGCCCTGGAGCCGTCGCCGAGAATTTGCCTGCACCACCTACTGGTAGCGTCTTGGAACTACAAGCTCTTTTTCTGGCTTGGGCTCCTTGGTGAGTAGGACCAGGGAGGGTGGGGAGAGGCAAAGGAAGGTAACTAGTAGTTTTGCAACTGTTTTGATTACTTCAAATTGAGATGTTTATAAATAAGATGTTAGAGTCTAGAGATTTTGTGTGGTCTTATGTTCGGCATAAATATAGTTTTATGAAAACTTGTCACAGCAGCATCCTGCAGTGGAGAACGTGGGATTTGGCTGTGTTAGGAGCTAGATGTGACTTCCGAATGGCAGCATTTAGAAGTGCTGTTTTTGGGGGGAGCACATCTGGACCACTTTTGGTGTGCTGTTTGTCCCTCCCAAGAGGCAAGAAAGGTAAATGTAAGCCACCCACTGACGTTGGCCCATTTGCTATTAATGTCACCTGTTACTACGTGGGAGAAGTGATACATATACAGAAAGAAGAATTTTCAGAAATCCTCAGCCAGAAGAAGAGAGAGATCTAACTTAGGGAGCTGTGGCACATTTCGTTGTGAGTTTTGGTGTGGAAGCGTCTTTCTAACAGTGAAGCCGAAAGAGGGCTGTTGCAGCTTCTCACTGCTCAGTCGGGTTAGTGAGCTGCCTGGTCTGGGCTGCTCTGCGCCTGTCAGTTAGCCCAGCAGGAGGGCATCGCTGGGATCAGGAACCAGGGAAAGTCGCTTAAGCCCTACTAAGTGCCAGGCCTTGTGCTGGTTCCTGGGGAGGCAGACGCATATAGGACCTGATCTCATCCTTCCGAAGACGGTAGTTCAGGAAGCGACACAAGCTTGTGCTAAATTGTGTAACAGTGAAGTGACGGACGAGTCCCACGAGACAGGTCACCCTTCCTTTGAATATCAGGGAAGGCTTATGCATGTGTCTCGTTACATGTGGTTCCCGACCTCTAAGATGGCGATTCAGTTTTCCGTACACTTACTGTGTCCTTTCTCTGTGTAGAGAACGTTGTTGTAGACGTCACAGGTACTTGGAGAAGGAGAAGGCTGGGCACCCTTTCTCACCCTCCGTGTGTGCTCCCACTCCCAGCTGGTGCAGCACAGAGGTCAGGAGCACTAGTTCAGGCGTCAGCCCACATTTGAAACCTCTAGCACTCTCAGCTGTGTGACCTAGGCCCACTTAGTAAACCTCGCTACAGCCTCATGTATTCAACCAACAAACATGTATTGAGCACTGCGTGGGCATTGGTGTTATGGTGACCAGAGCAGACAAGCTAGAGGAACTGAGGTGGCCGGGCCGGGTAAAGGATGTACAGATGTAGGTAAACAGGGGAGGAAGGGCAGGGAGCTGCTTTCTCTAAGTGACCTGAGGATCTTCTAGTTCTCAGCCAAATCTCTACTCCAAATGGGCAGAGCCTTGTGAAGGGCCAAGTGGAGATATGTTTCAGTGCCCCTTCCTGCCTTTCTCCTCATTCCGTTTCATCTGTGTCCTGCATCACTAGACCCACACTGGAGTGCTGGTGGGAAGCTGCGTGCTGGGTACAGGGGCACTGCCAATGAGCTTTCTAGAATTGCTTCCTTTTTTTTAATTGTCTGGCACATTTATTCGTTTGAAAAGCCCTTGGACACTTGGAAATTCCACTTCCCTCTGTAGCTCCTTTATCCCTTCCTTAGTGTATGCCCAGGCACAAATACTTGCGTATGATTTGGTGTCGTGGGGCTCTGGTCAAATCTGAGCCCTGGTGGGTGCATTTCAGGCTTAGGGGTGGGAGACGGAAAGAGTGGAACAGGAGGTCAGGAGGCACCTGGACCCTGAGGTCTGGAGGAGCCAGGGGTTTAGCGTGTCACGCTGTGTTGTCATCTCGATGCTTCTTCATGTCTGAGCATCTGTCCCCTAACCGTGGTCCAGAGGGCCAGAGGTGGTTAAGTCTTCATAACCCATGAAGGCCTCCTGCTAGGACATAGTAATATTTTCAAAATCTTCTCTGAGACCCAGAAGTGAAAGAAATGTGCTCAAGTCGTAGCCCTGGTGTGCTAGAACAGACACAAGCAGTTTTTTATGATAGACGTAAATGCTCTTTTGCTTATTAACAATGAGCTTTTGGTCAATATGAGTGATTCTCATCTCATTGTGACATGATGACATAAGTGTGGTCCTATGTGTAGGCAGTGGGATAAACTAAATGTCTTGTGCACTTAATAAGCGTTGGTATAATTAGTATTTTTCAATCCTGTGACTCCATGAATGCCTCTAAACCTAGAATTTTTCATAATTTGACCTTTAGAATAGCTTGCTTTGGTTTATTACTTATTTTTATATGTATATGCTTCACTTTCCAAAACAGGTCATACATTTATCGTTTTCATTCATATCTCTACCAGAGCCTAGAATAGTGCTTGATTGTTATAAACAATAATGTTTGATGAATAACCAATAGGTTCCAGCCACTCCCAGTGTCTGCCAGAGCCTGTACTATATTATAATTCATCTTTATTCTTGACATGACAGGGAACTCTTGTAGGAACCCTAAGATCAAGTCTCCTTTTGTAGGTACTAATATATTAGTTTAACCATTTCGTAACTGTCTAATAATATGTGCCAGCCATTGTTAAGTGTTAGCGATCCAAGCTAATACAAGGGACAATTCTGGCCATGACGGGTGGTTACCATCCACGTGGGGAGACATACATTCAAACTGATATAAAGACATAGTCTTTCTATAATTTGAAATTAAATATCAATTAATGACATATCAATACAGAGTATGTATTAATAATTTCAAATGGAGGGAGTGCTTTTTGCTTGGTGTAAAGGGAGAGAATTCCATAGAGGATATATTTGATTTGAAGCCTGAAGCTAAGTAGGACTTAGCCAGGAAAAACGGTGGTGGGTAGTGAAAAAGGGGAGCGTGTCATAGGCAGAGAGAAGAGCAGAGCCCATGGCGTGAGGCATGAGGATGGCTGACGTGTTTGAGGGGCCATGAGTGGGAGCCTGGCAAGGGCGAGGACGCTGGAGGTGGAGGTGGGGCCCAGAGCATGGAGGCCTTGGGTATCCGGGAAAGGAACTGGGTCTGTTCCTGTGGACAGTCAGGCAGTGCCCTGATGGCACTTGGCAAGGCCTGCCTGGTGGTGGTGGAGAGCAGGTGGGAGAAGGGAGCATGGACAGGGAGACTGGTCAGGAAGCCATTGTGGTAGGTCAGAGAGGTCAAGAGCACCCGGGTGGGAATCCAGGTAGAAAGCAGGTCCCAAAAGAAGCGGTTGTGTGGAGGTAGGAAGGCTCCGCCTCTGTGCTGTGGGAGCACAGTGTAGAGACTGAAGAATGCCAGCAGGGCCTGGGTGGGTGGGGAGGTGATGGCCAATGAGAGTGGAGTTCATACCATCCAAGCCAGACAAGCCCAAGTGGAGCTGCTGCTCAAAGAGGCTGAAAGCCCGGCCACGAGTGGGCTGGGCTGTCTGTCCGTGTACGCATCTGGTGTGCAGCCAGTCACGCCTGCCCCCGCTCGGGAGCTGCACAGCCACTGAGGCAGTAACTGGGCTCACAGTTCTGTGGCGTACTCTTCCCAGGGAAGGGTTGGTTTGGGATTTCTCTCCCATTTCACCCTCTTCCCTCCTCCCTCTTCCACCATGTCTTCTGGGGCCTGGGTTATTGCAGGAGTCTTCCAGCTGGCCCCCTGTACACAGCCTCCCACGACACAGCCCTTTATGCGTGCCTCTGCTACAGTCTTCTTCCTAAACCCCCTTTTACATTTAATCCCCCTTTTACAAGCTTCTGTGGCTCCTACAGCCTAGATATTAACATCCTTAATCTGACAGGTGGCCATGAGCACCCCCCCAACCTGTTCCCCATTATTCTCCTTTAGGAATTTGTTAATGTGGCCAAACTGATTACATCCTTATTTCTTATGCATGTCATGCCCCTCCCCACTTCTGTTACCCCATCTAACATGCCTCTTCCTCTTCTGCCTTTCAAGGTTGCAAAGCAAACTTCCTTCAGGAAGCACCGCGCTCTGACGTCTTGCAGCCCTTACCCTACACACCACACATTTGGCACACGGCAACTGTACCTGTGCGCCCCAGTTTCCAGGGCAGGGAGTTTTCTTATGTCTTCTTGTGTTCCCAGTACTTTTCAGAATTCCCTAAAAATAACACTATTCAATGAACGTGTGTTGGTAATGATGGTTCTGGCTCAGCTAAGGGGGCCCAGTACACGCCAGAATGAGAAGTGGTCAGGGTTTAAAAGTAACAGTACTGTGTATTCATCACAGTGGGTCAGGCACATACTCGGCCCATCACCATCATCATGTGATCTAATTGCCGTAACCACTCTGTGGCTTGATGGGCGTTACCTCTGTTTTGCAGAAGAGTGAGCGGAGGCTCTGGGAAGTCCAAGGTCACACAGCTAGTAACTGAGAGATGTGGCAGTAGGACAACTGTCGGATTCCAATCCCACTCTCTTACCTTCTCAGTGTGCAGCCACGATTCGCATTTTCTATCACAGATTGCATGGGGTGTTTTCGTTGTTTTGTTTTTGTGAATATGTTGCTTCTCTATCCCCATGATTGGGTCTTGCCTTCTTCTCGAATATGGGAACAGCCTTGTTAAGAAGCAAGGAGAATGGAAGAGGTGTCACATGCCAGAGTAGTCAGAAAAATGGGGTTGCTCAGCAGGTGTCATAAAAATGGATGACTTGTGCCCTGTGCCTTAGAGTAAAGATGGGAAAATGAAAAGGGAGCGGGGAAAAGAGAGATGTTGACAGATGATGAGTGAGCACGAATGTTTCTCCATGCTAATGGAGTGGGGAGTGACAGCCACTCGGCTCTAATGGTTATGAGGACGCACAGGGAATCTTTACCCTGGCGACAGAGGAACCTAAAACCTCTGGCTGCACACAGGGCTGAAGCATTGCTACAATGGTCTGGCCTCGCAGGCCAAAAGACAGGTCACAGGCAACGAAGACAGTTGCTAGTTAGCAAAACTTTACCCTGACCCTGGTTTTGGTGGTTTTTTAGCCTCTGGACCCTCAAGGAGTCCAAGGCCATTTGCAGCTCTCAGCTGGGACAGGTAGAAGGCTGGAGGAAAGTTACTGGGATCCAAAAGGATGCAGGCCCATTTTTCCTTACCTTCCACGGTCAACCCAAAGAAATATTGGGAGCTGCTTTCAAATATCCTCAACCCGAACCACCGCTGCCCACAACCACTACCCACACTACGGCCAGGCTCTCTGGTCCCAACCTCCCACTTTAAGGTCACCCACATCAAACTGAGACCATCTAAGTTCTCCATCCTGGAGCCAAGGAGCGAGGACAAGGGGAAGGGAAGCAAGGGTTATAAGGCCCATAAAGTAGTATAAAATGACCCAGCTCATCTGTGGTCCAACAATAGGGAAACATCCATCTATATGGGGTGGACGTTTTTCTTCCTTGCAAATGCCCCACTGCCTGAAACCCCACTATACAGCTTTGCTCTGCTTCCATTATCCCATATCCTCCAGGGAAAGACACAACTTGAACTTGCTACCACCCTTATCAGAATCACCTTGTTCAGCACAGGTCAAATACATCCACAGAACTGACTGAGGAAATGGAGACGGCCTTCGAAGCCAACTTTGTCTTCATCACCATTGGCCTGGGTCCTGCCTTGGGGGTGCAGCCCTCTGCTAGTTTGTGGGAGAAAAATATCCGCCATAAGAGGAAAGCTGTCCCATAGGACAAGGAAGCAAACAACTCAATAAGAAAACCTCCTCCGACATGTTCACAAGCTTCTTGAGAGTGACCCCTCCACCTACGCTCCAAGTTTCTGTCATCGTTCATCCTCTAGAGACAGGCAGCCCAGAGACATGGGGCAGCCTGCACAGGGCGCTGCCTTACTGCCGGCAGCAGCTTCCAGCGGCATTCAAAGGCTCATGTTCCATCCACAGCGCTGGCTGGGCTCTGAGACAGAAGTTCTGCCTGTACCAGGAAGACAGGACAAATAGAAAACCATCAGTAGAATCAGAAAGCTGGCATTAGCGGACAAGTACCCTGGCTTGATTCACTAATGCTGTTATTATGGTTGTTATTTTTAATTCCTCAAGAGACAATGGGTACAGAGAAAATGGGCTGTTGTCTCTGGTTCCCAAGAGGACAGGCCGAGGGGAGAGATGCTAAGGAATCTTCTCTGTAGAATTCCAACACCCAGCTGCTGTGTTTCCCCACGGTCACTAAGCCTCGCGGTGCGCTTATGAATTTTGTGAGTGGTATTTTAACAGCAAAACCACTCAGGTTGCATCTCTGAGAATCTTGGGTCCTCTCCTTCTGCTTGGTCAGATATATACACATATATGTATGTGTGAAATACATATAAATATGTATGTGTGTGAATATTTATATTAGGTGTGTAAATATATATGTGTGCATATACACATATATTTTTTGTGTTTGATTATTTCTCCATACCCCGTGCATATACGTATGTATATAATGTGTGTTTACTGGTATCTATTTCTAACAGCTGGATATAGCGATGTGTTGCAGCACTCCAACCCTTGGCCAGAAAACAAAACAAAACAAAACAAAAAACCCCACACATTTAAAGGGGAAGAAGGAAGAGGACAGGGAGGAGGGGGCTGGGCGGAGGCAGAGGGGAGAAAAGTGCCTGAGGGACATCGTCTTTTCTGTTCCAGGCCCCTTAGTGGTTATTCCTTCCTGGCTTGTCCTGTCCGGAGGGGACAGTGTTCCCAGTGGTTACAACCACAGGCTTTGGTGTCCGAAAGTTTGGTGCAAACACTCAGATGTGCCATTGTGGCCCTAGTCCAGGCCTCAGTTTCCCTGTCTGAGGAAGAGGGGCAGTTCCTCCTGCTGCTCACAGGTGGTTGGAATACTGAAGTAAAGGGAGGTGTGGGTAGAGAACACCGACCCTGCCTGCCCTGTGAGAAGTGCTCGAAGTTTCCTTCGAGCACAAGAAATAAAATAGTTCATATTATGATGAGAGCGAGAGTTTAAAATTCCAGCAGCCCTGAGGTGACAGTGTCTTATATTCACATGGAGGCTCCATAACCAAGAATATTCATTTCTGCCCAGGAACTTGGGAAGTGAAAAGTGGAGTCTGGAGGCCTCTCAGGCTGCTGGCAGCTGGCCATGGCGCCGTCTGCGGCCATGGAGTTGGGTTCCGGTCCTCGTGTTTCCTCCCACCAGGTCTCGGCAGGTCACTTTCCGTGTGGATCATAGTGTGCTCATAGAGGGGCTCTCTGAAGCCCACCCAGCCCCGACCTTGTGTGCCCCAGAAGTCCAATTGTGCAGGCAGTGTGCCAAAAAGTGACTTACAGAGTGACACCAATGTGGTTACCGCCTTCTTGGCACTGACTTGCTAAGTTGAGTGTGGGGTGTGTGTGTGTGTGTGTGTGTGTATTATACTCTGTGTTATTTACTCTTCCTAATGAGACTGAACTGAGCTAGTGAGGGTATTAAAACATTTTAGTGTTACTAGTTTTAAAATTAGCTGGAAATGTTAAGTCCCCTCTCACTTTGTTTATGTGAAAAAGGCCAGGGATGAATGGCCAGCGTCGTTCATCCTAAAAAAGATACGTGTATGAGCTACATGTTAGAATCACCACGGAAGCTTTAAAAATATTGATGTGGGGTGTTCTGGGCCCCATGTCTTTATTTGCTCTCCCCGCTTCCCCAGACAACATATTTTTTTTAAGTTCTCCAGGAGATTCTAACATGCAGTTGGGGTTGCAGCTACTGGACTAAATACACTTTCCAGTGTGTACAGGGAGGGAAGGAAGGAGCGAAGGTCGGCAGGCCAGCCAGTCGCCTCCCATGTCCTGCTCAGTGGGTGCTCAGTAAGTGGTCCCCAGAGGTCTCTCGCCTGACACCTGGCGTTTTAATTCAGGTGCTGTGGGCAGAAGGGCACAGGTGGGATCCGTGCTTCTCCATCCTGAATGAGCATCAAAATCACCGCAGGGTCTCTGAGAAAATACAGATTCTCAAGCTCCACTCAGATTTGCTGAATCTCTGAGGGTGGGAATGAGGAATCATTATTATTATTATTATTATTATTATTATTAATTTTGATAATCAGCCAGATTCAGAAACCACTGGGAGGGAAAGACTCAATCCTCATTTCCCAGGAAAGAAGATTTTACACCTTTCCTTGGGATCAATCTGAGCGCCCTGGGGCCACTAGGTAGACCATTTGGGAGCCATGGGGCCCAGACAGGTACCCCACCCCCCTAAGCCTCATTTCTTCATATGTAAAATGGGAACCATAGTGTACCCACTTCACAGAAGTGTTGGGCGGATTCGAGTTAATGCACATGAACTATTTGGCACATCATAGGTATTCAAAAAACTAACCATCAGCATCATCGTCGATGTCATCCTTTTGCACCTCAAATAGAAGCTAGAGGCTAAAAGAGAAATTTATAAGATTTGTTAAAGAGTATGAAGTAAAAAATTCTGCCCTGAAGTCTGTGGTGACTCTCGTGCCTAAATTGGTTTTGCACTTGTATCTGAACCAAGAACTTCTCTGTGGAGGGTTGGAGCAAGGTTACACGTGTCACACTCAACATGCATTTGTAAAGAATAAAAGTGTCATCGGGAAAACAGATCCTGATTACCATCCACAACGAATTAGTTAACATTCACCATTGAGTGCCTACTGTTTACTCAGCTTTGTGCCCAGTGGTATTACATAAATAGGACAGATTCCCTTCCTTGGGTCATTTGCAATCTGGTCTGGGAAGCACTGTTAGCGCCCTTTACAGAACAGGAGCAAGATGAGAGGATGTGTAACTAAGGGCTAAGTTGTGTCATTGGGACTCTGCAGGGCCAGAGGATTCAGGGCGGGGGCTCAATGAGCCCTGAAGGTGGTTAAAGAAGGCCTCCTGAAAGAGTGGGAAGAGGGCCTTGAGTCAGCAAAATGCCGGTGACCCAAGAAAGGTCCAAGGAGAGGCTTTCAGGCAGCTGCCAGGATGAGAGTGACACAGCGAGATCTAGGATGAGCAGCTGGCCTGCCTGGGGTCCTCAAGCCACACAGCCACTTCACTCCGTGACCTCTGGACAGCTCTCTGTGGTCTGTGGGCATGCACCCCACTTCCTGTCGTGAGCAGTTCCTCAAGGCTGGGTCTGCCCAGGAAGCTGTGGGCACAGCCTGGCACGCCAAGAACACTGGGGAGGTGCTGAACTCCAGGCTGGGCTGCCTCAGGGTGGTGGCCTCCTTTCTCTGTGCCACCATGTAAGGGGCATTGGTACAACTTCTGTCTTAGAAGCCAACCCCACGTCCTCCTTTCCGGTCTATGTGTCTGAAAGGCTTTCCATCTTGTAAAAATTTTAAAACTGGTTGGACTTTACACCTTACATTAGAAATGCTGCAGCCTTAATTCCTCTCCTGTAGAATCACAGAGATGCTCATTGGCGTTTTCAAGGCCCAGAGAAGTCTTACAATAAAGAACGCACGTCACCGCCAAGCGTTCTTCACCACAGAACACTTCTTCCTACATGGCACCTATGAGCATTGTGAGAAACAGGCGTCTTAGGCTAATCTCCTTTGTGAAAACTGGGATGATAAGGTCCCACAGTGTAGAGCCTGAGGGAGCCTTACAGAAATCATTTTCCAAGTGAGATGTACAGAGGCCCTGGATGCTGAGGAGATTTTTCCAAGATTCCCCAGCCTGGCCGTGCAGTGGGCAGGAGCCCAGGTCGTACTCCAGGCTTAATGCTTAGTTGTTAACCTGCTGGAAGTAAGAATGACAGGAGACTATAGGCAGGCTTTGCAATTCAATGAATTATCAGTGTGGTTGGGAGGCTATTTTAAAAATACTTTACATTTGTTTCTGGGTCAGTGATTTTACAAAAGGAATATGATCCAATTGACTTATTAGGAAAAAATTTTCATAAACTGTGGTTCACTTACAAGAAGACGTGTTTGGGTTTCTGAAAAGGATACTGCTTTTGAGACTGGATGATTTTCGTGACTGACAAGTGTTTACGAATTCAAATCTGGCCACCTTGGCTACTCTGTGAACCCCGCACAGAGAATTCCTACCCAAAGGCCTCATCAGAAGCTATAGAAGCCATTCACGTCTGTGGCCCTCCACTGGGAGACTGTCCCACCACTGGGACTTTGGCATGGAGACTCCCTGGTCCTTGTCCTGTCAGGAGTAGAGAAGATATTAGGAGCCTATGGCTCTGTGTGGTAGCACTCCCCCACCTCCTTCCAGGCCGGCCCAAGCGTGAGAACCAGTGCCAAGCTCATCTGCACAGGCGCTCACCTTGTGTGTACCCTCCATGTCCTCCCAAAGGTGAGCTGCAGGAAGCCACCAATTCCTGGAAATCCCTCTTGTATCTCTTTCCTCCTGGAAGCCTGAGGAATTCTCTGCTCTGCTGGATGGGGGCTGTCCTATCTATATCTGTGTCCTCTCCCCTCTGATGGTTCATAATGAGCCAGGGTTAGAGGCAGGGTGGGTTGCATGCAGGTAAGGAGTGGACACTTACCCTCTCACACATATGTATATGCTCTGTCTTTAAAAGGGTTAAATACGTCAATAGCTTATTCATCAAAATGTATCCAGACCTATTTTTAGTGTTTTGAACATGTTGACTCTTACATAAGATTCATTCAGTATATATAAACTATTCAGTAAATATTGCCTCACGAGAAGAATGATATTTTGGTCTGTTTGGTGTCTCTGCCCTTCATGTTCTAATTTAGGATTGGGGAGCATGTTGGCTCCATCTCCACTTGGGAGGCCTTAAGACTGATTGCTCTGGCTGGATCTCACTGCTGTGGCTTTGGTGAGGGGCTTGCACGGTGCCTGCAGGCTCTGTGGACAAGGACCCGGGTCACGGTAGGGGAGGTGGGAGAGCTGGCCCTTCTTGCTGCAGGGAGATAACGGCCTGGAGCTGCGGGTGCCTCTGTGTGGGAACGTCGCTCTGGGCCCTCTTTCCTCTTTTGACTCACCTCCTTCTGACCTGTCTCCACCCTCCCCTCCCCTGCATCTCATCCTTTAGCTAAGGCGGGAGACCAGCCTCAAGCTGGGGGACCTCAGGCATTAACCGGTGGGGTGTGGCTGAGGGCTGCAGCCAGTGTTCTGTTGGCTCACGGACGTGTCTCTCGGCCATGCCGATGTCCTACAGATCAGAAAATGAGTGAAGGGATCTGTATGAGTTTGCCAGGGCTGTCGTAACAAAATACCATGGACTGGGTGACTTAAACAACAGAAATTAATGTTCTCACAGTTCTGGAGCCTAGAAGTCCAAGATCAAGGTGTGGGCAGGGGTGGTTTCTCCTGAGGCCTCTCTTCTTGGCCTGGTAGCCACCTTCTCCCTGTGTCCTCACAGTGTCTTCCCTCTGGGTATGTCTAAACTTCCCCTTCTTATAAGGACACCAGTCGTATGGGTTAGGGCCCACCCTAATGACCTTATTGTAACGTAATTACCTCTGTAAAAACCCTATCTTGAAATGCAGTCACATTGTGAGGTACTAGGGGTTCGGACTTCAACATGTGAATTTGGGGGACACGTTTAGCTGTAGCAGAACCCGTCAGTGGATTTGTCTAACTGGGCACGACTACCTTGAAAGGTTTATACAAAGGGTGAGATCCTGTGTCTAAGTCCCACGGAGGCACCCAGGCACTAGCGGTGGCCCGAGAACCAGCGTGCTTGGGGAGTGAGCTGCGTTGGGGTAGAGACAGGTCTTGTTGGGCTTCGAGTCCTCCCTGTGCACATGGAGTGTGCACTGTCTGTGAGCAGGTAATGGAGATGGAGCCTGGGGAGGGCGTCTCGCAGTGGCCCAGCTGTGGCCCTGCTGAGGCGTGGTCCTTTCTCAAGAAGAGCCGCCGCATGTGCCTGAGTAGGTGGCTCGGTCGCCCTCACCTTCCCAAGGTAGGCAGGCAGTAGCTAGTGTGTGTCACTGCTTGTCAGAGCTCTGAGAGTTCAGGTGAGGGCAGAGGAGGGGAAGTCTGTCCAGGGCTCTGACTGGTGGGAAGTGAGATGTCAGAGGGTGGGTTCTGGTGAGTTACAAACCTGTCAGCCAGAGTTAGCATAGACCCTGTGTAATGTGTGTACACGCGTGTGCATGTGCATGTGTGTGTGTAAAGCGGCGCAGGGGTGTGAGAAGGCATAGGCCCTAGATGAACCTGCAGATGCTTTCGTCCCCTCCAAGCCAGGCCTCACCAAGCGATGGCAGTGTCATAAGCATCTTGATGCACTAACACAGCACTGTGGGAGGGCCGCCTCGTGCCAGCTTTCTCGGAACACGTGACATCACCTCCACGGTCACATGTTTTGTCCTCTGTGTTGTAGCTCCTCTTTCCACCCCATGAGCAGAGCCAGAGTAACTCTGTAAAGCTGTAAGAGTAGTGCCAGCTCATGCTGAGGGAGTGTCGGGGGACGACTCTGTAAAGGTACAGAGAACAGAGGTGTGCAGGCCACTAAGCATTCCCAAAGGGCTCAGCACGTCAGAGCTCCTGGGAATGGGCCCTCTCTACACCGTACAGGCACTTAGGTTCATGCTACAATACCTAGTTGCTTTGAAACTCAAAATATGCTCTTTGCATCCAAACGCCAAACTAAGGTGAGATTTGCTCCATGTCCACAGCTGGGCACAAATAGGGGGTGAGGGAAAAGAGATGCAGGGAAGGGCAAACCACGTGTGCCGATGGGAGAAGTGGCTGCACCTAGGAGTTTTCCATTCTCACAAAGCTTTCATTTTGAATATGACATTAACTTCTCACCTGGTTGAACAGGGCTCTAATGAGCTGGATGGCCGCTGTGTGAGTGTGTTTGTTTCCAGGACAATATCTGCTTGGGCGTTAGCACCATTCTGAGCTGCTCAGAGGCCCACCACGGGGCAGCCTCCTCAGCAGGGGCCGAGGGAGGCATCTAACAGCCATTTATTTCCCTGAGCTCCTGACCCACACGCAGACACGCACCGCTGGGGTAGTTCTTTACTGAGTCTGGCTTGTCCTGTCACGCCCCCCCACCCCCAACCCTCGCCACACACACACAGCCCTTCCTATGCCCAGTACCTGGGCCTGGGAACATGGAATTTAAAACTTGAGGGAAAGTCTGAGGTCACTTAATTCAACCCCATAAGTTTACTCAGGAGGAAGCCAAGACTCAGGCTCGGAGACTTGTCCCCAGTCATCAAGTCAAGTCCATGGCGGCCAAGTGGAGGCCAGCTCTCCTGGCCCCGTCCGGGGATCCTCCCCAGGTGACAATGTATTTGTCTTACCCTGGATGTCCTCCCACCATCACGCCTTCCTTTCAGCTGTGCCTGTTTTACAGGTTCAGAAACCACTCGGACGGGGCCTTCTCTTCCGCATCACCCAAAACAGTTTGTGAGAGAGCCCGACCTGTGACATAATGTTGACAATAGCAGACACCTTTCCAGTGCGTACTGTGCCAGGCACTGCTTTAAGTATATTACTTATGTTAACTTATGTTAAGGAACGTGCCAGCAGTTATGCAGCTGTGGGGGTGGAGCCAGGACGAGAGCCCAGGTAGTCTTGCTCTAGATCCCACATTCTTAGCCGTAGCTGTCTTACCTCTGCAGGAAGGCCTACTGTGCCACTCATTCTGTTGGGCAACAGGCTGCTAAGATGTGAAAGGGACTTTGGAAACTTCCAGAAGCTGTGGTTTGCTGTGCAGATTGATGTTTCCCAGGCGCTGGTCTGTGGTGGGAAGCATGGAAAGAGCAGACACAACACACCTTCAGCCTGTGCACTCTGGTCAGACACACTCGGGCTGAATGCAGGGCCAGCAGGCAGCCTTCCAGGAAGGAGGGAGGCGTGGCGCTGAGGGCCTTGCTCACGCCCGTCTACCATCTTGTCCTGAGATTCTGCCAGAGAGCACGTACCGGGGGCCACCTGGACATTGCTCACAAACAGCTCAGAGCCTTGGGACTTAAGTCGTCAGAAAGTTAAGTCCTGGAATCTTTCGTCCCGTGGAATATAAAATGAAAGGGAAAAAGACCCTAAAAATAATTCCTCCTCTGCTTCTCCTCACCCCTAACTACTTCGAATGTCAATCTTTTCCCCCAAACCACACCCGAATACCTCTGAAACTGTACCTCGCTGTGTTTCACACTGTTCCAAAGAATGTTGGATAAATTTTACTTGTACAAAGGATCTGCCAGTCAAAAAAAGTTTGAGACTTGATGGCTTAAAAACATGCTGAACAAGTTGATTTGCCACTGGACTTACCAGGGGTCATTACTATGTGACTATGCTTTGGAGGAAGAGCTAATACACATCCATCTCACATACTCATGCAATGAAGTGTTTCCAAGGCCTGTTTGTCTGGGAACAGCTCCTGCAATGACAGTGACAGGAAACAAAATAGTGGCATCCAATTCCAATTCCGGGGAATTAGGCTGTTGGGGCTTCACATCGCAGTAACTAGACTTGGGGGAGCCGGAGCCAGACCTCCTTTGCCAAACCACCACCCACTCTTAGCCACCTGTGGGGTACCTGGCTCCTGCCAACCAGCTCCTCACATCTGTTCTTGTCCTGCTGATGATTCCCTGCCATCTCCTCCTGGGGTGGAGCCCGGGGATGTGCGAAGCTGTAGTCTGACCTGGACCTTCATTAGATCACGTGGCCCAGAGGGTTCAGAGCTGTTCTGGGGGTTCCCAGGTCCTGCCGCAGCCCAGGGCCGCTGCAGGTGGTCCTCCTGCTGTACTTAATCCGTTTTCTGTACCCAGGTCCTGGGTGAGTTTCTTCTGTAAGAACGATTTCGTTGCCAAAGCAAAATCTGAAAGCTGCCAATTTAGTTTGACTCCCTTATTTAATAGTTGAGACAAATGAAGTTTCCAAGATGCCCCGGGAACTATGCAGATCACACGGCTCTTTAGAGGCAGCAGTGTTTGTGGGTATTCCCAGGTTGCGTGGGTCTTCCCTGTGCATTGCGTTGCCTTTCAGCAAAGCTCACGGGAGCGGAGCTGCCCGGCCTTGAACCATGCATCTTAACCTGTGCAGCACAACCACCCAGGGATGGCACTTTCTAAAAATTACGGAGCCGTCTATCTTGAAGGACCAGGACCAACCACGCAGGACGAGGACACTGACTGGGAAAGATGCTTCATCTTCTGGCTCTGGATGGAGCATCCTTTCTGCACCACTGACCTGGAGCCCTAAGAGGCTTTCTTTGCCTGCTCTCTGGTGCCTTTGAATTTGCACGGTCTCTTGACAGGGCAGGAGGTGCAAATTCCTCTGGCTTAAGCCCATGTATGCAACTACCGTGTTTCCCTGAAAATAAGACCTAACCGGAAAATAAGCCCTAGCATGATGTTTCAGGATGACATCCCCTGAACATAAGCCCGAATGTGTCTTTTGGAGCAAAAATCAATATAAGACCCAGTCTTGTTTTCGGGGAAACACAGTAACTGTGTATACCCTAAATTCCCAAAGACCAATACAAGTGCCCATTGTTCTAGACTCTAAAAAGTAAGGGTAGAAAGAGAAGCCCCTGGAACCGAGAGGCTACACCATGTGGGCTTATTTAAAGGGACGGTCCCTGGCTCTGTCCACAGAGATCATGAGTCAGGAATTCTTGTAATCAGTGCAGGCCGGGAATCTGCATTTCTAATAGCACATCCTCTTCCCACCCCCACCGCATGTAGTTTTGGTGCAGTTCATCCTTGGACCACACTTGGTGAAATGCTGACTTACATAGTACAGACCCAAAATTGCTTAATTATAGGAACATTCAGATACCCACACGCTGAGATATGAGGAACTCCGGTCCGTGATTGTCCAAGTGGATTAGAGAAAGAAGCAAGGCGTTTTCATCTTTAATGTGGGTAACATGTAACAGCATTATTGTCTTGGTAATAATTGAAAAAGTATTCATTGAGTGTCGCTTTGCAGGGAGCACAGATGTGGTCTCTGCCTTCTGGAAATTTACAGTCCAGGAGGGAGGGGGCGAGGAAGTGGAGCAGAGCTGGCTGTGGAATGCCAGATAGTACATGGTGCATGGGACAGCTTAGGTCTCGGAGTTCCCAGGAGGGCGCCTTCAGGTGGCCCTGGTGCCACCCACAGTCAGATCATTGGTCTGGGAGTCCATGAGCGCTGCATGGTCCCCAGAGCCACTGGGCTCCCTGGATGGCCCCCGTGTAGGGAGCACCTAGTGTACAAAGCCCTTGACAGCTCTTAGCTCATTTAACAGCCCC
The DNA here is from genome assembly GCF_057876585.1 of Rhinolophus sinicus. NCBI lineage: Eukaryota > Metazoa > Chordata > Mammalia > Chiroptera > Rhinolophidae > Rhinolophus > Rhinolophus sinicus. The sequence goes on from NC_142501.1 coordinate 92,663,628, forward strand.
ATCAGAGGAGCTCAGCATCATCTGCACTTTGTACACAATACACAGAGGCTCAGACAGGCTGAGTAAGTTCACCCCAGTCAGGGCCTCCGTCCAGGTCAGTTTGACTCCATGGCCCACTTTTATTCCCTTAGGTTCCCGCCACTGGGAAGATGGGGCAACATCCTGTCTCCTGCCTCCCAGTTAAAGAGAATGTAGAATTCTTAAAGTGTTTCAGCAACAAATCTAACTTGGCTTTGAATGAGTGGGAGGCAAAAATGACATTGACAAATAATAGGATTTACATGAAGTTTTGATTTGTTTAGAGAGATACTGTAAACCCTTTACCATTGTTGACTCATTTGGAAATTTGACTTCCAAAGGAGAAAATGCAAAGTATTTTTCATAACTCAGCCCTCCTTTCTTAGATCTAAAGAGGAAATCATATGGTAGGTGACTGAAAGTCTGGAGTGGCTTGTATTTAGCTTTACCTAAACGCAAGGGGACAGACTAGATGAAGTTTGCAAGGGCCTTCTACTCATAGGATTCTTTCATTCAATGGGTTCCAGCTCTCAGTGCGGAAGAGCTGCCAAGTGTGTTTGGAGATACTGTGCAACCAACTCGTAATGTTCCCAAGTACAACATCAGAAAAACCAACTATTGCCTCCAAACACCCTTAAACCGATGGAGTTTTCTGTGAATCCTAGAAGGGGCACTTGGCTGGGAGGTAGATAAGGAGTGGGAAAACGAAGACAACCCCTGCTTTTAGTAGACCCCAGGGCTGGTGCCTGTACCAACATGAAATGATTTCTAGAGACCGAATCCCGGTCATTGGTGTAACATCTTTTCCCCAGGCCCTCGTCCTGGGCTTTATTTCATGCTGATGGCAGCAGGTAGTGGGGCTTTCCTGCCTCTGCTCAGAATCCATAGGACACCACTCTTACTCTGGCACTAGTCTGGTTCTTCCCTTATGCCGGCAGCTTAGGGGAAAGCCAATGTCACATCATCTCTCTCGAAGCACATCTAACTTTTCCAAACAGCAAACTGTCTCTTTTAGCAAATGACTTCCAGATGCTGGAAGCAGCGGCCAGTGGAATTTTATTGCCCCTAAACTGTGGTTCTGGGCCACATACTTCTGACTTGAAGGTAATTTGGAATGTAAACATTGCAAGGCGTGTATTGGAATTAATTAAAGCTACCCTGTGTTCTCCGAGGCCTACAAGCCTACAGTTAACTCTTTACATTAACACCAAGCCAGGCAGATCCACTGGAGTGTGCATGAACCCTTGATTGTCACTTTCCCCGTGTACCTTCAGAAAAAAAGTGAAATTAGATCCAAGCTGCCCTTTCCCCAGGGCTGGTCCCCACATAAGAGGAGATTTCTTAAGCCCTCCTCTCTACCAAAGCAAACAGAAGACTGACTCTGCACGGGCATCACATACTCACCTGGAATTGATGATAGGTATGAACCTCTTACTGCTGTGGAGACGTCGGAAGCTTGTGTAAACTAGGAATGCAAGTGTGCACATAGAGAGGAATGGTCATGTCCACAGTGGGCCTGCAGTGAAAAGCCATGGCACCCAGTATGTGGCCGGTAACACTAGAAACACCTTTTGGCAATAGTTTTTTAACTTCATGATGGTGAATAATGGTGATGGTGCGTAACAATATGAATGGACTTAATAAAACTGAACTGTCCATTTAAAAATGGTACCTTTCATGTTGATTGTATTTTACCACCCTCACTCCCCAATAAAAAAGCAAGATGATCAGGCTGTAAAGTCTCTTGGGATTATGTCCCTGGAATATTCTTCATGCCCCGTCCTTCTCCCCACCCATGTAATGCAAGAGGGTGGAGCTGTGGCCCCCTGGGAACTGTTTCCCACAATGCCAGGGTGTCTCAAGGGCATATATGCAAAATACCAGGAAGCCAGACCCCTGGGTCAGGACACTCCCTCACATCCACTCCATGTCTTGAGTGGTGACTCATGGCAAGAAGCATTAAGGACAGCTGAGTAAGTGGTTGTCTGCATTCATTACTGACTACAGCCATTAGAATAGACTCCTGGAGGTCACCTGGGTTAGTCCAACCCTAAAGGAGGAAAGGGACTTACAAATTCCTCAGTGTGGTGGTGGGGCAGCTGTGTGGGTGTGGCGTCCACACTCGCTATTCTCTAATTGCTGGAAATTCCTCCTTATATTACAAAAAAAGTCCCTATAACTTATTCATTGATCCTCATTCTACCGTCTCACATTACACAGAATTAAGTGCCAGTTCCTCCTCTAATAGAACTTCCAGAATTTGCAATGAATTTGAACTTTCTGTTCCTGTCTAACCCTCCTCTGAGTGTTCTTAGTTTCTTCAAATGCTCCTCACATGACAGCTTCCAGACCCCTCACTGTCCTGGGCACCTTCCTTTGGGCTCACAGTAGGTGTTCAGTGTGACGCCCTGAGCTAAACACAGTACCCACAGTGGTCTGCTCAGAGAGGGGGATCGAAATGCTGTCATTTGTTTTGTTTGACCACCATATGCCCGGCACTGTAGTTATGTTTTAAACATCATACAATATTTTTGCCTTTAAAAACTTATGGTTACCTAAACCCTTCAGTTTTTAAAAAATATATAAATGACTCCCCAGTCTTGAAGTCAGATAAATGTATTGAACTCAAACCCAGAAATTTACCATAAACCTTATTATACTTTGTGATGAATCAGCCCACTGAATACCAGATACTGGCTCCCGAGTCCCTCCCACACTTCTTTCCCTAGCTCAAGTGTGTCTGCGTCTCCATCTGAGTTGTAACTCTACCGTGTTTCCCCGAAAATAAGACCTAACCGGACCATCAGCTCTAATGCCTCTTTTGGAGCAAAAGTTAACATAAGACCCGGTCTTATTTTGCTGTAATATAAGACTGGGTCTTATGTAATATAATATAAAACCGGGTCTTATATTAATTTTTGCTCCAAAAGACACATTAGAGCTGATGGTTCGGCTAGGTCTTACTTTCGGGGAAACACGGTAGATATCAAGCTTTAATAGAGCTGTAAGGATTGGGCCAGGTTGCACAGAGACCATCTTTTCAGTTTACAGCAAGCCTCTCGTTAGTCACAGCTGTGTGGGTGGGCTAAAGCAGCCCTGAATCCGCAGAGACCCATGCTCCAACTCTGGGTTCTCCTCTCTGTTCCCAGGGATTGGTGGAGCCTCTGCTCAGTGGCGGGTTAAATGAGATGCTCACTGCATCATCATGGCAGACCAGAGGGGAGCATGGTCCTCGGAACGTGGGTGGTGGATTCCGGTATATTCCAGTACATTCTGTAGGGTGAGTTAATCAGGGAAGTTACTGGCCATCCCCAAATCTCTTTCTAGGTGATAATGCAGAGTTCATTTCCCCCCACCCCCCACCCCCCACTGAAAAGGACTTTCTTCAAAAATGCTCACAAAGTAATGTGGGGGCTTTGAGTTTAATTTCTCCTGGTGCCCTCGAGTAGGAACCACCACAGCGGTCTGGGGAAGGAGAAGTAACGTAAGATTAGGGCCTCGAAAATCTCCAAGAAGAAAACTATCATCCCTGTGATCAGGGAGGATAAACTAAATGACAGTTTGGGATATTTAGTTCATTGGTTCATTTAAAACGTTGATTCAGAGATTTGAGGAGTGGATTTTCCTGACTGAAAAGAAATGCAGGCAGCGTGCTTGCTGGCTGCCTCCCTTGGGAGACAAGTCTGTCAGGTAAGAGCTAAAGGGGACCCAGGAGGGCCCTTCCTGCAACAGCTGCATTAGCAGGTTGGTAGAAACTAAAGCAGACAGAGAGGCAAGGAAACCAGGCTTTCAGCTGAAAAAGCTTTTATTGCCCTTTATCTATTGACACTTTTTCAATTAAGGAGCCTCCCCTGAGATGATCTATCGCCTCCCTGTCTGAGCAGGAAATAATTACCTTCAAAGCAGCTCCATCACATGCCCTGCGCCTCATGGTCAGGGAGGCTAAGGAGAAAATCAACAGCCTCCTGCCTCCCGCTTGCGGCACTTCTGTGGGTGCAGGACCCCAGCTGTGGATGCTCTATGGGTGCAGGACCCATCTATGGATGCTCTGTGGGTGCAGGACCCCAGCTGTGGATGCTCTGTGGGTGCAGGACCCATCTATGGATGCCCTGTGGGTGCAGGGCCCCAGCTGTGGATGCCCTGTGGGTGCAGGGCCCCAGGTATGGATGCCCTGTGGGTACAGGCCCCATCTACGGATGCTCTGTGGGTGCAGGACCCCAGCTGTGGATGCCCTGTGGGTGCAGGGCCCCAGATATGGATGCCCTGTGGGTGCAGGGCCCCAGCTGTGGATGCTCTGTAGGTGCAGGGCCCCAGCTGTGGATGCCCTGTGGGTGCAGGGCCCCAGCTGTGGATGCTCTGTAGGTGCAGGGCCCCAGGTATGGATGCCCTGTAGGTGCAGGGCCCCAGCTGTGGATGCCCTGTGGGCGCAGGGCCCCAGGTATGGATGCTCTGTGGGTGCAGGGCCCCATCTATGGATGCTCTATGGGTGCAGGGCTCCAGCTGTGGATGCCCTGTGGGTGCAGGGCCCCAGCTGTGGATGCCCTGTGGGTGCAGGGCCCCAGCTGTGGATGCTCTGTAGGTGCAGGGCCCCAGCTGTGGATGCCCTGTGGGTGCAGGGCCCCAGCTGTGGATGCCCTGTGGGTGCAGGGCCCCAGCTGTGGATGCCCTGTGGGCGCAGGGCCCCAGGTATGGATGCTCTGTAGGTTCAGGGCCCCAGCTGTGGATGCCCTGTGGGTGCAGGGCCCCAGCTGTGGATGCCCTGTGGGTGCAGGCCCCAGCTGTGGATGCCCTGTGGGTGCAGGACCCCAGCTGTGGATGCCCTGTGGGTGCAGGGCCCCAGCTGTGGATGCCCTGTGGGTGCAGGCCCCAGCTGTGGATGCCCTGTGGGTGCAGGGCCCCAGCTGTGGATGCTCTGTGGGTGCAGGCCCCAGCTGTGGATGCCCTGTGGGTGCAGGGCCCCAGCTGTGGATGCTCTGTGGGTGCAGGCCCCAGCTGTGGATGCCCTGTGGGTGCAGGGCCCCAGCTGTGGATGCTCTGTGGGTACAGGCCCCATCTATGGATGCTGTCCATCCGTCCTTCTGGAGGGCTCAGCCCTTATTATGCCTCCCTCCTCTTTCTTCTCTATCCTCCCCCTTCTTGGTTTCTTTGGAGCTGGTGACCATATTTCCCTCTGTCACCATTAGGAAATCTAAGCATGTTACCTGCTCTCTGAGGAGCAAGCAATCTCTCTAGGCCAGGAGCCCCCACTTTCTCTCATTCTTGGGACTGGTAGGACTGCTCATATATTCAGATGCCTAGGAATGTGATACGGCAAACGGTACCTCAGGATCAAATTTTTATCTTACTGAGTTGTTTGTGGAGTTCAAAGTTCCCCACATCCATGAACTGATATTTTAAAATAAATACTTCAACTATACATTTTATTGAACCACAATGTGTGTACAGCAAAATGCAGAAACTGTAAGTGTGCAGCACAACCCGACGAGTTTTCACCGGGTGCACACCTCTGTTGCCAGCGCCCACGCCAAGGAATTGCAGCCCCTGGGCCCTTCCGGTCACCGCACCCTTCTCCTGCACCCACTGCTCTGACTTCTGTGTAGATCAGCTTTGCCTTTTTTGTTCTTTATATAAATGGAATCATGCAGTAAGCATTTTGGGGGCTAGCTTTCTTCATTTTGAATTATTGTTGTGAGAATCATTCATACCGTCGCCTGTGTTGTTTGTTCATATTTGTGGCTGTATAGTATTCCATCGCATGACAGGCCACAATGTTTTTATCCATTCTGCTATGATGGATAACTAGTTGCTCTTTTAAAATAGTAAACATATGCATGAGTGTCATTCCTAGGAGTGGAATTACTGAATCATCGGATATGTGTATGTTCAGTTTTGTTATTGCCAGTTCTGCAAAGTAGTTGTACCACTATGAATTCTTTCCAATGTAGAAAACCCTAAAAACAGTTCTCTAGCCCACTCCCCAACCACCATCTGCTTTTACAAAAGGAAGCACAGAGGTGACTTGTGTTAAGTCAAGCAGGTTGGATCATGTGAGCCCCTCACCTGGTAAACTTTCCGTGAGCCTCTAAGGACTGCTCCTTGCGATGGATGTGAGGGGAAAGGACACACCCTGCTTACACCCTCACACTTTCCTCCAACCCATTCTTTTGCACAATTTTTCACAAAGTGCCTCCTTGGAACTCCAGATGTTTAAACACAAATGAGCACCACAGGAGTGGTCATCTTTTCCTTATTATCCAGAGGATTTGGGCAAGCATGAATCCCTGCCCTTCCCTTGACAGATAGCATCTGCAACTGTCTGCTTCCCTTTTGTGCCAATAATCTGGGAACAAGAGAGAAATGAGTATTTACTTAAGACTGAATTTATGACAACAAGGGAGCAGCCTCCATCAGCTAGACTGATGAATGCCTGGGTGAGCATTTTCCTTCCAGCTCCCACCCTTCTTGATGTGCTGTCAATGTGTGTGATGAGTGAGGGCGGCAGTGGGCTCTGACTGCTCTGTGCCACCGGCAGTTCCCACTACGGAGAGAAATGAAGGCAGACCTTCTCGCTCTTGTCCTGGCACGGAGCTACAAGTGTGCTGCAGTCGTCCAGCCTGTGAAAGGGAAGAAAAATTGATTTATTGGGCAAAGATTAGGTTCTGGGTATTATTTTAGTCATGTGGATACAGTTGACTGAGCAAATGAGTGAATGAATGATTAGTTTCAAAACACAATTAAAAGAGCTTCTCTCACTTCTCAGAACAGAAATCTTCTGAGATTTTACCTAAATCTAGGGACAAGGGTACTCTAAGAATACATGTCTTTTTGGCCAAAGTCCCTTAATGTTCCCTAACCCTGGGATTCTTTTCATCAGGCAAAGGGACAACAGCAACAATGGAAAGATCAGTGTTTCAGTTCTTTGTGCAAAAGGTTCTGCTGGCCTCTTCGGAGGCAGCTTGGAGGGTGAGAATAATCACAACCTTTTGACAGGACAGGACCTTTGTGGCTAGAGAGCAGGTGACTGGTGCCTGTGTTCCAAGCGAGGAGGCCTCTAGCTCCACTAAGAGAACTGGGTCTTGGCCTGTCCACCTTCCACTAACCTGGGGTGGGCCCCCCCAAACTAGACACATTCAGAAAGATGGCAGGTCAGAGCGGTTAAGAGCAGAGGCTCTGGTGTGAAACCCAGCTTTGCCACCACTCAGTTGTGTGACCTTGAGAAAGTGCCTATGTTCCCCTGAGACCTCAGTGTCCTCAGCTGTGAAGTGGAGATAATCCTACTGACTCCATGAGGTTAGGAGGATTCAATGAGTCAGTGATGCCGTGGAAAGGGCGTGCGATAAACATTGCAATGTGCTGCCTATGGTCATTAGTGCTGTTGGAGAACACGTTTGCTAGGCACGCGCTGTGATGGGACTTGCTCTGCGTATCTGCTTCATGCACAAGCCAGGACAGTGCTGACACATCCTGCTCGGCCAGGACTGGCCATTACTCAGGAGTTTGCACCAGCTGGTGTGGAAAGGCCTGGTTGTACGATGTGCCGGGTTTGGGCGCAGGCATCGCTAGAGTAGCATCCCTACGGCCAGATCCCGAAAGACCCCCAGGCCAAAAAGAGACATCCCTAACTGTTGACGCCTGAAATGCCATTAACTCATTTGTTCACCAAAAGAAAAAGAAAGAGAGAGAGAGGGAGGGAGGGAGGGAGGGAGGGAGGGAGGAAGGAAGGAAGGAAGGAAGGAAGGAAGGAAGGAAGGAAGGAAGGAAGAAACAATGACCAAGTACCCGCTAAGTCAGGGCTGTGCTGGCACCCTGCATGGCGGTGCACGTGTGCAGGCTAGAAAGAATGCTGGCTTGCCAGGGGAGAGAAGCACGGACACACATAAGATGACCGGTGATGCTGGGAAGAAAGTGGCCAGCACCTGTGGAGTGTCAGTGTGATTCTGAGGGTTGAATGAGATTATATATGCCAGGCACCCGGCACAGTGCCTGAAACATGAAAGGAAATCATTACCTCACCCACTCGAATGACTACTGTGTAAACAGATACAAAACAAAACAGAAATATAAAATAACAAGTGTTGGGGAGGATGTGGAGAAACATGAACCCTCGTGTACTATTGATGGGAACGTAAGATTGTACAACCCCTGTGGAAAACAGGATGGCAGTTCCTCAAAAATTTAAAATAGAACTACCATATGATCTAACAATTGTACTTCTGGGTATATATCCAATAGAACTGAAAATATCTAAAGAGATACTTTTTCACCCATGCTCATAGCAGCATTATTCACAGTAGCCAAAAGGTGGAAATGACCCAGGTGTCCACCAATGGATGACTGGGTAAAACCAAGTGTGGTCTATCCACGCAACAGAATATTATTCGGCCTTAAAAAGGCAGAAATTTCTGACATATGTTACAATGTGGATGAACCATGAGAACATGCTAAATGAAATAAGCCAGTGACAAAAAGACCACTACTGTGTGATTCCACTGACGTGAGGTGTCTGGAGCAGTCAGATTCATAGAGGCAGAAAGTAGAATGGCAGTTGGCGGGGGCTGGGGGAGGAAAAGAGGTAGGCTTGCTGTTTAATGGGTACAGAGTTTGTTTTGCAGAATTAGAAGCGTTCTGGAGATGGTTGCACAACAGTGTGAATGTACTTAAGACCACTGAACTGTACACTTTAAAGTGGTTAAGATGGTACATTTTTTATTTATGTGTATTTTACCACAATTAAAAAATAACAATTTAAAACATAAAAGGAATTCAGTAAATAACAATTTGGTGCATCTGAATCCAGCTTAACAGGAGAAACGTCTTGGAGTGTGTGATCACCATAGGCCACAGCAGTCGGGAGGGTCTTGCTGGCGACAGGATTTGGGGACACAGAGCAGAGGCTGGAAAACGGGGGTGGAGTGTGCGGGGGTGGACGGATGGCTACTGTTCCTGAGGTCCTGGCTCTGCTGAGGTGGAGAGGAGATTTCAGGAGAGCAGACAGAAAAACACGGTCACCTTTCATTTTATAATTAAACTGACACCATCCCTGGGAGAGATGATAACACAGAGACTTGAACTCATTCTAAGGACTAAATAACTGACATCACGGTGTAATTAGCAGAGAGAAGCTCAGGGAGGCTGAGGCTTGAGGAAATGTGCCATCAATACGTGCTATAAAGGTGGGAAGTAGATAGCAGCAGGGCTGGGGCTGGTCCCAAGACCCGTTTGAAGGTTTCCCTGGGCTTGAGAGTGACGCTGGTGGCTAGAAGTGACTTGGTTATAACTTGCTGGTGGTCAGGAAAGTGCACAATTGCTCTAGCCTAACTGCCTTTCCCTGGTTAAATTCATGAAGCGTTTAAAGAGTTATCCCTGGGTCCCTCGGTTGAGTCTTCCTCCTTCTGGAGCTGGAACCCACACAGTCAGGAAAGGTTTTGTTAGAACCGTGAAGTGTAATTACAGACCTGACAGGTGGCTGCAAGTCAGAAGAGACATCTTACTCTGCAGAAGCTTAAACAATGATTTTCAGCAAGGTGACAGTGGAGGATTCTCCTAACCATGTAAGCCAGCCCTGTTGAGCTGCAACCCAGCACCAAATCCTCAGGCAAAATCACTTTCAATGGCAAGTGATTTCCTTCCAGGATGAAGATCAAGGGCAGGCAGATCCAATGACATTGGGACAAGTCGGTCTTTGTTCTCAGGGTTGCAGCCGAGGCCGAAGGGAAGCATCGTCCATCTGTCCTTCTCTGTCAGGCGCTGTGCTGGCCACTGGCCACTGCCTACATGGACATGGCTCCTGCCCTCAAGAGGCTTATAGTCTAGAGAAGTCTTTGCTGAGGGTCCCAGAAAACAGAGAAGTCAGGGTGCCGCTTGGGCACAGGTGGGGACATGTGGCTTGGCTGAGTTTACAGATCCCTCATGGCAGTTGGGCACTCATGCAGCCGCACGTAGGACAGTGCCCGGCGGGAGATTCATGCCAGAAGGAAGAGAGGTGGAGAGAAGGAGAGAGGAGGGCAGGGAGGGAGGAAGAGAGGGAGGCCAGCTGGCCGAATCCTCCAAGTCCTACTCAGGAACAAGTACTGAGAAATTCAGAGGTAAGCTGGTTTTCTGAGAGGAGCGGTGTCTCCCAGAGCACTCATCCTAAGTCTCCAGAGGGGCGCCGTTAAGTCTTACCCCAGCTCTCTCCTGGGAGCTAGGCTCACAGGGTCCCCATGGACAACTGAAGCCTCATGGGCTCCCTCCCCTTGCCACAGCTGCCACGAACCACACAGGAGTGGAACACATTCCCACCAGCAGTCCAGGAAGCGGGTGGCCGTCCTTGGTGGCCCAGGCCCCTGACACCCCTTGTGACAGTCTCTTGCTCCTTGGAGAGAGGGCCTGGCAGTGCTGGTTGGCTGGACTCCAGGTTCCCGTGCTGGGCCGAGAGGTGAGACTCAGGTGTGGGAGCACGGCGGCTGTTCATTTCCCAAGGCTCAACACAGACTTGACACCACTCCAAAAGCAGGCAACGCCTTCTCCTCCTACTCATCGGACATTTTCCTTACTCTTTGGATTGCTCTTGCTATGAATTTTAATCTGATCTGACACATCTACAAGTGTTGGGGGCTTGCAATGGGTGCTGTGGGCTGGGTTGAGCATCTGGTAAGAAGGACAGTGGCAGGGACGCTTGGTGGGAAGGGGCCAGACCCTGAGATAACTCAGCAAGGCACCCCCTATCCGGGACCGTCCGCGGGACATTTCAATTCCTTATGTTTGAGTCATTTCAACATTTCAGGGAAAATACGGCTACTTCCCAGGGCTGAGGAAGGCCCAGGAGCTATTCTGGTCTGGGCACAGCTCCCCCACCCACCATCCCCTCTAAAGCCCAGTCCCCTGGGGCTGTGCTGCAGGATGTTCCTTTCTCTTCTCAGACAGCTAGTCCCCTCCCATCCCTCCCCTCTGGGGATTCTACTTCTAACTGACCCAGTACTCAAGCCACCCGCTGTGTCCCCTGCCTCAGGACCAGCCAGTGTTACTGGCCACTGGGCCCCCTGCTCCAAACTGAGCAGAAAAGTCGGATTTCCAGTGTTTCGCCAGTGCCTGCACTCCATTCTGGACTCCAGACCCTGTGGGATCCCACCTCCCTCTTCCATGGCCCTGGCCTTGACCTCATTCCAGGCAGCCAGAGCAGCCTGTGGCTGTGCCCTCTGTGGCTGTCTGTCGGCCTTGCTTTCATTTATTTCCCATGCATGTACTGAATATATTTCTCAGTAAAAAAGAAAAGAGAAAGCAGCAAATACCCAAACACCAACGTGTCCTATTGTATCAGGCGGCACGTGTGCACGCTCAGTCTAAGGAAATATACACAGAGCATTAAATGGCAGTTACTGTAATTAGCAGAGTATACACGTGATCAGTCACCCTGGGGCCCCCTCCTCCAGTTGTCATGCCTGTGGCATTAGTGAACAGTGTAGGGGACGCAGAGGAAAGAGCAGTCAGGATTGGTTCCCTGGAGGGGGTGGGGAGGTTTCTGGGATCGCTCTCTCCCTGGGTTACTGTCGCCATGTTCTGAGGCTGCCTTTCTCTGTGACCCACCCTCGGACACAGCTACCCTGAGAGAAGGACTGTATTAAACAAGTGCGTCTCTGAGGTTTGCAGCCTCAGTCAGGCATTTAGGCCAAGATAGCCAGGGGCAGGAGCGGTGTTCCAGGTGAGCTTACAAACCTCAGTTGTCTGCACCACCATGCCTGCCCCTCCCCCACTGATGGCTCTGGGACAGTGACAGGTCCTAGGGGAGAGCCCAACCTGCAGGATCCCCACAACCGTTGGATGAGAAGCAGGACTTCAGGGGCCATGACGGCTGTAGCAGCAACTGTTCAAGGCTCCTAAAGGCCGAGGCTGCAGCCTCTAATCACGTATTTACAGTTGCTGTATTATTGAAAATTAAAGGTGTGTGAGGCTCAGCCTCATCCTCCAGCCAACACATGCCTGTCCTCGTGGGCTCTGCTGTCACCAGCTGCCCTGGCTGCTGGCTGCGACCCCACTGGCTCTTCAAACCCTCCCACTTTTCCACGGGGCCCTCCTTCTAGTTCAGGGGTGGAAGGAGCTGACGCCCCTCCTTTGTGCCCTGGGTCTGACCTGATGGGCTCTGCCTTCCATCCCCGCTGCAGCCGCGTCGCTGTGGAGTTCCACCAGCAGCAAGGCGCGAGGCCTGGATCAGGAGCTTAGGTTCCTACCCGTAACGTGGGGACTTACACCTGTCTCATAAGACAGAGGAGATGATTAAATGCAATTCTGCTTAACCTGGTGTTGATGTTAATTAATTAGTTATTAATTAATTCTGGTGATTCAACAAATTTAGAGTACCCGATGGGTATCACGTATGAACTACTTTAGGTTCCAGGGATAAAGCGGTAAAACAGCACTTACGTCTGGTGGTATGTGTGAGTGTGGCAGGTGGTGGAGGGAACAGACAATTCAGCAAGCAAACAAGTAAATAAACAAGTTATTTCAGATAGTAATATGTGCTATGAAGAAAGTCAGGTAATGTGGGTGGGAACTGAGGGCTCTCTGAGAAGGTGACACTTGAGCCTGGGCCTGAATGAAGAAACGGAACCAATCCTGTCGTGACCTGGAGGAAGAGCATTCTAGGCAGAAGGAACAGTGCATGCAAAGACCCTGAGGCAGGAATGAGCAAAGTCAGATTACGTTGTGATCGTAACTGCTTGCTGCCTCAAGGAACAGCACAGGTCAAGTTTGCATTAAATCCTGAGGCCACCTGGGCATGTACACTTATCCATCCACCTATGAGTGACAGGCTGTGTTCCCGATAGGTGGCCTGGGTTGGCCAGAGCTGTCTTAAGAAATTTATTTAATCTATACTTTTGTTAATTGAGCTGCCTTAAACTGGTGTGTGCCTGTTGTTTGCCTTGGCGAGTTATTTGCCATGCAAACATGCCTTTGGGATGAACACGGAGCAGTGCTTGAGAATCAGGGAAGGTCACCCCTGCTCCTGTGGTGAGGCCGCGGCCAACCTCAGTGGTTCTGGAACCACTCCAGCTTAAGATCTGGATTTTTTTTTTTTCAATTGGGGAATATTGGGGAACAGTGTGTTTCTCCAGGGCCCATCAGCTCCAAGTCATTGTCCTTCAATCTAGTTGTGGAGGGCGCAGCTCAGTTCCAAGTCCAGTCACTGTTTTCAATCTTTAGTTGCAGGGAGCGCAGCCCACCATCCCATGCGGGAATTGAATCGGCAACCTTGTCATTAAGAGCTCGTGCTCTAACCAACTGAACCATCCGGTCGCCCTAAGGTGTGGATTTTTAATTAAAGTAGTAACAGTTTTCCCAAATGCAGGAGCTGGAGGACTAACTAGGGGCTGGAGGGTGCCGGCACGTTAACTCCAGGGGTTGCATATCCCTGCCCCCCGCGGTGTCCTGGTGGCCCTGACAGCCATATGCCCTTGTGCACACAAGCTGTACAGTCACTTCCACCTGCGCCGTCTCATGGGCGCTCAGAACAAGCCTGTGAGGCAAAAAAGGGCTCAGCATCTCCGCTTTGAGGATGAGCAAAGTGAGACTTGATACCTTAGTTGACTGTCTAAGGTAGAGACGGGGCCCATGTGCAAGAATTCCTCCCTTCCTGCTTCCTTCCTTCCTTCCTTCCTTCCTTCCTTCCTTCCTTCCTTCCTTCCTTCCTTCCGGTCATCCAGACAGCTTGCTGGAGCCCCTGCTTACCATGCAGTATTGCATAGTGATTAAGAGTGTGGCATGGGTGCCAGCCAGCCAGCCTGGGCTCGGGCCTCAGCTCTCTCATGTAGTCAGTTGTACGAGTGTCTATCTCCTGAAGTTATTGTGAAACTAAGTGAGTCGATCCAAGCAAAGTGCCCAGAGCACGCTGGGTCCATGGAAGTAGTCAGTCAGTGTTCCTGCTCGTATCGTTACGGCAAGGCTCCCCTCCATCATCGCGCTGACCTTCATGAGACTGTTTGAAGGTCCTCACCACGTTCCCCTGGCTTGGCTCCAAGTCTTTCTTTTCTTGATTCTCTCCACTTACCTACCTGTCTGTTACTGTCCCCAAGCCCTCTGCTTTGCTCCACCTGGCTTCCTCTCCTCGTCCTCTCCTCTTCCCTGCACACATGGAAAAGGCAGACAAACGTTTATGGCAGCAGCTCTTTCTCCAGCACACCTTGCTCTCTCTTTCTCAACCTGATAATTCCTATCTCTAAGTAAATTTGCAGTTTAGAAGTTGTTATTTAAGCTCACAATCCAGAAAATTAAAAAAAAATACCTGAGCAGCCTTTATTGGCAGCAGAGTTGTTGGGCTCTGCTCTCCCAGGAGAGAATGAAACCTGGGCCGGGTAGGTCTGTGCTCACCACCTGCACGTGCTTCTTGAGAGCAGGGGAGGAGGCCAGGCTTCACCGTGTGCAAGAGGAACGTGAGGACAGAGGGGGAGGGTGGCGGTGATTGGGTGCTTTGGGCCCATGGAGGGTGGGCTGTCCAGAACAGCACTGAACTGAAACCACATTGGAGGAAGGATCTCAGGCTGGCCACAGCCCCAGCCACCCCACCGTCCCATGCTCGGCCTCCCCCTAAGTTCCCAACATGCCGAGTGCCCTTCCCTGAACCTATCCCCCTCCATCCCTCAACAGACCAGACTCTGCTAAGTGAGGAGCTCACCTTCCAAGGTACTTTCTAGTGGCAAGTCATGATTCCATTTCCTAGGTTGTATCCTAGCAACAGGGGCTTTGGGGAAACTACATTGACTCAAGAGGGGCTCTGACAAAAGTCAGAGGTCATGGAGGGTATGGTGGCGAGTCTGGGCAGGTAGTTGGTTTGGGCAAATTTCTGGAGGCCCCCTTCAGACTATCTCTAGACACTAGGGCATCGGGTGGGGGTCTTCTGTCTGTATCTGGGACCAGACCTCCCCCTGTTCCCAGGAGAGGCAGGTGAATGAGGCTTTGGAGTTGGGTAGAGGTGGTAAAGGAAAGGCACTGGGCAAATCCACCCTGAGGCCTTCTGCCCAGCCTGAGGGCAGCAGCCTTTCCATTTCTCGGCTGAGCCTGGGTTGTGTAGCAGTCCGGACATTTCATTTGAAAACCAGCCAGTTGGCTTTATATAGAACCCACATGTCCAGAGAATTGTCCAACCTTCCCTTCGAGTCTAAAAATATGAGTGCAAGTCCCAGCTCTGATGCTTACAAGTGACTCACTATGGCCTCAGTTTCCCTCAGCAAAGCAGCTGATGGGGCTGTCGCCCCAGGACCTCCATGGGCCTCACATAAGACGTGAAACACCTCACAGGACAGTGGCCCCATAGGAGCCTGACACGTGCTCATCTCTTTATTCATTTTACTCTTTGGACGTTTGTTTCATGTTTTGTGTTTTCATTTGTCTGGGCCAATAAGGGACTACCCGTGACCTTACTGCCCAGCAGCTCTGCCTGTGGCATCTGAGCACCTAGCTGGATGACATGCTGGCTTTGCCCCCGTTTGGCCCCAGACACTTGCATTTGCACACGAGGGGCACACGGCACCCACCCCCACATCCTGCCGCTCAGGGCCAATCAGACTGGCCTGCCCAGGACAAAACGCTCCCTGCAGCCTGCACCTGTTGGGGAAGGAGCGTTGCCAGGACCCCAGTGCTGTCAGCTGCTTTTCTGCTCTGCTCCCCGGTCTGAAGTAGGAAATAGGGCAGACTTGTGTTAGACTCCAAAGGTCATTAAAAATATGAAAAGGAAATAAACAGGCCTCCATAAATCAGCTCCGCAATGGGCCTGCCTGGCAGGGTGCTGGGGGAGGCGGTGGCACTGGGCCTGGAGAGCCAGACTGGGACGCTCTGCTTCGTCTTCCTGTCTCATCCTGCACTCCATCTGATGAAGCCAGCAAAGGACAGCTATGAGCACCTACTCTGCGTCAGGCACTGCACTGGGAACTTTTACGTTAGTTATTTAATTTCCATCAGAACCCAGGGCTGTCAAGGCCAAGAACAACGCTGAGAGTCGCAGAGGGTGTCTGCTAGGAGCCAGCATGAGGAGAGCTAAGTGGGCGGGGTCATGCCTGAATGAATTCATGGAAAATGGTCCCTGTAGTCTAAAGGCAGTGGGGCGGCCCTTCTTCGGAGCTGGGTGCCCAGGCAACCTGCCAGGAGACCCAGAACCTGGGAGTTGTCCTCTCCATTTTTGCAGATGAGAAAAATAAGGCTCAGAGAGGTTAAATGACGGACCCAGGGTCACACAGATGAAACCCAGGTCTGTCTCCAAAGCTCTGCCCGGGTGTGGACTCTCTTTCCCTAGAGTTTTGCCATCTGAAAGCCATCTGCAGTGCCATGAGGTGAGGAAGTATATTGCCTGCGCCCCTCCCTCTCTCCCCCCTCCACGTGCCACCTGGCATGCAGAGGCACCCACCCTCACTACCTGGCCCTCCCTGAGCAATCGCTGCCCTCCACCTGTGCTATCTAGTCTCGAGTCCCATGTCCCCTGAGTTCCTCTCACATTGGAAATTATCCACTAAACTCCCTGACACAGTAAGAATATGTGGTCACGAAATGGTGGATTAGTCACCATGAGCCACATTTGTTTCAATAGACCACTCTCGGAGACAGTCCTTAACAAGTAACTGTCTAATGGTGGAATTATTTTTTTCTTTTTTGGCTCATGAGATATGGTTTATTGGAAGGAATATAGGCTTAGAGACAGATACCAAATCCTGACCCTCACTACTTGTGTGAACTTGAGTGAATTCCACAAACTCTCTGGGCTCCTACTGTATCGTTTGTAACACAGGGATTAAGTAAAATTATGCACGTAAAGCATCCAGCACAGAGCCTGGCACCCAGAGAGACCCCTAATAAATGTTAGTTTCACTTTTACCCTTTTGAAGGCAGGCAGGTGTTTTCCAGCTTTCCTGTAAGTCAAGTCACAGCTGCTGACTTCATTTATGAGTAAGACCGGTCTGGCCGTGTGCATGATGGGCCATTGCCCTCAACCTCTTACCTGGAGGCACGCAGCCCACTGGCTCTGTGGTGGCAGAAGCTTTCCCCAGGCCAGGGAGGGAGAGGGGGACTGAAGTAGGACCTTCTTCAGACTGCCACGCTGCCCCCACTACGTCTGCTCCCGGCGCTTCCCACTGGGTCCTCCCCACCATTCACAGCAGACAGCTAGCCTGCTTGCACCCTCTGCTGGTCATCGTGGGGGAAGGACACGCGAGGGCGCCCAGAGGCTCTGGGGCAGCAGGTGCGAGTCAGCCTCACCCGTATTTCAAGAGGAATGTTTTTATTCTTTTCTATTAAATTTTTAAGGAGTGATTTTGAGGAAAGGACCAAAAAAGGCAGGGAGAGAGAAAAAGAAGGGTACTGGAGAAGGAGGGGAGGACGAGGAGGAGGGTAGGAGTGGGGGGTTAGCTAAGAGGATGAAGGTAATATGGTATGTGGCCTGGCCTTCCTTCAGAGGGAGCACCGATCTCATGTTCATTAAATGTCACCTGGACATTTTGTTAAAAGATTAAAAAGGAACGCATATTCTGGAAATTGAATGTGATAAATAAGTCTGAACCAGGGCCTGGGCGGTCTGCATTTTGATGGCTCTTTTAGCAGTTTTGATGCAGGTGTTTGGAGGTGACACTTTGAGGAGCGTTAAACCTTCAGCCAGGTCTCTGAGATGCTGGTTTCTCAAAAAACACAGGCCCCTTTCCCTGGAAAAGGCAGGTTCTGGGTCTCTTTGCAGGTTGCCTGGGCACCCAGCTCAGGAGAGGGGCCACCCCACTGCCTTTAGACTATGGGGACCATTATCCATTAATTCAGTCAGGCATGACCCTTCCTGCTTAGCTCTCCTTGTCCTGTGTCTCCTAGTAGACACCCTCTGCAACGCTCAGTGTTGTTCTTGGCCTTGATGGCCCAGCCCGTATTTTACCCACTTCTCAAGGCCTCGTTACATTAATCAGCCCACTGGATTTATGCCTGAAACACAGCTCAGTGTGGTACTTCATTGATCTCTCCTCATTCTGTGTCACTCAGTATGGCTCATGGCTGGAAGGTACCTGAAAGGTGATCTAGTCTAATTGTCTTTTAGCAGGAGTGTGCAACAATTCTTCAGGAAGCTTTCTAAAAGTATGCAAGGCCAAGTTCCAGGAGGCTCATGATTTGATGAATATTCTCTCTATAGTGCTATGGCAGATACATTAGTTACCCTCTGTATCCATTCTTGCCTTTTTCTTTGTCCCTTCCTCCATCCTCTGCCAGGAATATGGATGTGATAGCTGGAGCTCCAGCTGCCATATTGGACCATGAGTAGGAGGCACACGCCCTGGAGATGACAGAATGGTGAGGTGGAAGAATCTGGAGTCTATAAATTGTGTAGAGTAGACTACTTACCTCTAGATTTTTACATAAAAAAGAAGAAATAAACTTCTATTTTGTTGAATTCACAAAAAAAAGGAGGCCCAGACCTACCCCCTATGACTCAGACCTTAAATTTTGAATGCCTATTCTTCTTGCTTTCTCAGTAGCATTATAAATTCTTTTCAGTAGTAACCATTGTGCTTATACTTCCTTTGCAAATCTTAGGAAGTGAAACACACTGCCAGACATACTGGGGGTGCCACAAAAATGTGTACAAGTGGATCCTTTGGTCAGTGTTGCTCAAGCAGTAGTTCACCGTAATCAGAAGTGTCTGGACGCTGATGGGAACCACTTTGAGCACCTCTTGTAATTGCTGAAGTCAAACGTGACTTGTATTCATCTTTTGTTACCAGTGTATATAGAGTGTTACAATTTTAATACAGTTTTCCTTCCTTAAAATGTGTATACATTTTTTTGGCACCCTCTGTATATAATGAACCAGCAAAAACTTGGTTGATTAGTGATTGATTGATTAGGTTGACTATCCTCCTTTTTCTACACAAAGAAGGTGAAGTTCATTGGTGGAGTCAGAAGTTCTGAGATTTCGTTCTGATTCCCTCAGTAACTAGCTCTGTGGAGCTAACTGTGGTCCACAGTTAGTCTTTGACTAGAGGACCTCCCCACTCCATCCGTTTCTAACTTACTGTGAGGATGACCCACGTTCTGTGAAGTATTTGTGTGCTGTGACCTGATTGGTTGGCTCACCTCGTAATGCTGCTGGTGGAGCATGACTAGGAAAGAGATGAAATTGGGAGACAGTGCAACTGTTTAGTTGGAAGAAAGATAGTGAATTTGGAGGGTCAGCTTGTCAAAAGCAAGATGGAATTTCAGTTGTATTGTTATACATACTCATAAAGGAAGATGGAGTCAGAAAAGGAAACCACATGACTACACCTGGTGACAGGGAAGCTCTGGGAGAGGAGGCTGTACCTGAAAACTGGCGCCGTGGTGGACAACCCACAGATCGTCCTCCGACCTTATCTTCCTCCTTCACCTGTGGCCTGTCATTCTGAATATTTAATTCAGAAGATGAGATTATGAAATTCTTAGGAGAACTCATCTTCCACATGCCCTAGATAAGGGACTAGTTCTTTGCAAAGGGGAATATTGATAGAACCTCCACCAAAAGAGCAGCCTGATTACATCCGAAAGAGGCAAGGCTGCGTGCTCCTTTTCTCTCTACGTATGGAGAGTGCTTACTGACATATCTGTTGCCCCTCAAATGATCCCTGAGTTTTGAGGAGTCTAACAAGCAGCACGGATCTCTCAAGATGACCTACTCAGTTCTTATTCTTGGTACTTGGGCAGCAGGTACCAGTGTCCCTGGGATGGACATCGTCTGCCAAATGGAGTTTGTGTCTAGGTCTAGCATACATTCTTAGGATCTTATTATAGCAGTAAAGTCACCATGATTCTAGCATTTTCATCCCTTGCTTTCTTTTAATTTGTCCAAAGTTGTCACTTAGTTCTGCCTCCAGAATGGGTATTGAAATGAGCTGAAGGTGGAGATAGAAAGGGTATTCACACTGAGTTCCGAATGCAGCCCAGGTTGTCAGATGTCTGCTCTTGTTCATTTGCCTTGGAAAAGGCATCAGGAACCTAAGTACACAGGGGCAGGTCAGCATCCTTCAAACCATCGTGCGCTGTGTCAGTATGGAGGACATGTATGAGCATGTGGCCTGACAGATGAGTTTCTCAGAAGTTGGGCACTGAGTGAGTGAACACCAGCCACTTGGTCTGTTCTTGGGCCACTTATTTGTCATCCTGGTGTGATTAGACAACAGTGACTAGATGGGTGCTTTATTGTGTCAGCCTAATTAGAAAGTCATTTTAGTTATTGTTAATGCATCTTCTGTATTGTGCCATTCATCAACTGCCACATGCACTTTGACAGTGTCGGTAGACGAGGCCACTCCATGCAGCCTCCACAGAATGACAAAGAGCAGTGCCATGTCTCATCTGGGACCAAGTGAAGTCTGTCTGCGTACGAGCCAGGTGAAATTAAGGCCTGCTTGTACCCCTGTTCTAGTTTTACCTCTCAGTTTGATTTTGGGGGGATCAAAAGCAGTATGGGTGTTAACAAAGTTTGCTGTGAGCACCTCCTGGTTTTGTGACAGAAAACTAAAGACAGCACCTGATAGGGATGTTGGTGTGTAATGGCTTCCAGGTCCCTTTGGCCACCCAGTGAATGAGCGAGCTCCGCAGTCCCTGGTAGGTGCTGCTATTCTAGTGACCATATTTCACTCTCCACCTGTTGTCTCTACTGGAATCACATCCTTTTCCAGTGTGTAATTTCACAATGGTTTTGACTAGTGGAATAATAGTACCAATATTTTTACTGTTTAATTATTATAATTTTTCTGTTTTTGTTTTGTTTTCTTCTTTAAAGATTTTTATTAAAAGTATAGCTAACATACAATATTATATCAGTTTCAGGAGTACACCATAGTTATTCAACATTTATATGACTAAAGAAGTGATCACCAGAAGTCCAACAACCATCTGACACTGTCCCACACTATCACAATATTATTGACTATATTCCCTATGCTGTACATTACATCCCCATGACTTATTTGTTCAATACCTGAAAATATGAACCTCTTATTCCCCTCCCTTTCCCCCCTTTTAAAATTTTTCAATTACAGTTGAAGTAATATTTTATATTAATTTTAGGTGTACAGCATAGTGACTAGACATTTATAAACTTTACGAAGTGATCTCTGTAGCCACTATGGAAGGCAGTGTGGAGATTCCTCAAAAAAGGGGAATAGAATTACCATATGACCCAGCAATCCCTCTCCTGGGTGTCTACCCCAAAAATCTGAAAACATTCAGAGATAAAGACACGTGTGCTCCAATGTTCAGTGCAGCTTTGTTTACGGTGGCCAAGACATGGAAACAACCAAACTGTCCTTCGATAGATGACTGGATAAAGAAGTTGTGGTATATATACACAATGGAATACTATTCGGTCATAAGAAAAGATGAAATAGTATCATTTGCGACAACATGGATGGATCTTGAGATTATAATGCTAAGTGAAATAAGTCAGACAGAAAAAGCAGAGAACCATATGATTTCACTGATATGTGATATATAAAACTGAAAACAACAAAAGAACAAGACAAACAAATGAAGAAACAAAAACTCATAGACATAGACAATAGTTTACTGGTTACCAGAGGGTAAGGGAGGAAGGGGGGTTCTAGAAGAGGGTAAACGGGGTCAAATATATGGTGATGGAAAGAGAACTGATTCTGGGTGGTGAACACATAATCTGAGATATAGGTGATGTATTACAGAATTGTACACCTGAAATCTATGTAACTTTGCTAACAATTGTCACCTCAATAAACTTCAATTAAAAAAAAAGAAGTTATCTCACTGACTAGTCTAGTACCCACCCAGCACCATACATATTTCTTACCATATCATTGACTATATTCCCTGTGCTTTACTTTACATCCCCATGACTATTTTGTAACTTCCAGTTTGTACTTTCTAATTCCTTCACCCTTTTCACCCTGTCCCCCAACCCCCTCCCTTGTATCATCCCAACAAATCTAGCACCCATCTGATGTTATACATAGTTATTACAATATTACTATCTCCCTTTTGCTACACCCTACATCCCCATAACTACTTTGTAACTACCAATTTGTACTTCTTAATCCCTTTTCACCCAACCCCACGCCCCGTCCCATATGGCAACCATCAAACTGTTTTCTGTATCTATGAGTTTGTTTCTGTTTTGTTTGTTAATTTTGTTCTTAGATTCCACATATAAGCGAAATCACATTGCATCTGTCTGTCTCAGTCTGACATACTCCACTCAGCACAATACCCTCCAGGTTCATCCATGCCACTGCAAATAGCAAAAACCCTTTCCTTTCCCTGGCCGAGCAATATTCCACTGTGTATATGAACCACTTCCTCTTTATCCATGTTTTCATCGATGGACACCCAGACTGCCTCCACCTCTTGGCTATTATAAACAATCCTGCAATGAACATATGGATGCTCAGTGTCCCTTCCAAGTAGCATTTTGAGTTCCTTCAGATAAATACCCAGAAGTGGGATTACTGGGTTCTTCATTGTCTCTTATTATAGCCTTTGTTTTAAAGTCAGTTTTGTCTGGTATAAGTATTGCTACCACAGCTTTAGAATTTTTATTTATTTATTTCCATTTTCATGAAATATCTTTTTCCATCCCTTTACTTTCTGTCTGTGTGTGTCTTTCAATCTGAAGTGAGTCTCTTGTAGGCAGAATATGTAAGGGTTTTGTTTTCTTACCCATTCAACTCTGCTATTTTTTTTATTGGAACATTTAATCCATTTACATTGAAAGTAATTGTTGATAAATATGTAGCTATTACCATTTTATAATTTATAATTTTGCTTATTTTTTTTCCATCTTAAAGAAGTCCCTCTAACATTCCTTGTAATGCTGGTATGCTGGTGATGAACTCCTTTAGCTTTTTCTTGTCTGGGAGGCTCTGTGTCTGTGCTTCAATTTTAAATGTAGGCCTTGCTGGGTAGAGTAGTCTTGGTTGTATTGTAGGTCCTTACTTTTCATCATGTTGAGTATTTTCTGCCACTCTCTTCTGGCCTGCAAAGTTTCTGTTGAAAAATCAGCTGACAGTCTTATGGGAGCTCCCTTATAAGTTACTAGTTGCCTTTCTCTTGCTAATTTTAGGATTCTCTCTTTGTCTTTAACCTTTGCCGTTCTAATTATACTGTGTCTTGGTGTGGGTCTGTTTGGGTTCATCCTGTTTGGGACTCTGCACTTCCTGGACTTGTATGTCTATTTCCTTCACCAGGTTAGGAAAGTTTTTAGTCATTATTTCTTCAAATATTTCTTTCTAAATCTCTTGCTTTCTCTCTTCTTCTGGTACCCTTATGACACAAATGTTGTTACACTTGATGTTGTCCCAGAAGTCTCTTCAACTATCCTCATTTTTTTTTAATTCTTTTTTCTTTTTGCTGTTCCGATTGGGTGGTTTCTGCTACTTTATCTTCCAAATCACTAATTAGATCCTCTACTTCATCTAGTCTGCTGGTGATTCTTTTTAGTGCATTCTTCATTTCATTTATTGTAATCTTCACTCCTGACTGGTTCCTTTTTATGGTTTCTATGTCCTTTTTTATGCTTGCTATCTCTTTGTTGAAGTTCTCACTAAGTTCCTTGAGCATCCTTATAACCATTGTTTTGAACTCTGTCTCTGGTAGGTTGCTTGCCTCCATTTCATTTAATTATTTTTCTGGATTTTTTTCTCCTGGTCTTTCATTTGGGACACATTTTTTGTTGTTGTTTCTTCATTTTGGCTGCCTCTCTGTGTTTCTTTCTCTGTATTAGGTAGATCTGCTATGTCTCCCAGTCTTGGCCAGGTGGCCTTATGTAGTAGGTGTCCTGTGGAGCCCACTGGCACGGTCTCCCTGGTCACCTGATCTGGGTGCTCCAGGAGTTTCCTTTGTGTGGGTTGTGTGTGCCTTCCTGTTATAGTTGAGACTTGATTGTTATTGGCACATCAGTGGGTGGTATTGATCCTCAGGCTGACTGGCTATGGGGTTTGGCCACATCCACAGCTTATGGGCTGCTGTGCAGGAGGCTGAGTGGGATTTGCCCCAGTGTGTCCTGGTGCCTCTTGAGACCACCCTTTTTGTATGCTGCTTGTGGGGCTAATTGGGAGGTGTTCTGCTATGATCTGAAGACAACCTACAAGTGTGTTGGTTCTGGGGATTCTTGGGATGGGCTCTCGTGCAGGCCCAGGTCAGCCACTGCCTGTGAATGGCCGCAGGCTAGCTGGTAGGAGCCACAAAGTGATCCACAGTTGTCCACTGCCTATGCTAAACCTGGAGGCACGTGGGAGAGGCCACACTGCAAACTGAAGACAACTGCCACCAGTACCGGGCCTGAGGTAGCTCCACAAAAAGCCAGGACACCTGGAGGCCTGATACCACCTGCTGGCTCCCTTAAGGTTCAGCCACTGATAAAGCCTCATGCAGTACAAGAGTTGGGTAGGCAGGGTATCAGGGGGTCACTAGAATGGGAAGAGTTTTGATCACCAGATTAATGTAGACTCTGGTTTGGTGCCAGTGCTGAGCCTGGAGTGACTCAGCAAAAGTCTCAGAGCACACCAAGGCAGTCACCACCGCCTGGAGCCTGTAGACTTAGTTTTCCAAGAAAGAGTGTAATGTGAGAGGGGCTGGCTGCTCACAGAGAAAGTGCCTTCAGCTGTGCATGAATTGGGTTGGGTGGGGTCCCAGCTAAGTCAGCAGGATAGAGCAGCAGAGCTCAGCAGGCCAATCAGATTCAGATTTGGCCTATGGCAGCGGGCTCAACATAGGAAAGATGGCACCTATCTGCTGGCTGTACAGCAGAAGGACCCCTCACCAGGAGAATGCTGACTGTTCTCCAGTCCTCCTCCTGCAGCCACAAACCTCAGTCTGCCCCCCTGGCCCGTATGTAGCCAAGGCCCCCTGAGTCACTGTCCCTCCACTGGAGCCCAAGGTGAGTGCCTGCAAATGAGTGAGTCTGTGTGTGGGCCATTTAAGAGATTGTCTGCGTTTCCTGCAGCCTTCCGTCCCACTCGAATGGTTGGAATCCACACTGTTTTTCACAGCCAGACATTGTGGGGGCTCCTTTTCCTGGCACCAATACTCTGGGCTAGGGAGCTTTGTGTGGGGAGCTGGGATCCCTCACTCCTCTGGGGGGAAGCTCTGCGGCCAAGATATTCCTCCTGATTGTCAACCACCACAGGGAAGTTTGGGGCTCATTCTGCTTCTCTGCCCTTCCTATCAGTCCCGACGTGGCTTCTTCTTTATGTTTGTTATAGGACTTCTGTTTGGCTAGACTTAAGATAGTTCTCCAGGTTGATGTTCTGTAATTTATTTGTAATTTTAATGTGTTCAGGGAAGGATGCTGGCACAGTGTTTACTCCGCCATCTTGGATCTCCTAATTATTATAATTTTTCAAACACATGAAACTCTGTAGTGTATTAGCGAGATTCAGGTGCTCTGTCTTGATATTATAATGGCTGTTTGCCATACTCAAGCCAAGTGTGGAAAACTTGCTCATAAGAAAAGACTCACTGTATGTGCAGTGGTGCTGTACCTGCCGGCACAGGCCACCTGTCAAGGCAGGGAGTCACCAGTGTATCCGCCCTCATACATAGACACAGTGCCTTCAGGCCTGGCGTCACATAAGTAGTCCTATTCTGCATGTGCCACACAACCTACCCTGAATTGTCACCTTAGACTCTTCGATTCTACAAAAAAAAAATCTGTTTTTAGCATATTGACAAAAGGAAAACATTTTTGTTCACCAGCTATGGATGCTATGTGGTTGTGTGAAAATGGGGACATGGTGAGGAGTTTTAAGTAGAGGAAAGGTATGGTCCATATGCACTTTATGAAGTTGACTTTGAAGAACAGAATTGGAGAGGGGCAAGACCTAAGACAAGAAAAGTACCAGTTAGGTGGCTATGACATTACTGTTGTGGTCTTTGTAGTGAATAAAAATTACCCTACAAATCCCACAGGAAATTACCAGGCTGCAGAATGGCATTCTACTTCTTGGTAAGGCCATGGCCACTGGGTTTACTCCATACAGATTCGAAGTCTGTTGCTGGGGCAGTTGAGACCCAGATGGAAGTACAGTAGTTGGTTTGTATTTAGGGCTCATGTTGTTTGAAAAAGTACATATCTTTAAATACTGGCAACCCACCCAATGTGGTGAGATGCTATCTCTTGGAAAGGCTCATTGGAGCTAAGAGAGACTAGTGGACAGCTGCTTGGTGTCTCCCCACTTGCAGAAGGTATACACATGCTGAGTGTAGGGGTGGATGGCATCACTCATTATTTGAATTGTATTCTCCCTCTCCTTACCTCCCTCATCTCTCATAGTAGGATTTGCATACGTTAAAAGTATCATAATGGGACTCTGCCTGAGTAGGAGATGCAGAGAGGACTCGCCTCGCCTTCCTTGTGGGAGATGTGTCAGTGTGGGAGGGCTGGGATGTGTGACTTGGGAAAGTCAGCACACATTTCTGAGCCTCAGTTTCCCATCTAAAAAATAAAGGGGTTAACATAAAAACAACAAAATAATTATAAAAATAATAATGACTAACATGTATTGGGCTCTTGTATGTGCTAAGTACTATTTTAAGGACTTTAAGTGTTTTGACTCATGTAATCCTCATACTAACTTATGAGGGAGGTTTGATGGCTATCTCCATTTCACAGGTGGGAAAGCGGGAGACCTGGATTTGAATTCAGGTAGCCTGGCTTTAGTGCAGAGGCCAAATGCTTAGCCAGGATGCTCTTTTTCCAAGGTTCTAAATTATGTGAGCTTAGGGGAGAAAAACAGTTTACCCTGCAACCTTTCTAAAAACCACTTGGCCAGATGGAGATACAAAAAGCAATTTCTAAAAACAACAATGATAAATCAGTGATGAAAGGAAGGATTATATAATAAATGGTGCTAGGACAATTGGTTAGCTACTGGGAAAAAAATATCAGAGCAATTTCCATCCTCATCTCATACAGTTTGCCACAATATATTCCAAGTTGATTAAATAGACTAATGGAAAAAGAAGAAAATATAAGTGAGTATCAGCTCTCTGGCTGGGAGGAGGACATTAATAGCTTAAGAAAATGGAAGAAAGTACAAAAGGTGATGATAATTCTGACTTCGGTAGGTTAGAAATCCTACATCAATAAAGTCAAACAATTAATTTGAGGAAGTACTTCTACAAAGGTAACATTTTGCCTAATATCTGTATTTGAAAATACCGGGGGTGCCAAAAAAATGTATATGTGTAACTTGTATTCACCTTTTGTTATCATTATATATTGCATATTACAATTTTAATACAGTTTTTTTCTTTCTTAAAATGTGTATACATTTTTTTTTGGCACCCTGTGTATATCTAAAGGAATAAGAAATACAAATACTCTGGTAGATAACTGGGCAAAGGATTTATACAGTGCCCGAATAAACCCTTGGAAAATGTTCAACCTAAGTAATAACTTTAAAATGTTTAATTTTTAAATAAACGCCACATGAATAGCATTACACGTGTGCATACATATTATATACAATATATATTAAATCATGTATGTATTACATATTATAATATATAATACACATACTCACACACACGCACGTCACCCATTTCCTAGCTCTATAGCTGCTAGAAGGACTCAGAAGTGACACCCCAGTAGCAATGAACAAACCTAGCATCCAGATCTTGGTCTCTAAATATTATTATTCTCCACCAAAGGAAATCAAAGGCAAAGTAACCAAAAGAGAGGCCTGTGCCATCTGGTGCCAGAAGGGAGTGCTCACAGAATGACGGGGCTATGTCAGGGGCACAGGAGCCAGTTTGAAGGGACTCCCCTGGCTAAATCTGAGACAATTTGAGCTTCAAAATAAATGACATAAACAGATTAAACAAGAATCCATGAGTGTATACCAATATAGTAAGTAAATGAGTAAATAAAAGGGGAAGAACCAGGACAACTTTTCCTTGCAACAAAATGCCAACTAACAAAGGTGAAGGGAATGATAGCGTTAGAAAGGTATCACCCAGCCACCATCCCATTGCTTCAAACAAAAATCGTCAGTGCATGCAAAAGCCAGCAGGTGAACCCTTAATGAAAAGCAGCATATTCATATAGTCTCAAAGTATCTCCCTATAAATTACTTGTCGGCTAAATAGTAACCTTACGTGGAGAAACCTGATGCCACCATTACCAAGTGGTCAAGGTTAACCTCACCGACATCATGTCCCCCCTGATATGATGCTCTGAGGTGGAAACATCACTTCTGTGTGTTCTTGCCCAAAATGCATAACCTTAATCTAACCACGAGGAAAGAAATATCAGTCAAACCCAAACTGACATTCTACAAATATCCTGGCTTGGCCTTTTTTAAAAATGTCATGGTCATGAAAGACAAAGAAAGACTAAGAGAACTGTTCCATATTAGAGGAGACTAAAGCGATATGACAACTAAATGTAATATATGATCTTGGATAGAATCCTGGACTTGATTTTTTTTTCTTTTTTTTTCTTTTTCTTTTTTTTGGCTATTGAGGACACTGTGTGAAATTGAAGGTCTCCAGATCAAATACAATACTTATCAATGTAAATTTTGTGAATTTACTAATCATATTGTGTGAGAATGACTTTGTTCTTATGAAATGCATACTGAAGTATTTAGATATAAAGGGACATTGTTACTTAGTCTCAGATGACTCAGAAAAACAATTATATATATATATATATATATATATATATATATATATATATATATATATATTCATGTAAGTTTATATATGTTACATATGTATATCTCTATCTCTGTCTGTCTGTCTATCTAAGATGATAAAGCAAATGTCGCAAAATGTAAACAGTTGGGAACTGGGTGAAGGGTCTATAAGAGTACTTTTCACAATTCCTATAACTTTTTTATAAGTTTGAAATTATTTCAAAATAAAGTTATACGATAGCAATGCCCTGTTTTGCCTCTAGAATTACCAAGGATAAGGGATGAGAGCAGCAGGATGAGAGCGGAAAGCAGGAGAGCACTGTTGGCAGCAACGGCTCGGCCCAGCTTTTCTGGAACGCAGCTTGGCCATTTGTACTGGAACCTTAAAAATGTTCATAACTTTTAGCCCCACTTCTACTCTCTCTCTCTCTCTCTCTCTCTCTCTCTCTCTCTCTCTCTCTCTATATATATATATATATATATATATATACACATTTATTCACAAATAAATATTTATTCACAATATTCACAATATTTATTCACAAATACCTTATTGCAGCATTCCTTTCAAAAATAAAAAATTGGAGATAGCCTAAATATTCACCAATGGGTGCTGGTGTGTCCCCGCTATGGAATATGAGGTACCCACTCAGTGATGTCCCTGAAGAATTTAACTGTGGCCAGAGGCTCAGCCCATCATGTCCTGGGACATACCAGAATACAAGGTACACGCAGTAAAATCTCAATAACATTCAAAATAGGTATTTAAAAATATGGAAGAAAAATAAGTCAAAATCTTAAGGGTGTGCTTCTCAGTGTAGTTTTCAATAATACCACATTTTCTATCATGAGCAAATATTCTAAAGCCAGAAAACAACAGCAACAGTGGTTAAAGTAGCGATGGGAACCTGAGCCTTTCCGTGCAGAGTGTGGACACTCCTCCCTGCCCACAGCCATGAGGTCCCCCCTGGACTTGCCTCAGTCCCAAGCTCTTGAGAAAGGGACGAAGATTGAGAGGGGAGAGGAAGGGTTGTTGACATCAGGTGATGATGTGGAGGGTGGCCCTCCTAGGGGGCATGGTGGGCATCTCAGAATCTCACTTAATTCCCCAGTGGACGAGCAGACTGAGTCTTGGAGAGCTTAAGTGGTTACCCAAGGTCAACATTTCCTAAGAATTGAGGCTGGAGTTCTGTGCTTCCAGCCCTGACTGGCCCCTGGGCCATATCAACTGGGCCAGCTCAGCCTGCTGGTCATTCCGCTGCCATCCTGCTTCCTCCTCTCTGCCTTGGTTTCCTACAGCTTACTGTCAAATAATACGCATTCTTTCTTCTTTTTCTGCTGGAATTCTCATCCCACATTGGCTTAAGGGGAAGGTAAAATGCGTAAGTGTCAGACGCATTAACATATCATCCAGTCCACATCCAAAAGTATTTACTAGACCTTCAGGGAGCAAGGAGTCCACACTGTTAGAATGGTACTGACCCCATGTTCTCTGTCACCTGAGAAGGCCTAGCTGTAGGGACACTGCAGGGAGAGTCTGAGTTTGGCAGTCAGAGCAGTTTCTAACAATCAGAGTGAACACACAGAAATAGTTACACAGAGACATCATTCAGTCTCTGCAGAGAGCCTTCAGAAGCAATGCCTCACATTTGGGCATCTCTTTTTGGTGTTCTGAGCGCTATGGCACAAGTCACCTCATCAGGTTCCCATGAGAAAGTCATGAAAAAGACAGGGTAGGAATCATTACCCTCAGAGGAGAGAACAGGCGCTGACAGATTACGTTAGATTTCTCCAGTCATTGGCAATGAATCAGTCTTCTCACTTCTAGACCCGTATTCCTTCTCCCCTTGGGATCCCTTGTTATCCCACCCAGGACAGAAAAATGAGTTCCGTCATTCCAACACCGCTCCTGCCTTGACAGCGTAATTGACCTCAAGTAGATGGGCTCTCCATGCTAAACTTTTCTCCTGCAGCTTTCTCTCAACTAGTGAAAAAGATTCATGCAAGGCAGACGGTGGACGGACGCCCCATCTGGTCCCCGTAACCTATCTATTCCAGTGGAGACCAGCCTGAAATGAAGGCACCACAGCCTCACTGATTTGGCAGGCGTTTATCAGAGCACACTGATGATACTTCCGGAACTGAGGAGAGCTAAGCGGGGGAAATCCTGCCATGGGCTGAGACAAAAGACCTGACTTGGAGCTCCAAAACGCAGTGGTGTTGGTTCATTAGGGTGACTCAGCTTCCCTCTGGCAGACAGGGCACATTTTTTTTAGAGAGGAATTGTGCTGTCATGAGACAAAAGTGGGCTTTTGAAGTCTGACAAATCAGGGCTCAAATGCTGACTGCACTCCTTAGTTGTGTGACTTCCAGCAAATTCTTTAACCTTATTGAGTCTTAGTTTCCTCAGCTATAAAATAAAAATGATAAACTATCTCGGGGTATAATTGCAAGGATTAATAAGATGGCAAACACCAAAGGCCTGCCACAATTTCACTCCTAGATTAAGTGGAAATATTTTAAGGTTCCCGTCGTGTGTTCAAGAAAGACAAGCCCATGGTTCATTTTTTAAATGTCCTAAACTGCATTTCCAGGGCCTCTTTCACTTCTGTCTTTAAGCTGCACCCCCACAGATCTATAAGAATGCTCAAAGGACGAGACATCCGAGAGCCCAACTCAGGGACTCTCACACATGCGTCCGAGCTGGTGGTTGCGCCTCATGGCCCAGCCTTGTCTGGAGATGATGTAGAGCTTGGCAGCCATAGCGTCTCAGCCCCCGAAGGCCACAGTGTGATGGCAACTGCCGTTGTCACCCTCACTCACCCAGCACCCTCAGTGTGGCTGCTGGAGTCTCAACCGGGTCTCCACAAGTGGCCCAGTGACTTCTGTCCCATAACCCAGTGTTCTGTGCTCACAGGCCTGCAGCTTCCCACCTGCCAGAAGTCATTAGGAATTAAAAACAACAGTAAAAACAAATAGCTACAATTTGTTACGTCAAGGGCTGCTTCCTTCCTCTTGAAGAGAGTCTCCAGAGGTGACTTTCTTTAGATCACCTACCCTGTATATTAGCTAAAAAATGACCTTAAATGTAGAGAGAGTCCAAGTATAGAAGAAGGAAAGGTGTTTTTCTCTGCCTAGCCGCCTGTCACACAGAGCGAGATGTCCACACGTTGGATCCTCCTGTCCCTAGAAAGCAGGTCTGCTCTATTCTTCTCCATGTACGTGACTTGCAGCGGGGTCCTGCGTTAGAGACCCAGCCCTGCCCCTCGCCTGCTGGTGACCTGCTCCCTCTGGGCACTTGCTCCTCCAGCACCACAGTCTTATCAGTAGAGTGATGACACCTCAATGAGGTTGCCGTGAGGTCACGTGAGGCAGAGCAAGAGAAAGCCCATGGACACCTCTAGAGTAGAGATTCAGAATGAGATAGGTTGTCACGAATTTTTCCAAAAGAATACATGACAGTGGCTTTGTCCCAAAAGTAAGGCTGAAATAAAATCAAGGTGGGTCCAAGGGCCATTCAAGTACAAATAGTTTGTAAGTAGTAGGAAAAGCTGTAAGATTTTAATGTTGGGAGACCTCAAAAGCCTTGAAAGGAAGTATAAAACCACTCAAAAAAAAGAAAACCTCCAAGCATCCTCTTTGTTTCTCAGTGACAATTTCCCAAACTATTTTAAGCCACATTGATTCTCAAGGGAGAAACCACCACCAAAGCAAAAGGATGGAGAAGTTTCATTTCCTTGCCTCTGCTGTGAAAATACCCCTGTGGTAATTTAAAGATGTAGAATTTTCTAATAAAAACAACCAGAGTGTGTTAGGCATAATTATTTCACCTCTGCCCATCTGTCTTTTTCTCTGTTGTTTCTGTCCATCTAGTCTGCTGATTTCCAAAGGAATCGAGGTAGCTTTATTACATTTAAGACCATTCAAAAGAAGACAATTATAGCCCCTACTTGTTTTTGTATTACAGATAAGGCAGTAGTTTTGTAAAGAGCCAAGCTTGTCTCTGTCCTATTTTGGGGCCCAGGTACACGTTTCCTATTTTTAGCAGGTCTGTGGTATTGTGAATCTGAGATTTCAACTGCCAGTGAGTCAGAAGGTCTGGCTGCCCAGAGATATGTGACTCAGATGGGCAGGAATAGTCTGTTCGTTGGGAGATGGGGGTTTAAAGGGGAGCTTTTGTGCTTAGTGAAAATGTAAATGAAAACAAGTTTAAATAGAAATCTGTTGCCCTTCTGGAGGATTCTTTCCCCTCATCCCTGAAAGTGCTCATCCCACACAGGGCGAGAGCCATGCCAACACGTCAGCAATTTCCTCCTCTTTGGAAGCCCTGTGGGGCATCCAGGGAAAGAGGTTTCTGGGTCACATCAGCCCTTAGAGTTAACAGAAATGGCAGAAGAAAGAATCGTGTGGGGAGCAGGTGTTAGGGCAGCTGAGGCTCATGGGGAAGAGATTTTCCTCTTTTAAGAGTCAAAAACTGGAAAGAAAAGATGGCTTCTCTGAAAGAGTGGAAGCAACAGATTGGTATGTTGTTGATTAGAGGCTGGATCAGAAATGCTAGACCACGTGTTTATCTGTTCACTATCCATGCATCCATGCATCCATGCATCCATGCATCCATGCATCCATGCATCCATCCATCCATCCATCCATCCATCCATCCATCCATCCATCCATCCATCCATCCAAGCATCATCCAACTACACAAGCATTAGTACATATATTGAAAGCTGACCACGTGCTGAGCCATTTGCAAGGTACTAGGGAACGACACAGCCTGGTGGAAGAGAGACAGGACAAGAGGCAGCCTTGCTCCAAGGTCCCGTCCAAGGCTGAGAGTTCATGATCCCAGGTTGGCAGGAGCTTCGGCACTTCCATGGTCTCCATAGCAGCTCTGCTCCTGCAGAGGCAGATGTGCACTCAGGGTAAATCACTGGATAAACAAACCCAGCGGAAGCCTGGGTCAGTGCCTGGGGCCACGTGAGCACCCTGTCCCTTCACACTGTTTGCCCAGACACTGACCCCTCATGGAGCCAAGCCCCCTCAGGCAGCGTGCAGACCCTCTCCGGCCGTGGGCCTGAGGGTACCAGTGAGCAGGAGCTTCCAGCCCCACCCGAGTGAAGAAGCCTATCGTGGAAACTGGGATCGTTGTGGTTTTAGCTGCTGTTTAGATTTTCCAGTGTTCCATGAAAGCTCTTGAATCTCTTCCCTAAATAATAAAGTCCTGTTTGGTATTTGGTGAAATGTTTGGAGTGCAGTGTTCGACCGGGCAGAACTAAGCTGCTGACAAAATACTGTCTCAGCCATTTAATAATAATAGCTAACATTTGTATAGCACTCTACAGTTTAACAAAGCTCTGTGCAGCAGCCCTGTGAGAACCATCTGAGGGCAGGGTTGTCACGTACGTGTCACCCGTGGACGACGGGCTGCGCCGAGGAGCTGAGGCCCATGCTCCAGGGCCCATGGGTGGTAAGGCCAGATGCAGGACTTCCCACCCTGAGCCAGAGTCTGGACCAGCCTCTCTGACAGCTTCCATGACCACACCCTCTCCTCTAACCCAGGTTTGGTCTCCGGTTGCCACAGTAAATATGCACAGACTGCCCCCAGTTAAGTCTTTCCCAGACTCTCCTTAATTGTGCCCTTTTCTTCCTTCAGCACCTAAACTAACTCTCCCAGAGGAAATCCAGGCTCTCAGTATTGGAATCCCCTCTTCGCACACCCTGGCCCTCTCTCACCGTCCCTCCCTCTCCCCACCGCCCACCCCCACCCCTAGCTTGCATTCTCTGTATCCAGGCTGCACTTTTCTCCACCACTGCAGCATGCCATGGGCAACTGTAGATCCCAGTGTTGGTTAGAGGTAAGGCAGAACAGGGGCAACTCTTTT
The DNA here is from genome assembly GCF_057876585.1 of Rhinolophus sinicus. Lineage (NCBI taxonomy): Eukaryota > Metazoa > Chordata > Mammalia > Chiroptera > Rhinolophidae > Rhinolophus > Rhinolophus sinicus. The sequence continues at coordinate 92,698,168 of NC_142501.1, forward strand.
TTAGGGACCTCTTTGGTGTCTAGCAAGGGGCCAGTTAATGGGCAGCAAACCTCTTCTAAATCAGTAAGTCAGAGAATCTGAACAAAATGGGTGTCTGTGTGGGCATAACAGTATGAAGCCAAGAACAAGAAGAGGCCCCAGGTGGGCACCGTGTGGGCAAGGGACTACCGGAAATAGATGCCAGGGGAGAAAAGGGGATGTTTGTTCAAAGCCCAGTGGGCCAGTGCCTTCAGCAGACTGGGTGCATCCCTCAGAATGCTTACAGCCAGAAGTGTCCTGCAAGCCAGAGTTGTCCCCCACCTCACCAGTGGAACTTGGGGGGCTCGAGCTGTGGCCACCCTCCCTTCCAGTCAGTGGGCAGTGACTACAGATGGCTCATCTTAGCTGTTCTCTGGGTAGAGACGATTCTGTTGCTCCCTGCAGACAGGAAGCCTGAGGGGATGGGTTTGGTTGGGAAGGAGAGTTTGAAGTGAGTAAGTTGGGAGCAGAAAGGGACTTGGAGAGGGGGGCCCAGTGAGTGATCCAGCGTTCAGGAAGCATGAGAATATCGGATACCTTGGAGGAGGTGTCTTTGGAAGTAAAATAGGGGCTCCCAGGGCTTGTCCTAGGCCTGAGGAAATGAGCGGATTCTCGCCTCCGTGTCCCTTCCTCCACTGAATCCCTCCGCTCCCCTAACACAGCCCCGAACGGAGCTGTTTGATCGTTGTAGACGGGCTTCCCAAGTTCTACGGGCTAATCTGATCCTCTTATTGGGAGTTACAGCATTGTTTCACGGGGAAAATACTTCCTCCCCACACCTTTTTTCCAGATTTCAGTAATAGCCTTTGTTTTAATTTAAAGAACAGTTTTTGTTATAATTACACAAGTCATACATAATCATTATAGAAAAATTAAAATGCATTAAAAAGTTAAAAAGAATAATCCATCCAAAGTCTCAGACCTCAGGGACACTATTATCTTTTATGCGTATATCTTTCCGGCCTTTACCATACAGACATACGTAAATTTTAAAAACCCTACTACACATACAACTATGTAACCTGGTTTTTCTTTAATTACATACTGTAAACATCCTGTTGTGGCATTGAATATGAACCTGCAGTATCATTTTAATATTTACCCCTTATCAAAATATGGCCAGATCCTATCTGGGGACATCTTCAGTTCTACCTATTGTTAAGACAAACAAAATTCTGGTAAAACAAAGGAATTTGGATAGTTTCTAGAAATATAGTGAGATAGGATTGATCTGGTCCATAACAGAAATTTCCTTGGAAAAACAGATCCTGGTAAATTCAACAGTTTAGTTTACGCTGTAGTTTAAACGTTGCTCCCTGAGCTGCTTTCTACTTTGAAAGAAATTCAGCGCACGCACCTTCAAGACCGTGTGAGAAGTGATGAGAAGCGGGCAGAACACGGGGCTCAGTCAGGGCCCAGGCCTCGCTGGCACGTGCCACTTGGGACCTGGAACCGGGCAGTCCTTCTGTCCTCCCCTGCGGAGGTCGGGCGCGGCGAGGAGACAGCTTGGGCTTCGGTCAGACCATGCAGAGTTCCTCACTCACTCACAACACTGCTTGTGTGGCTTTGGGCAAGGGATCTGCGAAATGACTGTGCTGTCTGCCTCCTGGAATTGTGCTGAGGGTTAAGTAATGTGTTAAGAGTTCGGCACATGAGAATAGTTTCTTTTGCCCTTTCACTTTATCATCTGTTCAAATGAGGGATTAAATGAGCTGATCTCTAAGAACACTTTTAGGTCAGTTTCCTTAGGATTTCACATTAGCACAAATGAGAGCCTGCCTTTTTCAGCATATTTCAGAGTAGCCATAGCATCCGAGCTCAGGGAAGTGGGGTTTTGCTGGCTTTGCATTTTGCAGAGGCAGCCAACCCCCACGCCCCCTCCCCCGCGACGCATTCTCCAGCACCACCCTCCCTTAGGATTTGCTGTTGTCTTCTTGTCCTCCGGGGTTTTGTCGTCCAGTTTAGGAAATGAATTTCTTGAGGACAAGCCTCTGTCTGTCATCTTTGACACTCCCCTTGCCTTGTCCCAGGTCACCTGCTCAACGGACCACATTCAGGCATAATGAATTGGTTAATAGGGGTTTGACAGGTGGGGAATTTATTTCAGTGTGTTGGCCTCATGGTCCTGGCTGTGATGCCCTAGTCATGGCAGCTTGATGTTGGTTTATTTCAGCCCATCTGCACAACTCCAAGATCCCCATTCGGCTTGTAGCTGCGTGGAACTCTCTTGGGAATCCTGCCAGGACTTAACTCCTGCTGCTCAGGCAGGTCTTCACCTGCCCTGTGGGTGAGAACAATGAGAGTGGGGAAGCAGCGGCCATCCGTTTGCTAGGAAAACAAAACAAAACAGATTATTTCCAAGGAATAGAGAAACAGGATGACTCATTCAATATTAACCACGTAAACATTATCTTTAAAAATATCTTCCCTTTGGTCCATCGAGCAGTCTAATCTGGCAGATTACGATGTGAATGTCATTGCTGAGGTGTGGTGTCAAGTATGTCACCTTCCTTTGCCTCCTCATGCGGGGTGCCCCTCAGTGATGGAGCAGAGTTCTTTTTGTGTCCCCACTTCGTGCACACACTGCTGCCTTTTCTCCTCCCTGTCCTATGCTGTCACCTATCATGTCAGGGGAGGTAACCCAGCCACAGGTGTATGCTGAGTCCTTGCCATGTTTCCAGCACTTTGTAAATTCACCCTGGGAACTCATTCCTCCACTTCTTCATTCATTCAGTGAATATTTTTTACTAGAGAGATGATAGCCAGTTGCTTTGAACAACTGGCACATAGTAGGTTCTCAATGCTTTTGTTTTAGGAAGCAACTCTCATAGTTCTTGATGGGCTGTGTCAAATACTGGAGCCCCTGGGCCTAGATAGATTTGCCTGGATGAAACAGTTCCCTGGCTTTTTAAACAGAATACATTGAATATAATTTAATCTTTCTTGATACCTCCAAGCCGGCATTTTGAATATCAGTGTTGTAATGGAATGAAGTGACACCTCTGTTTTATAGAGGTATTCAGGGTTCTTTGTGCCTGCATTAAATAAATTCAGAGTGTTATCTTTCTGGCTCTTCTGTTTGATTTTTATAGTTTGTCTCCTTCCTTGCAGTGAAACTGTGGGATGCTTATTTCTTATTCATCCACTGTGTCTCTGTGTGATAACAAGTATCCTATACTTATTTAGCATTTTCTGTATGCATTATTTTATTTAGTCCTCATATCAACTCTGCAAGGTAGATAGTATCATCTCCAATTTGTTGATTAAAAGAGGAGAAAAAAAGAACAACTCTGAAGTTTCTAAGAGTTAAGCAATGTGCCGAAAGTCCCATGGCGATAAAGGGGGACAGTGGGACTCAGAACCAGGGCTTCTGCTTCTAAGTCTGAGGCTCTCTCTGTGCCACCTCCTTCTTCCTGGTGTGCTGGGAACATCCCGCAACCCTTGTTAAAACGGGCTGTCAGATGACTGGGTGAAGGTTTCAGAGGCTGTCTTTTTTTTTTTTTTTTTATTAAATTTATTGAGGTGACAATTGTTAGTAAAATTACATAGATTTCAGGTGTACAATTCTGTATTACATCATCTATAAATCCCATTGTGTGTTCATCACCCAGAGTCAGTTCTCCTTCCATCACCATATATTCGATCCCCCTTACCCTCATCTCCCACCCCCCACCCCCCACGCCCCTTACCCTCTGGCAACCACCAAACCATTGTCTGTGTCTATGAGTTTCTGTTTCTCATTTGTTTGTCTTGTTCTTTTGTTGCTTTTGGTTTATATACCACATATCAGTGAAATCACATGGTTCTCTGCTTTTTCTGTCTGACTTCTTTCGCTCAGCATTACTCTCTCAAGATCCATCCATGTTGTCACAAATGTTCCTATATCATCTTTTCTTACCGCCGAACAGTATTCCATTGTGTATATATACCACAACTTCTTTATCCATTCATCTATCGAAGGACATTTTGGTTGTTTCCATGTCTTGGCCACCGTAAACAAAGCTGCAATGAACATTGGAGCACACATGTCTTTATCTCTAAATGTTTTCAGATTTTTTGGGTAGATACCCAGGAGAGGGATTGCTGGGTTATACGGTAATTCTATTCGTAATTTTTTGAGGAATCTCCACACCGCCTTCCATAACGGCTGCACCAGTCTGCATTCCCACCAACAGTGTATGAGGGTTCCTTTTTCTCCACAGCCTCTCCAACACTTGTTACTATTTGTCTTGTTGATGATAGCCATTCTGACTGCGGTGAGGTGATATCTCATTGTGGTTTTTATTTGTATTTCTCTGATGATTAGTGATGTTGAGCATTTTTTCATATGTCTATTTGCCATTTGTATGTCCTCTTTGGAGAAATGTCTCTTCAAGTCCAGAGGCTGTCTTTCAAAGAGTGTTTGAGATTTAGTGCACGGGCTTGGTGACCTCTCTTTATTGGCTATTCACAAACTTTTTCCTTCTTGTTCTCTAATGTATAAGCAAGGAAGATGGATGACAGATAGAGTGGCCAGATTTAGGAAAAAAGAAAAAAAGAAAACAAAGAAGGAAAGCCCCGAGATGCCCACTTAAGTTTGCATTTCACACAAGTGTTGATTACTTTTTTAGTATTCATATTTCCCATGTACTATGTGGGACATACTTATAAAAAAAGTTATTTTTGTTTATCTGAGAGTCGAGTGCATCTGGGTGTCCTATTTTGTCCACAGCCCTAATAGCAGAGCTGTGGCTGTGTGAGGGTCTTGGCACAGTCATGGCAGAAGTGCCTTGAGTAAGAGTGGGGCTGGGAAAATCCACTGGTGGGTTGCAGAGTTTATAGTGTTAATTAGCTAATGCTTCCTGGAAGAGCTAGATCTTGAGCTGCTGTTTACATGGCAGCAGGGAGATGGTTGGGCAGTGAGCTGGAAAAAGAACCATTCACATAAAAAAAGCACAGCACCCCAGAAGAGGATGAGGCACGAACAAAACAAGGCTCAGTTTCTCCTGCCTAATGTAATGGCCCGTTGGGTTCCTGTACTAAAAATAGAAGAAACAGTGCCACCTTCCCCACACTCTCAAGTTGACCTGAGAGCGAGTGTTTGAAACTCTTTGGTTCTCTCAGGCAGTAAATTTAAGGAGCAACCTGCCCCACAAGTGGAATTAAGTTTCTAAAGACATCTTCTAGGCCGTCCAGAATTTCTTGAAATCTAGGATATAATTTTTTCCCCTATAAAGTCTTCTTGAAATCTCACCAGTCCTGCTTTTGAGGCTGATTGCTACCTGCTGTTAGGGAATTTGCCTGAGAAGTTCTCAGGTAACGGAAGTTTGTGGGATAAATTGAAAATTGCCAGCCTGATCCAGGGGATGAGATAGCAAAGACAGGACATTCTTTCTGAGTGCATGTGTTCCCCCGACAGTGTTTGCCACGTGTCTTGGTGAAGGAAGCTCCAGGTCTCCTGCACCCATTGGGGCGGGAACGTGCCTTGTGTCCTTGACTGAGTCTCTCCCCTCTCTCCTTTCCTTTTTGCATGGTTTGTATTACAGAGCCAAGGGCCAAGCAACACCCTTTTAAAATTTATGTTCAACTAATTTTTTGAGTACTTATCATGCAAGGTGCAGGGTCTAAACCTCCTGCCTCCGTGGGTTTTTGCTGCCAGCTCAGTGCCTGGCCCCGTGGTGGGGCTTCCATCTTCCCTTCCTTGCCCCAGCATCCCCACTCCCAGAGGGGACATGGAACTGAGAGAGTCAGGGACTTGCCTCATGACCTGCAGCCAAAGCAGCAGAGTGGAGATTCGAATGCGCACCTTCTGACTCTGCTGCCACACTTGTTACCTGCCCCGCCATCAGCCAAGACTGTGACCAAACCAGGGGAGGTGGATGGTACGCAGGCACTGAGCCCCCGTTTCTTTAACAAATACTTACGTTGACAAGTCTGTGCTGTGGCCCCAAGAGACCAGCCTTGCAGGGTTCCTAGCTTCACAAAAGTGTGGACATTGATTCCAACATTTCCCAGACATTTAGAAATGAAGCGGGTCATCCCGCAAGGTCAAGCTCTGGGGCTGTGAGCCTGTGTCTCTGGGTTTGAATAACCCGAAGAGGCATCGCGGGCTCAGAACCAGGAGAGAGCTGAGCAGGTGCCCCTCTCACCAGGGGATTGCAGGCACAGCTGAAGTTCAGTAGAAGGCTCAGTTTCCTCTGAGAAGCCGGTGGGGGTGGGGAGGAGGGCGTTATGAGTACTTGCAGAGCACACAGAGGCGAAGGAGGAGTTTGCAGGCGTCTGCGGAGCAGGGCTGACAGCTTCCCATGGCGCCATGCTGCATGGCGTCACCCAGACACAGACACTGCCATCTCTCCGAGGTAGTCCTGGGGCCCCCAGGAAGGGCCGGGGCCTGGGACGTTCTTGGGGTGCTCATGGCAGTAGCTATTAGTCAACGGGATCTGAAGTATTGTAATGCTTAGTTAAATCTGAAGTGCTTTATTACATATATTAGCTCAGGTACCTTCACAAATAACTCTAGGAGTGACAGTCTGTTACTGTCATGCTGGGCGGCCTGCGGGGTCTCTGCTCCCGCTCCCCACACAAGAACGCAGGATATGGTGAGGCCAAAAAGGAACACCCACGGAGCCATAGGCAGGGGAGTCATACCACTATATTCTCTCTGGCGGCACTATACTCTCACTGGAGGCTGGATCCACACTGTCCACAAACCGCCATCCACGCTTGCCAGCCCAGCCACCATCTTCTTGCTAGCCCCCATTCTTTCTCTCTTCTTCTAGCATAGCCACAGCAGTTACATTAGTGGCCAATGGCTCACTGGTTACAGCTGACGGCCAACTAGCCACAGCTGATGGCCATGCAATCACAGTTGGCCATTTACTACCTGAGCCAGCACCTGTCTATGTGAGGCCGAGAGCCTGGAAACTACTTTCTGGGGCTCTGCCCCCACACTCCACCCCTACAGGCTCTCGCCTCACAACCTATGCGACAAGCGTCTTCCGCGAGGGGCCCTGTGCGAGGAGCCTGGGGTGAATGCAATATCCTGGACACAGCCAGGCTCTCTGGGCACAGCCAGGGTTTCTCAGGGCACCACCAGTGCTTCTGGGCACGGCCAGACTTCCTGGACTTCTTAGGGTACCACCTGTCTTCCCGGACACAGCCAGGGTTTCTCAGGGCACCACCAGTGCTTCTGGGCACGGCCAGACTTCCTGGACTTCTTAGGGTACCACCTGTCTTCCCAGACACAGCCAGGGTTTCTCAGGGCACTGCCACTCTCTCTGGGAACAGCCCGACTTCCTGGGCACAGCCAGGGCATCTTCAGGGCACAGCCAGACTTCCTGGACTCAGCCAGGGCTCTCAGGGCACTGCCACTCTCTGTGGGCACAGCCACACTTCCTGGACACAGCCAGGGCTCTCAGGGCACTGCCACTCTCTGTGCCTCTCAGGGTACCCTGCTGGAACAACAGCGACTCACAATCAAGGTGCTTACATATTCTCAATGGCGGCCAGTCAAGAGACAAAAGCAAATATCCTCCAGTTCCACTAACAACAGTTCCCAAACAAACAGTCAAGCGGTCCATTAAATTAGGGATGGCAGGCAATTCCCCATAGTCCATAGTCATTTGCCAGGGCTGTCCTGGGGGTGAGGGACGACCTTGACCTCACCCTCATCTCCCACGGAGGACTCAGCAAGCGTTACCTCCTGGGACTATAAGTCCTGCATCCGGGCTGCCTGAGCAGGAACTTCCCCGGCCCACAGGGCTGCAATAACCTTCGCTTTCTCCGGCCTGTGCTGGTGGGAGAACCGTCCACGTCCTCCCACCCCTCCACGGGGGTCCAGCTCTCCGGCAGCTGCTCCTCCTGGTCTTCCTGAGACTGAGTGTTCATACACACAAACTGCTCCACCGCTCTTGGGAGAGCCTTGGCCGGCACCATACCCTGCTCGCTGCGCCATTTGTCATGCTGGGCGGCCTGCGGGGTCTCTGCTCCCGCTCCCCACACAAGAACGCAGGATATGGTGAGGCCAAAAAGGAACACCCACGGAGCCATAGATGGGGGAGTCATACCACTATATTCTCGCTGGCGGCACTATACTCTCACTGGAGGCTGGATCCACACTGTCCGCAAACCGCCATCCACACTTGCCAGCCCAGCCACCATCTTCTTGCTAGCCCCCATTCTCTCTCTCTTCTTCTAGCGTAGCCACAGCAGTTATATTAGTGGCCAATGGCTCACTGGTTACAGCTGACGGCTAAGTAGCCACAGCTGATGGCCATCCAATCACAGTTGATGGCTATTTACTACCTGAGCCAGCACCTGTTTATGTGAGGCCGAGAGCCTGGAAACTGCTTTCTGGGGCTCTGTCCCCACAGTTACCGTCGCCATTTCATAGAGGTCGAGACTGAGACACAGAGCCATTCAATCACTTCCCTAAAATCCCACAGCCAGAAAGTAGCACAGCTGGATTTGAACTCCTCTGCTTAGTTTTAAGAACTGGGCTCTTCCTTACAAGGTGATCTTTGTCTCCTTATGCAAGCGCCCTCCCTGGAGGTTGACTAGGCTGGCAACCAGAAAACATTTATTTCAGAGCAGTGACAGGGAGGTGACTGAATGGGTCACGCTGTGATCTCTCCCTGAGGTCCTAAAAAGGAATAAGGTGTGATGTTTAGGCATTGGAATCTTCATGGAGTTCCCCTGTCCTCTCCTCTCTTCCCCACCACATTCCAAGGTCCAGGACCTGGAGGAAGGAAAGGAGAAACCAGCCACCCCTCAGGGCCCGCCCGGCCAGGCAACCCCACTGGTCGCCCCTGACACTGGCTAAGTGTGTGAGGAACTGGGGCCATGTGGTAGCAATCAGAGGAGACTCAGGGCGTTGCAATGCACAGCCTGCCTCTGTCCCAGCCGGAACCACTGCAGCTCAGGCGTCTCAGGGAGCCCACCCTCCCAGCTCTCTGGAAAACTTCCCAGACCTTGTTCCCCTGCCAGGTGACGGTGACGGGCATGGCCTGGCTGGCTGTGGGCGGAGCTGATGGAGGGGTGTGTGTGTGTGTGTGCTGTGTATGTATGTATACACCTGTGTGCAGATGTACTCCACTCCCCCACCCCAGGCCTGGGACATGCTCATGTTTCACAGGTTCCTAGAGGAAATGTTTTCATTTTTCCAGTGCTTTAGGACAAAAGGCTTGCTGTTTGTAAAATTTGAGGCCCCAGGAAGCGATGATTCTGTGTCAGGATGGCTGTGCCTCAGCTGGTCACTCCCCACCTTCTCTGAATGCCCCAGTTACATCTCAGAACCTGCTGCAAGGCACAGGACATGCCGGGGAGCATCACTGACCTTCCAAGCCTTGAGAATGACTCCCTTCCTCTTCCAACGGGGACAAGGCACAGGTTTGCTGGGTCTCAGCAGGGGGTGTGGGACAGCCTTACGAGGTAAAATTTAGAAATCAAGTTTATCTCTCAAAAACCTGGACTTTGCATCCGTTTCGTGATAAGAAGATATAGGTATATACACAGAGCAGAGTGTGTGCGGCTCATCTCGGTTTCTCATTCTTGTCAGAGGCTCTTTGGGGGTGTCCAGGGTTTGAATCATCTCACCTCTGAGTTTTGCCTGTGCCATCGCTTGTCTTTATATGGCACTGCTAGTCACCTGTGTAGCCCTGCACCTGTGCCTGGTGCCACAGGCGCTCTGACCTCGTCCAATGAGCAGGGCACCACCCTGTGCAGTGCATGCCCTATTTTAGCTTAGTTCCTACCCTGTTGTAGTTCTTCGGGCCCTAAGTTCTTTCAGGGCAGAGCCCATCCTTGCTCCTAGTTCTGTCTCCAGGCGTGCAAGCCTGCCACATGTAGGCAGTTAGTATGCAAATGAGTGAGCGCCCCCTCTCTCGCCTCCCACAAACCCTGCACGTTCCCCCACATTTATCTGTGAGGAATGAACTTAGTGAGATGTACGGGCACCATGGGTGCCCATCTTCCAGTCATTTCCATTGCCACTTCAGCTTACTTCTGGGTGCTGCTGTGCTTCCCTGAAAATAAGACCTAGCCAGACAATCAGCTGTAATGCATCTTTTGGAGCAAAAATTAATACAAGACCTGGTCTTACATTATAGTGAAATAAGACACAGTATTATATTATATTATATTATATTATATTATATTATATTATAATATATTATATAAGACCTTGTCTGATATTATATAAGACCCGGATTATTATATTATATTATATTATATTATATTATATTATATTATATTATATTATATTATACCTGGTCTTATATTACAGTAAAATAAGACCGGGTCGTTTTTTTTTTGTTTGTTTTTTTATTTATTGAGGTGACAATTGTTAGTAAAATTACATAGATGACAGGTGTACAATTCTGTATTACATCATCTATAAATCCCATTGTGTGTTCACCACCCAGAGTCAGTTCTCCTTCCATCACCATATATTTGATCCCCCTTACCCTCATCTCCCACCCCCCACCCCCCTTACCCTCTGGTAACCACTAAACGATTGTCTGTATTAATGAGTTTCTGTTTCTCATTTGTTTGTCTTGTTCTTTTGTTGTTTTTGGTTTATATACCACATATCAGTGAAATCACATGGTTCTCTGCTTTTTCTGTCTGACTTATTTCGCTCAGCATTACACTCTCAAGATCCATCCATGTTGTCACAAATGTTCCTATATCATCTTTTCTTACCGCCGAATAGTATTCCATCGTGTATATATACCACAACTTCTTTATCCATTCATCTATCGAAGGACATTTTGGTTGTTTCCATATCTTGGCCACCGTAAACAAAGCTGCAATGAACATTGGAGCACACGTGTCTTTATGTATAAATGTTTTCAGATTTTTTGGGTAGATACCCAGGAGAGGGATTGCTGGGTCATATGGCAATTCTATTCGTAATTTTTTGAGGAACCTCCACACTGCCTTCCATAACGGCTGCACCAGTCTGCATTCCCACCAACAGTGTATGAGGGTTCCTTTTTCTCCACAGTCTCTCCAACACTTGTTACTATTTGTCTTGTTGATGACAGCCATTCTAACTGGGATGAGGTGATATCTCATTGTGGTTTTTATTTGCATTTCTCTGATGATTAGTGATACTGAGCATTTTTTCATATGTCTATTTGCCATTTGTATGTCCTCTTTGGAGAAATGTCTCTTCAGGTCCTCTGCCCATTTTTCAATTGGGTTGTTTGTTTTTTTGTTGTTGAGTTGCATGAGTTCCTTGCATATTCTGGATATTAGCCCCTTATCGGAGGCACTATTTGCAAAAATCTTCTCCCATTCAGTTGGTGGCCTCTTTATTTTGTCGATGGTTTCTTTTGCTGTGCAGAAGCTTTTAAGTTTCATATAGTCCCATTCGTTTATTTTAGCTTTTACTTCCATTGCCTTTGGAGTCAAATTCATAAAATGCTCTTTGAACCCAAGGTCCATGAGTTTAGTACCTATGTTTTCTTCTATGCAGTTTATTGTGTCAGGTCTTATGCTTAAGTCTTTGATCCATTTTTAATATATTTTGGTACATGGTGACAGATAGCAGTCCAGTTTCATTCTTTTGCACGTGGCTATCCAATTCTCCCAGCACCATTTATTGAAGAGGCTGTCTTTCCTCCATTGTATGTTTTTAGCTTCTTTGTCAAAAATCATCTGTCCATATTTATGTGGTTTTATTTCTGGGTTCTCAATTCTATTCCATTGGTCTATGTGTCTGTTTTTCTGCCAATACCATGCTGTTTTGATTATTGTAGCCCTGTAGTACAAGCCAAAGTCAGGAAGTGTGATACCTCCATTATAGTTCTTTTTTCTTAAGATTGCTTTGGCTATTCGGGGTCTTTTGTGGTTCCAAACAAATCTGATGATTTTTTGTTCTATTTCTTTAAAAAGTGCCATTGGGATTTTGATGGGGATTGCATTGAATCTGTATATTGCTTTGGGTAATATGGCCATTTTAACTATGTTGATTCTTCCAATCCTTGAGCACGGAATGTCTTTCCATTTCTTTGTGTCTTCTTCAATTTCTTTCAAAAATGTCTTATAGTTTTCAGCATATAGGTCTTTCACCTCCTTGGTTAAGTTTATTGCTAGGTATTTTATTCTTTTTGCTGCAATTGCAAAAGGAATTGTTTTTTGTATTTCTTTTTCTGAGATTTCATTGTTAGTATATAGGAAAGCAATGGACTTTTGTACATTGATTTGTAGCCAGCAACTTTACTGTATTCGTTGATTGTTTCTAATAGCTTTTTGGTGGAGTCTGTAGGGTTTTCTATATATAGCATCATGTCATCTGCAAAGAGTGATAATTTAACTTCTTCATTCCCAATTTGGATGCCTTTTATTTCTTTCTCTTGCCTGATTGCTCTGGCAAGGACTTCCAACACTATGTTGAAAAGCAGAGGTGATAGGGGACAGCCCTAAGACCGGGTCTTATATTAATTTTTGCTCCAAAAGACACATTAGATCTGATGGCCCGGCTAGGTCTTATTTTCAGGGAAACACGGTAGATGCCAGACACACTCACAGAATTCGTTATTTCATTCCATCTTGAAGACAATTCTGTGAGGCACTGGCCAGCTGCATAAAATTATACTTTCTGGAGGTGGATGGGGGAAGGAAGGAAGAAAGGAGGGAGGAAGGGAGGAAAGGAGGGAGGGAGGGAGGGAGGGAGGGAGGGAGGGAGGGAGCGAGCAAGGCGGGCTCCCCATGTTTACTTGTGGGTTTAGGGAAAAGCTTGCAGAGCAGTTACCCGTGCAGCCCTCTCTGTGTCACTGGGCTCTGGCCCTGCCACCCATGCACTTGTATACAGGGCTTTCTCTGACCTGGTCAGCAGGGGTGCCGCCCCCAGGATCAGAGAACCTCAGGAGTCAGCAACCCAGGAGCCACCAGGACTAACCTCACAGCGCCTATCTTTGGAATTCCTGCGTGGAGTAACCGTCTGGGATCCTGAGGCTGTGTCCCAACTAGGCCTGTCCACTCCCTAGCTGATTCAAACTGAGCTTCGGGTATGGGGCCAGATGAGCCCAGAGGTGTTTCTGGTCAGCTTCTGCAGCAGGACAAATTCCCTTAGCCCTTCCTGCCTGGGAAGCAGGTCTCAGGCCCAGGTCTCACCCCTTCTCCCTCCCTCCTGCTCCAGGGGGCTGTGTGAATTAAGGGAGCATGTCTCAGACCTCTACTGGATTGCAGAGGAGGGTTCTAGGACACCCAGAGGAGGGGCTGAGAGTGACAGGGCTGTTTGCCCTGGGGCTGTTGTCACAGCCATTGGAAACAGCCATTGGAACGTGCAGAGAGCCAATGCCAGCCGGTACTCTTGTGAGGTCTCAGGGAGGTTAGCTTGTCCTAGAAACAGCAGTGAGATGACAGCAGGCCCATTCTCACCTTTGGCAGCCCCTCCTCACCTGCAGTGAAACTGGGAGGGCAACTGAGCCAGCCGCCAGTGGGGACCATTGCTGACAGAGGCGCCCTAGGTTTAGAAAGCTCAGGCCAGTGCTGACTTCCCAGGCCTGCTGGCAGGTGGAATGCAACTGTGAAGACCTACCTCCCACCTCAGGGAAAGGCAGGCAGTCCCATCCTGGCCTTAATGACCCTTCAGACCCAGCGTTGGGGGCGGGGGTGGCTTCCAGTGGTTTCCAGCCCGAGGCTGAGTCATGCAGCTTCTCAGCAACTTAGTCAGACAACCCCAACTTGGAGGTGATTTGCATATTTACGAGCCCCTTTCCTGCTGGCATGATGGGGTCTGCTCACTGAGCCACAGCACCTGGTGAAGGGCTCCTCAAGGGAGCAGGGCTCAAAAGCGGCTGGGCAGGGGCTCAGGCGACTAGTCGGCACAAGAGGCACTATATTAAGGCCTGGTTATGTTTGGAAGGCCTCCCGGGAATGTTTGGCATGCTGAATATAAACTCTGCTTCCGTCTGCCTGCCACACTTGCAGATGTTTTCCGGATGGACCTGGAATGTGGGGTGCCCTGGGGAAGGAGCTGGGAATGTCTCCGGGAAAGACTCCTTTCTCAGGAACCCTGGTCGGGCTGGGGGGGGGGGGTGGCGAGGCATTGGGAAAGTATTTCTTGAGCTTGCTCTTTGCCTACACTTCCCAGAAGTGAGATGGGAGGTGAGTTGATGTGACCCAGTAGTGTCAGCATTTGGATTCCAGCAGGAAGAGGCCTCCTTTGAAGTCCGCCCAGCCCCTGGATGCCTCTGTAATGGATGCTGTGGTCTTACAGGCATTGGGCTATGGCTGTGAGGGCTGTGCTTGGGACTTGAGGTAGCCCAGAGCAGTGAAAAAGATGGCCGTCCCCTGACTCACACTGAATTGAAGGATGGGGGCACCAACCAGGAAGGACTCATTTGAGAGATGGGGAAACTGAGGCACAAAGCTAGGAGGGCAACCTGCTCAAGGTCACATAGCCTTTTGGCAGCAGGGTCAAGGCTCTAGGTTGCAGGATTGGTTTGCTCCCATGGATTGTAAAACATTACTAGCGTGAGAAAATGAAACCGCTCTGAGGACTGAGATGTCATCAAAATGCAGCTCCAGAGTCCTCCGGGACCTGACGTTTGGTGGCCTCAGCAGCTTTAGGACAAGGAAGCACATTGGGCTGGATGGTAACCGTCTATGAAATTTCAACAGCGTATCGGGGGGAGTCTCCAGTACTGTCTCAATTGAAACTACCTTTGGTGAGAGCTAAGGAGAAAAATGGAAGAGCTCACATGGGATAAACGTGCAGGCAAGTACTTGACTCTGCCAGGTCAGGGGCATCTTTAGTAGGGGTGCCCTGTGCAAAGGGAGGAATCCCCGTGCCTCTGCTGTGCCCTCCTCCTCACTGAGGCTTCAGTCCAGCCTTGCCATGGTCATGGACAGAACATGTGGCACCTGGCCTCAGGAGGGACAGACTGAACAAGGGGAGGGTCTCTGCTTTTGAATCCCAGATCTGCTGTTGAGTGGCTTCTGAGAGACCTGGGCTAGTTCAGTGCTTGAGCCTGCCTTCCCTCCTCCAAAGAATGGGGACAGGGCTGTGTGTGCACAGTTCTTGGCACATGGTGTCCTCTGAAAGGGGCTCTGCACACAATAGGTGCTCAGGAAATACTGCAGCCTGACTAGGAATTTAGGGGTTTGCTATTTGCTTAGTCTTAGGGAGGGAAGAAGAGTAATTTTTCATGAATCGGGGTGTGTTATAGTGATTTCAGAGAAGATAAGAGAAAGAAATGGAGCAAGTAAAAAGGAGGGCTCCAGGGTTCATGAGAGGTTTCAGAACTCCTTTTTGGGTAATTATGGAAAACTCTAGTGAAGTGACCCTTTCCTTCTAGTAACATCTTTTTTTGGACATCTTTTTTTGGTGGCTTTTAAGGAATTCCTTCTTGCTGCATATGCCTTCTCTCACTGCCGAGACCAGGGATCCCATCTTGCCTCCATCATTCAAGGATGTCAGTCAAGGAAGCAAGGCTAAGAGAAATCCCTGACTTGACCCTCCCCGGGGTAGGTTGTGACAATATTAACACTGATCAATGCTCATGGAGTGGTCAGCCGCAGTGCTAAACACTTCACAACAAGGTTCAGAGGAGGAAGTTGAGGCACTAGCAAGTCGCAAGTCCCAGGAACAGTTCGGGCAGTCCCCCTAACCACCACACCATACTGCCTTTCAGGTAATAGGAAGAGAAGGATCAAGGGAGGGGAATGGGCTGAATATCCCCCACAGTGACGGGAAACAGAAAAGGAAGTGCCCCAGGTGGGGTGGCCAGTTATTTCAGGGACCTGATTAGCCTAAATGCCCAAATGGCTTGTTGAATGGCTGGACACCCCCTTCAACGGGTACCATGCTCCCTGCAGGCTCAGCTGTTGTTGGCCTGAACTGTTAAGGCCCCCTTTTCTCTAACCCTTCTCTACTGAACAATAGCTGAACTCTGCCCCTTTACCAGGCACTCGCCCTCCCAGCTGAGTCATCCTCTCCCAGCCCCAGGGCCTTCCAATGGTTGCCCACTAGGGTCTCCTGAGTTGGAAAGGACCAGGGAGGTTACCCGATTCACCCTCCCACCTAACTCAGCAGCCCCTCCGTAGTCTTCCCGGCAGGACCTGTGGAACCACCCAAGGCTCATGCAGGCTCCTTTAAAGGCCCATCTAATCACCAGAACGCTCTTGTTCACAAACCCAAGCCAAAGGCTGCTTTGCAGTGGCCCGACTGCTATACCAGCAGGCACCTGTCTGCCCCTCGGGGCCCTTCTTAAGGCAATTGCTGAAGGAACTGATGACACTGTCATTCAAGGTTGCTCAATCTTGGTCCTACTGTCATTTGGGGGCAGATACTTCTTTGTTGTGGGGAGTTGTCTTGTGTGCGCTGTGGGATGTGTCGCAGCATCCCTGGCCACTACCCACTAGATGCCGGTGACAACCCCTCCACTTTGTGACAACTAAAGATGTCTCCAGACGCTGCTCAATGTCTCTGGAGATAAGGAGGACAAATCGCCCTGGTTGAGACTCACAGCTCTCATTCTTCCTTGCCAACGCCTCAGAGGGTGGCCCCCTACCCCAGCTTTTGATGCTCATGGGCTAAAGAGAAGCCACCTTTCTCTACCTGCCCTCTGCTGAAGTGCTGTGTCCTAGCTCCAGGTAGACAGCCAGGTGTCCTCAGGGCCACTTCCTGGCCCCGAGGCAGTTTGGCTTCCTCAGTTCCCGTCCGCTGGAGGTGGGATCGGTGAGCCACTCACTCCTTGGACCCTGTCCTGTCCCCTCTCTCCCTCCCCTCCTCAAGGGAAGCTAAGCCTGATAAGAGAGGACCTCCCCAGGGATGGAGGGACTGTGAGGTCCAGAGAGGCCCATGATGGAGGGCCAGGCTGATTCTAGTATGTCCTCTCCCGTTTATCCTAATCAGGTGTCCCCAGTGCTGCAGAATGGAAGCATTGTGAGCGTCTCTGTCCTGGCTTGCTTTCCAGAGAACTTGCTCCCTTGCTGTGGGCTCTTCAGTTCTGCATTGCTTGGAGTGGCCCTTTCCCCACCGGTAGCCCCAAGTCCATACCCACTGCCTCTCCCACACACCGTGGACCCAGAAATTCTCCAACAAGGAAACTGGAGTGAGAAAGGGACAGTCCCCATCTCCAGAAAGGCCTAGGAACAGAAACAGGCCTGTCTTATCAGGGGTTCTGTCTACCCAGTGCAGAAGGCCAGAGCAGTCTGCTCTGTTCCAGAGGGCCTGGCTCAGAAACGTGTTGGCTGAAATGCCTGGCTTTCACCCTGAATGCAACACAATCGCCCGTGTCCCAGAGCCACATTCCCTTTCCTTGCAGCAGCTCGGTGAGAAGATAGGCGGTGTACAGCATCATTAGATTTGAAATTCACCTAATGTCCCAGAACCTACATGGTGGGCCTTGGGCAGGAGACCCCTGCTGGAAAATGCCACCCCATGCAGCTGTCATCTTCTGCCCACACCCCTGCTCAGCTAATGAGGTCTCCTTGGATGCCTGAGGTTGTTAGGTCTATATGGAGGCCTCAATTGACAGGCCCTCTGGGAATGCAGTTCCCCTGTAATTAAATTCTTAGGTTAAAAAAAAAGCCTTCATCAATCATACAAAACAAGCTGCCTGCATTTGATGTGTGTGGGTTGTGGGAGGATTTGGTAAAAAGTGGTAGTGTTTGAAGACTTTCATAAGACGTGCAGGTAAATTCCCTGCCTTGCTGCAGTTATCCCTCCTTTGCCAGTCACAGCCTCCTTTGCTGTCCTGGAGGGGGGTGCTGGTTACCCCCAGGATTACTGAATAAGCCTCAGACCATGTGATTCTGTGGACAAATGTTTGGGAGAGAGAATGAGTTCAGGACTAACCCAAACCTAACTCGGTTGTGATGTGGTCTCTGACGAGGCAGTTAGCCTCTGAGCCTCAGTGCTGCCTTTGTCTAACTGGATATGATGTTCACACTGCCTGCCTCAGAGCCATGGTGCGGGTCACACGAGGCTCTGCAAGACAAATGCCTCTTCAGCTGCAAAGCACACACATGTGGGCTGATAGGCTGTTGTGGGCAGAGGGCAGTGTGAAGCAGTGTGCTGGGTGTGGGGAGATCCCTGGGGACAGTACCTGGCGGCGAGGCAGGTGAGGGGGGCTTCGCCGAGGCCCGGACACTCTGGAGGGGATGCTGAGTGATCCTTGTCTTGGAGAAGGAAGGTGGCATCAAGCTGGGTCCTGGCAGAGGGGCGGGATCTCCGGAAGGGGAGATGGCAGACTGTGCAGCAGTTCTTGCCCAGCCCCCGAGTTTCTTCAGGTCTAATTGGGCCGGCAGAGTGGGCCCCTTGGTTTCAGGAAATTCTGAAGCCCCTGGTGCTGCTTGGCAGGGTGGGGGGCCCCATGTCCCAGTGTGGGGCTCTGTTCCTGCCCCTGCCTGTCCCCTGCAGGACTACCTTTGTTCCTCTCCTGGGCCATGGTGCCACCATGCTCAATACCAGGCCCCAGAGGAGCTGGGAAGAGCCCTCTGGTCCGTGCTCAGGAGCCCTGGGGCTGGCTTGAGCAGGGAGGAGGTGTGGAGGGAGAGGACTGTGGGCAGCTTTAAGCAAGTCAAAGCCCAGTCAGAACAGCTGCCCTTGGATGTGCTGAGTGCGCCCCCCGCCCCCCCACCATGGTGCTGGAAGTCAGTGAGCACACTCTGAACTATGCCTCAACTGTGGAAGGGATTTGGAAGGGAGGACGCTCAGGGGAGGGAGATGAAGCGTAGGTGTGGCTGGAGTGGACAGTGCCTGCCTGGGGGATTATGATTAGATCCGCCTGGCTGAAGCAGAGCTGTGAGGAGAGAAGCGGGAGCCAGGCCGGAGAGTAGGGAGCCTCACCTTCTCGCTCCTGAATGTCAGATTATAATGTTTCAATGTGACGCTGTAGGCCGTGGGGGCTTTTTGAGTGTGGAGGGAAAGGTGATAGAAAATGATGCTAGGTGTGTTTTCACAAGATTAATCTGGTAGCCGTGTTCACGGGATTGGAAGAGAGTCTGAGGGCTCACCTGTCAGGTGACCAGGTGAAGATGGTGTGCAGCTGGGGAGGGTGCGGGTGTTAAGAGGGAATAGATGGGATCTGTTTTCCAGAAACTTCCAAACCGGTGGAAGCCCCACCTTCCGTACCAGCTCTGCACCATTAAGCTGCCAGACCCCTCCCCGGCGTCCTCCTTCAGGACTGTGGAGCCCTTACCTCACTGTTCGTTCCCTTTGCCTGAGTGTCGTGCGGGGAGGCCTGCAGGGTCTCTGGTCCCGCTCCCCACATAACGCAGGATATGGTGAGGCCAAAAAGGAACACCCACGGAGCCATAGGTAGGGGAGTCATACCACTACGGTCTCACTGGAGGCTGGGTTCACTGGACGTGCGACCTGCTGTCCGTTTTGTCTGCAACCCACCGACGACTCTCTTTCACTCTCCTCCACTCTCCTCGGCTCTCCTTCGTAGCCGCAGCAGTTATATTAGTGGCCAATGGCTCAATGGCTACAGCTGACGGCCAACCAGCCCCAGCTGATGGCCATCTACTACCCGAGCCAGCACCCCTCCACGTGAGGCCGAGAGCCTGTAAACTACTTTCTGGGGCTCTGCCCCCACACTGAGCCTGTCACAGATGCCTGTGCAAAGCGAGAAACGGAGAGCAGGCCAACCACGTGGCTTTGTGTTCCCTCCAGGGTCTCTGGGTCATTCCCCAGCCACCTGCTTGGAGTTTTGATAAGCCAAATCTTTCTTTAGAAGAGCAAGCAAAACAGCTAACCAGAAATGCTGCCACAGTGTGCGGTCATCACTGAAGCGCTGAAAGGACAGGAGATTGTTTTAAAAAGGTGCTGAGAGTCCAGTTCGCAGTTGAACTGCATCCCACTGTGAGAACCAGAGACCAAGAGGAAAGCTGTCTCCCTGGTTGTGTGGCCATTGTGAGACGTGTGTGTGCGTGTGCTGGGCTACAGGGATGGTGCGCTATCAGTTCAGCGGCCTGTGGAAGAGATCGGAAACGGGTTCCATTCCTTCCTCCTCCCCAGTGGGGACAGCCAGGCACTCCGGCCCACGGATGGATTATAATTTAACTTTTCTGAGCACAGCAAGATAATGCCTAATTGCAGCCGTTTTGACACCCCCTTGTACTTTCTCCAGATACAAGGCTGGCCTTGTGTTGTGCGGGGCGGCCTGTGGGGTCTCTGCTCCCCTCCCCACATAAGAACGCAGGACATGGTGAGGCCAACAAGAAACACCCACGGAGCCATAGATAAGGGAGTAATACCACTATAGTCTCACTGGAGGCTGGATTCACCCGACATGCGACGTGCTGTCCGCTTTTCTCCCAACCAACTGACCCCCCTTGCTAGCTTCAACCCACCGTGCTAACTGCAATTTGCTCTTGCTAGCTCAGCCACCATCTCCTTGCTAGCCCCCATTTCCTGCGAGTGTAGCCACAGCAGTTATATTAGTGGCCAATGGCTCACTGGTTACAGCTGACGGCCAACTAGTCACAGCTGATGGCCATTTACTACCTGAGCCAGCACCTTTCCACGTGAGGCCGAGAGCCAGAAACTGCACTCCTGGCTCTGTCCCCACACCTTGACCTCTGCTTCAGGCTCATTTCCCTGGTCTGCCATGTACTTTTCCGGTTCAAACTGAATATACATTTCAGAGCTGGTGAGTTTTCTCCAGCTTTGGTTTCCATTTTGGTGAGGAACTCTACGTAACCCAGGTTTGAGCATTTGTCAGGCTAAGAAACCTGAAAGACGAAGCCAAATGCTGATGGGCTTTGAAGGGGGTGGAGTGGAGTGGGGGGAGAACTGGCTGAGGAATTGTAGTATTTTATTGAGTTGGATATTAGTTGAACACTCAAGTAAATGCACTGAATTGAATTCATTTAGTTAACTTGCCTTGACCCAAACCTGAGCTACCCTGCCAACCTAGGCAAATGCACCCATGGTCCTGGGCAGTAGCTCAGTCTTGGCTGTGCTTCCCAATCAGGAAGTGCAGAAGGTGCAGTCGAAGCCCATCGCGGTGGCCCAGACCAGGCCTCTGAAAAGGGCTGAGGGACAATTCTGAACAACTCGCAGGCCTGTAAAGTGACAGTGAGTAGTTCTAGCTCCTAATTTGTCATGCATCTCAATGACATAAGAAGTAGTTGCCTTACCTTCTCATCACCCCAGAAAAGATGGGGCTAAGAACTACCACCGTCCCGACTGTTTTGTAGTAGACTTTGGAAAAGGGCAAGACTACCCAAAACCTGTGCCAATCAGCAGTATGGTGTGGAGTAAAGTAGCGGTCTCACAGTATTGCAACCCGCAGAGAAAATGTTCGTCCCCTCTACATCAGCACTAAATCTGACCTCAGCCTGGGGGCTTAGTTCCTGGATGTGTAAATGGGATAATAAGTTCTGACCTGCTTTGAGGCAGGCGCTGGACATGGTCATCTCGGGTGCCTCCCCCAAGTGTACTAGGCGTTCCCTGTGTGTGGCTTAACTGATCCCCCATCACATTCCCATGCACAGATGAGGCCACGAGGCACAGAGACATTGCGTTGCTTGCATGTGGTCACACAGCTAGCGCGCAGCAGAGCCTGGCTCCAAACCCAAAGTCTGCGCCTTGCCCATGCAGAACAGTGCTCACCCTTTCCTTCTGCGCCTCAAAATGCAGCGTCAACCCATCCTGTCACTATCTCCACGGGGTCTGGAAAACATAAGGCCATTCTTCCTGGGTGTTTTTGAACCATCTTTGGAATATATACACTGGTCTCTGGGCTTTTTACATTTTACTCACTGACTAGAACCAAAGTTGGGCAAGGTTATAATAGATGCTATCATTCTTTTCAAGCTTAGTATTCTGTTCCATCCAAAATAACCTGCTATTCCCCAGCTATACTTCCTGGTTTCAAGCAGATCTAAAATTACAAGAGAATTACCTTGCTTGGAGACAGCTGGTATTTCTGTTTCCTGATGAAACTAGACACTAGAGAGTGGAACTACCCAGAAACCAGGGGGCGGCATGTTGGCCACGTGAGGGGGAAATAAATCCTGTTTTCTTTTCTTGGCCCTCTTAAACATATATCTAACTTGGGGCATATTTAGTTTGGTTCATCTTGTAACTGGAGAGGTTCTTTTCTCCCTAAGTGACATCTCTCTTGAGCACACAATTCCCTCTTCTCAAGGTGAGTAATCCCCTCTCCAGCTGTTCATAATTACTGATTAGTGAACAAACAGGCTAACAAACAAAATTAGCTATTGGGCCACAGTTTGGGATTGAACTGAAGGAAGGAGAAAGTCCTCAGTCTGCTTCCCCCCCACCAAAACACAACAAAATATACCACAGTTTCCCACTGGTAATTTATTATACACATGGTCACATCTGAAATGTCCATGTCCAACATATTCACTCCATATGAGAAAAGATTATAGTTGATTCCTCGTCTTGTCAGCAGTGGAGGCCCTGAAAGTCTTTCCAAACAGCATGCCTGGCTTCAGGATGGAAAAAGAATGGGCTGCCACTCTCCAAAAGGAGTGTGCTTCATCCCACCCCATCTGTTAGTGCTGGCCCACCAGAAGTGCTACCCCACCCCCGCCCCACCCCATCTCTGTCTCTATCTTCAATATATCCACTGTAGAATGAAATACAGACATTCATTTTCAACTAACATTTCTTGGCATGTAATTACATCACCTCCTTTAAATCTCATTACAGCCCTTTCCATTTATTGGACGCAGAGATTGAGTGTCAGACTTCCAGACTGCCTCAGGGACAGGCCTAGTAAGTAGCAGGGTCAGGAAGGAGTTAACTGGGGTCTCCAAGTTCAGTGCCCATTGTCTTATGGATTTATCACGAATAAATGCCCATTTTGTTGGCATTTATTATGCTCCTAATTAGCATATAAGGCAGGATTTGAAAGGAAAGGACTCAGTTCTGGGATTCTAATTGCTCTCGGCCTTGTGGAAGCTGCACTTTCCAGGTTAACCAGTGGTGGGCAGGTGTGCGTGCAAGAGTGTAGCTCACCCACGTGGCTGTCCCGGCACCACCTCCGGGGAAGCACTTAGAACCAGTGCGCAGTCTCTGACTTCCTCAGCAAAGCAGCACAGTCCCTTTTCTTCGCTGGGTGGTGCAGCAATTGTTCTCCTAGGTTCCCGAGGTGGCGGAGGCAGATGCACTCCCCATTTCCATGCCTCCTCTGCTGCCCTCTCTTCCCTCTCCTGTCTTCTCCCTTTCTTCTTGCTCCTTGGAGATTTGTCTGCCTCTGTTCCTCTGCATTCTGCTGTCTGCCCTGCTTCCCTTTCTCCTTCCTCCCCGCCTGCTGATTTTTCATATCTTACCCTTGAGAAGGGGGTGCATCCCTTAACTATCTTCTCCAAAGTGACTTTGTGCTTCTGATGAATGGATGTCGTTGTTACCAGGGCTACTGATGACCCACCGCACCGCTCACACCCTTTCCCTCGCCTCTCTGGCTCCCACACTCCATTCTGTTTCTGCCACCGGCTCCATGGCCAAAATCCAGCCTGCCCTGGGTTTCCTCACTTGGACTAACAGGGAAGCTCAGCAGTCCTCCCGGGCTTTCTGGCCAGCCATCTGGTGGACCAAGCCCTGTGGACACACCTTGCTGCTTCAGCAAGCACCTGGAAACTTGTGGGGTGTGTTCCCATGGAGACGATGGAGTCTTTCCTGTAGCCCCTTCCTTAGACCTCCCTGTGCAACCTGCCCTCCTTCTGGATTGCCGTGGTGCTGCAGGGAGATTTCTTAAATTAATGCTGTCAAAATAGCCTTCGAATTCTTTTGGAGCAGGGAATTTTTTTTTTATCTCACAAGACACAAACTGTTCAAGGGAAGAACTGGGAACAAAGACAAGTTGGGAAGACCAGAGGGAGCTTTGAGAGCATTTAGAGGAAAGCGTGTAAATGATTGATGGGCTGGAAAATGGGACCACAGCTGAGAGATGAGAGGAAGGGGGGTGATTTAACTGGGAGAGGAGCAGACTGACAGGTGAGCTAGTAACAGGCTTCAAGTTCGTGAAGGGCTAGGATATGGAGGCTGGTGATTACTTGGCTCCCTGTTATCACCAGAGAAGGAAAGACACTCAAAGTGGGAGGTAAGGAAGCATGAAATGCAGAAGGAACTTCTTACCAGAGAGTGTGGTGAAGCAGCGAGGCCTGCGTCATGGATCTCCCACCAGGCAAGTGTCTTTCCCAGGGAGACAGGCGCTGGAGTGGGTTCGGAGCCTTGCCCGTGAATCATCGAGCACAAAGGATCCCGTCACTTGTCCTCAGATTAGAACTTGGATGGTAGCGGCAGCGGTCCCTGGGCATGTGTTAAAACTACAGTTTCCTAGGCCCCACCCAGATCTCCTGATTCAGAAATTCTGGGAGGGAGATCCAGGAGTCAGGTTTTTACAAATTCATCCAGAGGAGTCTCACTGAGAACCAAAGGCTGGTATATGGAGACCCCTCCCCAAATTCCTCTTGTTGTCCCATTCACCCACCAAGCTCCTTCACCATCCACGAGCCCAGCCGCAGCTGCTGAGGCCCCGTGCAGTGTCCACATTGGCTGCAGGGGACCCCAATCACAGCTGCCCCAGCTTCTGCCTCCTTAGGCAGAAGCACGAAGGTGCTGGGGAAAACCCATCCCACGTTCTCGTTCTCAACTTCACTGGGCAGCATCTGAAGGTTTTGGTGGCAGCTTTGTGGAGTTTTCCAACACTGAGAAGTCCTGCAAAGACCCACCACTTTCACCCCTGTAACAAAGGGGTTAGAGTGGAAGGAGCCTGGGAGCCGAGAGCCGTGTCTGTGTTTGCCTGTGAGCAGGTCGTTGCACCTCTCTGGCCTCAGTTTCTTTCCCTGGGATTGGAGGAGGTTGAACCAACAATCTTTAAACTCCTTCCAAGTCCAGCTTTCTGTCTCTGCCAGCCATTGGAAGAATTGCAGAGCTTGGTGAGATCTTGAGGCACATACAATCTCAGATGCGATACAGTATTTCACAGCGGAACATTTGAAAATCATGATTTTTCTTCTGTTTCCATCACCGTGTTGGAGGAGTTGGGTGCATAAGGAAGAGCACAGTACTGTGATGACCCAGTTAGCGCAGCGTGCGTGTGGGCCTGCCACTCACCACGTGGGCCACGGGCAAGCTTTGCTGTCACTTGGTGGCAGCATACCAAACTACAGCTTCTTTGGCCTGGGAATAGTTTTCTTGTACGTTTTAAATGTAGAGCCTGTAATCAAAGAGTACTGTACATGGGAGAACAGGAATGTTGTGGATGGGTGGGTGTCATTATTTCATAGTGTTACACCTGCTGAGTTCCAGACTGCAGTGGTAGCAAGGGGGGGGGGGGGAGAAGGGGAGAAAAAGAAGAAAGGAGGGGAGGAGGCGCGGGAGGAGGATGCTCCAGTGGCAACTACTAACTTTGCTTCTGAGCTATTGGAGACCAGCCACACCCTGGTACATGGGGAAAAAAAGAAATGTTAGTGTAACAAAAATTGCTAGTTGTTTACCCCAGCATCTAATCTAGCCTTCCAACTCACTAACTTTACCCTGATTTTCAGCTGGGCACATTGCTACCTAGACTAAAACGACTAGATTTTTCAGTCTCCTGTAAGGTTTGGTGGCAATTTCTGGCCAATGAGAGATGTAAAGTACTGTATGTTGTAATTTAATGAAGTCGCCTTAAAGGGAAGGGATGGGCCCCTTTTCTTCCTTCCTTACTCCATTCTGCTTCTTGGAATGCAGTTTCAGCAACCAGGTTAGACCATAAGATGGAAGCCAAGAATTGAGGACAATAAAGCAGAAAGATAAGAGCCTGCATCTTGAGGACCATGGAGCTGCCATCCCAGCTTTATTTGAGAGAAAAATAAAGCCACTTTTAATTTTGTTTTATTTATGCAACTGAACTAATAGTTACATATAGATTCTGGGTGAACTGGCTTCGATAGTGAGAGTGAAAGTCAAAGATGAAGGGTGTCCGTGACAGCATATGCCACCGCTGACTTATTCTGAGCAGTACAGTTTTGATGTAGCGCAGGAGAGGACACAGATTTTAAAGTCAGACTGGGTGTGACATACTGCCCTGCGTCTGATTAACCATGACTTTGATTTAGCCTCTTGAGTCTCAATTTCCTCATTTGTAAATTAGAATAATAATCTCTCCCGTGCAGGCTATTCATAAGTATTAGATATCATTTTTATAAGCTGTCTTATTTAGTACCTAGCACACTGTGTTTAGTGGTGGCTGTGTGTGTGTGTCCATCCTCTCCAGCTGGACTATAATCTTCTTGACACCAGAGACCAGATTTTATAATTCTTTTTATGTGGAACATATGATAAGTGCTCAGTATTGTTATCGGGAAAGCAGTGTTACAGGTTAAGAATTTTTTTTCTGAGAGCTGTGACCAGGCCTATGGTCCTTCTCTATCTCTTGTGTCTGAGACAGTGGAATGAGGCAGAAATAGAAAGAGTAAGCAAGGCACAGGATGCTCGGCTCAGGGGCACATACATCACCTAGCCCAGACTCTGGGGCCAGCGGCAGCTTGGCCAGGCAGACACGGGGGAGCCCTCCTCCTCCCCAGGTGTGAACTGAGTGATAAGAGATGGTTTCTCACCCTAAGGAAACCGCTGCATAAAAGAAGTTCCTGAGTAGGATTCCACCGTATGCACCTACCACATCTTTATCCATTCATCCACCGATGGGCACCTAGGCTGTTTCCGTATCTTTGCTGTTGTAAATAATGCTCTTCAGCCAAAAGATGAAATACTGCCATTTGCAACAACGTGATGGATCTTGAGATTATCATGCTACATTGTATAAGTCAGATGGAAAAGGGCAAAAACTGATTTCACTCATGTGGGATATAAAACAGAAAAACAAAGAAACAAAACAAAAACCCATAGATACAGACAGCAGATTAGAGGTTACCTGAGGGCAAAGGGGGTGGGTAGAAGGTGAAATGTATGACGACTGAGGTGGTTAGATTTCGGGTGGTGAGCACACAATGATGTATGTGAGGTGTGATCCAACAACATGGTCAATGTTTAAATTTAAAAAAACTTATTACAGTCAAAGATATTGCCATCGACCCCCTCAAAATACTCGCTCTCGCTTCGAACACACTTATCCCATCATTTTTGCCACTTTCTGAAGTAGTTTTGAAAGTCCTCTTTCGTGAGTGTCTTTAGTTGTGCTGTAGTGGCTGCCTCAGTGTCCTGAATCATTTTGACTTTGGGGAAGAGCCAGAAGTCTCACAGGTGCCAGGTCCAGGGAATAAGGTGGATGAGGACACACCATAATGTTTTTATTTGACAGAAATTGCTGTACCAGAAGTGATATGTGACACGGAGCGTTGTCACGATGGAAAATGATTTACAGCACACGTTAAAACGCACCTTCTCCCAACAGTAGCTCACACCCGACTGACTGCACGGAGCAAGTTGAAACCTGTCACACACTGTTACTAAGGTCCAACGCGCCACTTCCCAGATTAAAGGTCCCTGCCTTTCCATTGGATGGCACTCGGCAGCAGCATTCACTGTATTATTTGATCACAAAGGAAAGGCTCCATGTCACACCTGGTCACATTCTGGTACAGCAATTTCTGTCAAATAAAAACATTACAGTGTGTCCTCATCCACCTTACTCACCGGATCTGGCACCATGTGACTTCTGGCTCTTCCCCAAAGTCAAAAAGACCATGAAAGGTAAACGTTTTGAATCGATTCAGGACACTGAGGCAGCCACGACAGCGCAACTAAAGACACTCACGAAAGAGGACTTCCAGAACTGCTTCAGAAAGTGGCAAGAACAATGGGATAAGTGTGTTTGAAGCAAGGGGGAGTATTTTGAGGGGGATTAATGGCAATGTGTCTTTTACTGTAATATTTTTTTTTGTTTAAACATTCACCATATTGGTTGATCACATCTCGTACAGATGTCAAATTATACTGTTGTACATCAGAAACTTCTGTAATGTTATTAACCTATTAATGCTACTTCAAAAAATAAATAAATAAAAAGAGTTCCTTCATCAAAACTCTCCCAGTGGCTGTAACACTCTGTTAGTCACGTGGAGCACTGGCCCCGGGCTGAGTAGGCATCAGGCAGCCAGGATGAACTGTCTCCTGTCAGGAGCAAACTCTTGAATCCCCACATAGTCATTTCTCAGCTCTCAGAGAGGCCCACAGCCTTTACCCCAGGAGCCACTCCTGACTCTTCTTGCCCCTTAGCTAACTCATAGCATTGTCTGTCCTCAGGATTACCTGTGAGGATCAGGAGAAAAGCCTCCTTGGTGGGCTTCCAGCTAGAGCTGTCAGAGGAAGTGTCGTTTACTCCTGGTTGCTTGTCCTCCCTCTCAGTGAGTTCTTTCCCAGTCCGCTTGGATGCTCAGTGGAGGCGTACTCATGGAAAGCACACGCTGTGTGCCCAGCCTCAGGTCCTGTCCCGGCCCTCTCTTATCCTGTTTTCCAGCGTTGTCCTCCTCCCTTCCTTCTGGAGGGACCTCTGTGTAAGCGCGGACATGATGGGAGGTGGGGGAAGATAACCTGGGAGCTCTCTTTTGGCCCGAAAGTCCTCATCTTCCTGAGCATTGGCAAGAGTGACAGTGTATACGAAGGGTCTGCAGGGTAGGGGCGTGCAAGGGAAAGGAGGCCCCGCGTCTCATGTGAGCTGCCAGTGAAGTGTTGTTTGTGTGATTCCAAAGTTGCTGGCATGCCCAGAAGCTGGAGGCTGGCGCCGTCACCCACTCCTGCCTGGCCCCGACCAGGACTCAGGGCTTTGAATGCTGGGTTAGTGAAGAGTGTCGCTGGGTCGTCGGACTCTTCCAAGGGCAGCCGTAAGTCCTCAGGCAGCTGTCCCAGCCCCAGCCCAGGTCCATGCTTCTGGCATGAGTCCTCAGACCTCTATGAGAGGCTAGATCAGAATGAAGACTGACATTTGAGCTCATTTTGTTACATCATTGGTGTGATCTGAAGGTCTCTAGGTGAATGCATGTAAGAACAAAGAAAATAAATTAGAAATGTTCATGTGGAAGGGAAAAAGCAATTTTTACAGGCTTCTCTGATTGTTGGTATGTGACTCAAGGCTGGGCAGTGACAGTGACAGTCAGGGGCACAGCTGTTTGGGAGGCGCCGCTCCGGTGGGAGAGGTTGGGTGACGCTGGGTGCTTCATCGAGGCCTGCATTGTTAATAGAAACCCATAAACCTGCGCCTCATGGCCTAGTGCAGACCTAGCAAGGATCAAAAGGAGGCATCACTTAAGTTAGGTTGAGGAAATGTACCACAGACTGCCTGTAGAAACCAAGGTATGAATAATGATTTCTTAGTACAGTTGATAAAGTCTGTGCAGAGGCAAAGTACGCTCGTTGTCTGCTGGAAGTCTCCTGGAGCTAAAAGCAGAGCATCTAAATATACTCTTGCCATGGATTACTGGGAGTTCTAGCTCTCAGAAAGAAAGGGAGCAGCCATAGAAATTGCCGTGCTGGACTCGGTTCTGAGCAGGAAGAGCTGGTCGGAGCGAGGGCATTGTGAGGCAGTGTCCCCTCATTCCAGGGCTCCTACTCATAGGAGGAGACTGTTACACATAACATCCGCGGCCATCAGGAAAGCATGTTTCAGAAAGTACAGGGGAAACAATGGTCTTGCGATGCCATGAGAGTCTCTGAAAGGGAAGAGGCTTGTGGAGAATGCTGAGACGCTGCATGTAGGTCCTGCTGTGACAAAGGCCAGGGGAGAGCAAGGAAGCTCTGGCCCGTGTGGTGGCTCGGCCTGCAGACTAAGAGCAGGACAGCAGTGCGGGTAGGTCGTGCTGCCGCTGCTCTGCAGGCCATTGGACAAAACGCATTTACATTATTTTCTTGTCTTAAAGGGTTAAAGTCTATCTTGACTCATTTTATTCTAAGTAGGGGAGGAACCTCCTGATATTTTCTTAGAGCTTCTGACAGTGACCCCACTGAAATTACGGAACGTGTGTAGGGGCCAGTGAAAGCAAACATTTTGATTATCTGAAGCCCAAAGGCTCTGGAAGAGTAAGCCTGATGTTACTGTCTGGAAAATTTATAGAATAGAGTCCCTAAAAGATGGCATGTGTGTGCTTTAGAAAGAAATCAACAATTTTAGGAACACATCAAATTAACTGGATTTTCTTTTTTGTGGGGTTACTAGGCTTAGCTCAAGAGAATACTTAAGATAGTGTTGATTTCAGGAAAGTATTTAGAAACATCTGTCATGATTTCTTTGTGGGAAATATTGAGAAATAAGTTTGTAATTTATTGGGCGACTCTGATCAAAGAATGTGGATTAAGAAATTGATGTCACTCTGGCAAGAGGTCTCCAGTTCAATGCCATTGGGCTCAGGCTTAGTCAACACGTCTACTATTGAAACTGCAAAAAGAAAACTTACCAAATTTGTTGAAGATACAAAGTTGGGATAGATGACTAATGCCATGAATAGAAAACAGTATTTACAAGATTCATACTGGCTTCTTACGTAACATAGCAGGAAACCAACATTCTTGATATGCTTCCTAAGAACTTCCAAACAAAATACCCATAAATATACTAACACATTTAAAATTGACAACACATTATAAATTATGGAGCAGTGAAGAACATACATCAAAGAACAAGTGGAATTCTTACCACTGGGAATAGCTGGGTTGAGAGGCACATTCCTGGCTGCATTCCACACATCTGCCTGCTTACAGCCCCCAAAGAACTGGATTGTTAAGTAAGATGTAATTCAGATGGAAAGGTATTATAAAGACATGTTAAGATATGCAATATCTCAGCACTAAACCATTCATGTCCTCCTCCTGAGACAATGAATCAGTGAATACTAATGTTCCAGGTGACTGAAATGTGTTGAAAGCAAGGACTCCAGGATAGTATGAAATGGACCAATGCTGAACTTGAAACCAATTAAATAGAGCTAGGGCATAGTAATTAAGAGCACAGGCCCTGGGATCAGAGAGACCAGCAAACGAATCCCAGTTCTGCCTCTTATTAATTGTAGGAATATGCAGAAGTTACTTAACCTTTCTGAACCTCACTGGAAAAGTGGGATTTCTGTAAGGATTAAGTAGAAAATGTAGGCAAAGTGCTTGATGTGGTTCCTGGTACTTTGCAAGAACCCAATAAATTATAGCTCTTATTGGTCTTATTAATGTTTTTAATAAAAATAGCTATGTTAACTATGGTTACAAAATAGAAATTAGAATTTATTTTTAAAAATACTATTTTGATAAATAATTATATGATAAGAAACTGCATATGTAATACAAGATTAAATTAATAATGACAAGGAAATAGTGGATGCTGGAAGAAAGTAGGTATTACATGTATTTAAAATAAACTAAATATATTTGTCTTAATGAGAGGAGCCATGAGTTTTATTTTGGACTTCTTGAATTATAGAAGTTTCTGTTGTATATAAAAAATATATAAAGGTTAAAAAAATCAGATTTTCTACTTTCAAAAACACCAAGAGGCTAAAATAAAGTATAGTCTATGAAACAAAAAATGAGGAAATAAACACACAAAAATATCCAGAAGCATAAAACAAAATGGCAAAAGTAAGGTCAAGCATATCAACTATGGTAAAATATGTAAGTGGTGTAAATGCTCTTGTTACTAAAAGTCTAAGACTTTCAAATTTAGCTTAAAAAAATAAACTCAAGTGTGTCTGTACAAGAGACACACCAAAAACAAAGTAATACAGAAAGACTAAAAATAAAATTAATAGTATAGAAAACAGTGTAAGAGTAGCTTTGATAAATATATTAATGAGGTAGTGGTATGAAATAAAAAATTTGGTGGCCTCTGGAAATTTTAGAAGTGAAAAAGAAAAAATAAAATTAATAAGGAAATATAACATATACATACAAGAAGATTTTAAGCTTAAGAGAATAAATGCTATTCATAGTTATATGCTAAGAAATTTGAAAATCTCAATATTGATTTTTTTAGGAAAAATATAAATTTCAACATTAGATAATATGTTCCAAAACACAGAAGAAGATTAAAGTTAAAATTTTATTTAGTGAAAGTAGCATTGTCCTGACAAAGGTGTCACACACACACACAAAATTTACAACACTCTTACACATATACACAGATGAAAGAAAAATGGATTTATAATTAGAATACATCCAATGAACTCAAGGACTATTTGATATTGGGACATTTATTACTCTAATATATCACATCAGTAAGTCAACTAAAACATAATGTAGCATGTAATACAATCCAATATTCACTTTAAATAAAACTCTTAGTATACACTAGAAATAGAATACTTAATGTGATAAAGAATAACCAACAGGAAACATTTACTGGTGATACCCTGGGGGCATTTCCTTTAAAATCAAGAACAAGGAAGGTAGGTACACTAGAACTGTTGCTAATTTGCATTGTAAAAGGTCTAGAGGGTGCAACAAAGCAGGAAGTGGAAAGGAGGAGATCAAATTGTCAATATTTGCAAAAAGTATGATTATAATCCTAGGAAATCTAATTCAAAAAATGGTTAGGATTAATAAAGGCACCATAATAGGTGGCTGGATATGACCTAAGTATTTTAAAACTCAATAGCTTTTTTGTGTATCAAAAATTAAATACATGAGACTATATGACAAAAATCAGATTTAACTGAAATACATGGAAGAACAGTTTGAATAAATGGAAACAATCACATGTCCCTAGGAAACAATGAACAGTATGAAGATGCCAAATTAATTCATAACTTTAAATCCAATCAACAGCCCAGGGTGTATTGGGTTGGGGGGAAGGAAGAAGGAGGGTGCTTGACAAAAATAATTCTAGAGTTTATCTAGAAGAATAAACAGGCAGAATTTGCCAAGAAAAACATGTAAAGAGTACTAGTGAGGAAAGGATCCTTTCCTATGTAAGAAAATGTAATACTGTAGTCAAACAGAATAGTATAGGTAATGGAATCCACACACGACAGCTAGCAAACAAACTCTAATGACATTTGCTGGTGTATAAAATAAAATTTTGAAAAGAAATGTGTCCAAAATAACCTTGTATGTAATAGTACCATTTTCAAAATAGAAGGTCAGAGCCCTAAAATAATGGGTCAGT
The DNA here is from genome assembly GCF_057876585.1 of Rhinolophus sinicus. Taxonomy (NCBI): domain Eukaryota; kingdom Metazoa; phylum Chordata; class Mammalia; order Chiroptera; family Rhinolophidae; genus Rhinolophus; species Rhinolophus sinicus. Next base: position 92,731,191 of record NC_142501.1, read on the forward strand.
TTAAAGGCAGAAAAAAACTTGCATCATCCATCCTCTTATAGCTTATACTGTATACTAGGAAACAAAATCTGTTTTCCCTTACAAAATCTGTTTAAAATTACCTCCAGTTCATGAATGGGGAAAAGACCTTTGAAATGTTTCTTGAAAAAATGAAATCAGGGTGTGTCTTATTTAGGTGTAACTATGGCTCTTGATAACCTACTCATATATGATAAAGGAGGCAATTAAGTCCAGTGGGAGATGGGTGAGGAAAAGGGGCTAGATTATAAAGTATTTGGGAAAAAACATAACTTTATATACCAACCTATACACTTAGCCAAAACAAATTACAGGTGCCTTAAAGAGGTAAATGAAAAATAATAGACCTTAAAAATTGGGGGGAAATGAATATTTAATTGCTCTCAGAATTAGAGAGGACTTTTTAAACATCAGTGTAATGGAAGAAAACACAAAGGGAAAGATTGAAAGATTAACTCATAAAAACATAAAACTTTTACACATGGAAAAATTATAGGAAACTTTAGATGGCAAGCACAAGCTGAGAAAATATCTATTTTTTTAAAAAGACAGAGACACGGTCAATATTTTTGTTGGATAAGGAGATCTTAGAAATCAATAAGGGAAATACAACCCCATTAGAAAATTGGGCAAAGGACATGAACAGATTTATTCACAGAAGGTAAACTACATGTTGGTCAATACACATATTTTTTAAATAAGCCTCACTTGTGTCGACTGGCCAAATAATTCTCCAGGTAATCCACCAAAAGAAAACGGTTTATTCGAGAAAAGAAAAAGAAACGGAACCACCAAGGAGTGTGTGTACACACACTCGCAGGCTGGTCTCCCCACTGGCTGCCCACATGGAAAAAGGTTTCCCTACCAACACGGCTTCCCCCTCTATTCTCATCCCTTCCCTGGAAGTTACCACAAAGTTCAACAGGAAGTCAAGACTAGAGTGTTAACAAGGGGCCCAGCTCCATCCATAGTCCTCCCAGCTCTGTAGTTAAGCATCTTAAGATGCCAGTTCACTTTTATCACTAGTAAAAGAAAAATGCAAATTAGAACAAGACGCCATTTTATACTTCTTAAATTGACAAAGATTTATTTTAAAAAACATATTACATTAGTAAAAAGTGTGGTGAAATGGGCTGTCATATACTGTGGCAGAACTAGAACAATTTATAACCATTCTGGAAATAATTTAGTAATATGTACCAAGGTGTTTGAAATTTTCAACCCATTTTACCAATTACTTTCCTTTTGGAAATTTAGGCTAAGAAAATAATTAGATACGGATTTATATTTATGTACAATGATATTCATTATAGTATTATGTATAGCAGCAAAAAAAAAGGAAATAACCTAATATCAAAGGGGAATGTTTAAATAAATTGTTATAATTCATGTGATGAGCTAATAAAAATTATGTGTTTAAAGCTTACAAGTGAAAATGCTCATTTTACATTAATAGTATGATATAAAACATATGGACAGCATAATAAAGTTTAAAAGTAAATATGCATAATACCACATTTTCTATACAGTGTAAAAATAAATTCAATAGTCTATGAATAAAAGCTCTGGACCAAAACTAATGAGATAAATTTATTATTAGAAGTGTAAAGTTCTGTTCTCACGCTCAAAAAATAGAAATGGAAGAGGGCTGAGTTAACTATCGCATTTATTTAAAATCCCAGGGCTTTAGTTGCCCACAGGCTGGGTAATGTGATTGTAAGTCAAGGATTGCCTTGACGGCAGTCTGTGGTGGCCAGGTCCCCTGTGCTCTGTACAGGTCACAGCACATCGTGGGCACTACTTGCCAGGTTTGTAGGGGTCAGGGAGGTTCCTCATCTCACCTTGGTCACATCAGTGATGGAGGCCAGGGGAGCCATCTGGAAACCCTGTTATATAAGGACCTGTGGTGGGATCTAGGAACCGTCTCACCTGGATAGGAGAATATTTAAGGGCAATGCAATAGCCGATTTCAATTGCATGAAGGACTATGACAAGGAAGGGAAATTAGGCTATTCTGAGTGGCTTCAGGAATCAGAGCTAGTTCTTTGTAGTAGTAAAAGGGAGGCAGACTTTGCAACATGTAAGGTCTGAGTTCTAACAGTTAGGTATGTTAACAAATGGTGTTCATCCTGAAAAGTGGTGCACTCATCAGGACAAACAGGCTGAACGAGCTCCTGGAGGAGTGATAACAAGAGGCTTCATCGGGCAGAAGCTGGCCTAGGAGACATGGAAAGACCCTTCCAGCTGTAAGAGTCTGCAGTTCCATCAGTGGCTGACTGGAGGTCTAAGTAGGCAGAAAAGAAACCTGAAGGCTGGACAGATTCTCAGGCCTGTGCTTCTCAACCTTTACTGCGCAACAGAATAGCCTGATGAGCTTGTGGGAAAAACAGATTGCAGGGCCCCACCCCAGTTTCTGACTCAGCACGTCTGGATGGGGCCTGACAATCTGCATTTCCAACAAGCTCCCAGGTGATGCTGATGCTGGTGGTCCAGGGACCACACTTTGAGAACCACTGCTTTAGAATAATAGCAACAAATATGGAGGTTTTGTTGCGCCTGTAGCTTAACGATCTAGTAAGCCCGGCAACAATATACGGCATATGGGAGACAGGTGCTAAGTTAATAACTGACTTTCTTATCTACGAATCTTGGACTATATTGTTGAAATTGCAGAATTAAATCACAGGCTGTTCAGAGGTCCAAATGGACCCACATTTCTACCCTTATGATAGGACAGCCCTATCAGCAGGGCAAATAAATTGATGTTGATCATTAAAAGTCTCTGAGGGAAGCAAGTGCCGCGATTTTCTTCTGTTCATTTTCAGCTGCTCTTACATGGTGCAGAAGTTCATTGTCACTAGACATTCATGAAGGAAACATAGTATTGTTCTTGGGCTTCAAAATGGGCCACTGTTAGCTTTTGGGGGTTTTGTTTTGTTGGTTGGCTGTGGTGGTTGTTTGTTGTTGTAGCTGACCCTAGAAGGAAGCCTTCCTCAGTGAAACACCTTGCTATGATTACAGCAGATGGTCTAAGACATAGGAAACCACAGGCAGACCCCAAAACTTTGATGATGTCCTCGCTGTCTGAGTAACGCTAATGAAGATGCCCAACTCAGTTGGGCATTGCCTCAATTCAAAGCGAGCCTCATTTGTTTGGTTTTTCTGCTAATTGGTTGAGGAAGGAGCTGCCTTCCCTCCACCCTCTCCCCACCTCCTGCTGCTCTCTTCCCAAGCTTATGATGTGGAGTGTGAGCAGACTGTGTGCTTAACACACTCTGGAGGCAGTTGCCATGGCTCTGGGGAGGAATCTGGTTCCTATAGCAACATGAGGGTGACTCCTTGCACATCACACCGCAGGCAGATCTGGGGCAGCGCTTATGTGATCTCAAAGTCATCCGGAAGAGATCGGCATGTGTCGTACTGAAAAATGTTCCACATTCCTACAATCTACCCGGGACGTCCTGCCTGCCCTCCACCCCTCCATCACCAAAATTAATAATAATAATACTTTTACACGCCTTTTCTTTAACCTACAAAAATCAACCAAAGTATTACTTTAATGTCTTCTTCACATTAAGGTGTTGTTTAGAGGATCAGTTCCTATTGCCCCCCTTTTCAAAGCCAATCCCTATCCCCACTTTTGCCTCCCGTCGGCCGGCCATCCCTCCAGGCCTGTCCGACAGGCCTGGCCGGCTGCAGGGGACAAAGCCTGTCAGCCACAGAGGACACAGCATGGCTCGTGCCGGTGGTGCCCTGTGAGTGGGCCCGAGGGCTGCTTTCTGCACGAAGCTTCACTCCACAGGCTGCTTGGCAACGCGAGCAAATTGACAGGGGAGCAGCCCCAGGACAGGCCTCCTGACTCATCTCCAAAGAAATGGCATGTCATCAGCCAGTCTGTGTTTTAAGTGGGGAGCTGGCCTGCAGTTCTGGGCAGGTTCATGACCTGGACTGTAGAAGGCAACGTGGGCATTAACCCAGATTGTTCCCTAGGGAAAGAACCAGTGACGGGGGCCCAGGATTTCCCCCAGCCGTTCATTTAAGCACCTTGGTTTTCCTTGTGGAAAACATTCCTGTTTTTGTACTTCAGTTACTTGTAAATCACCATTCATTCGTGCGACAAATGTTCATTGAATGTCTGCATGCCAGGCTCTGTTCTAGACCCTGGAAGTACAGCTCTGAAGAGCACAAATAGGCTTCCACTCCCCTGGCACCTGTACCCTAATGGGGAGACAGACCATAAACAAAGAAAGGAAACTATCAGGAATGTGAAAAGTGCTATACGGATATAAAATAGAGTGACGTGGTACCGGGTAAGGGGCGGGGGCGCTGCAAGTTGAGTGGTTGGCAGAGGCCTTCTGAGTTGACACTGAGACCTGAATGTACAAAGGAGCCTGCCTGCCCTAGGACAGGCTGCAGAAAGAGCATCCAGGCAGAGAGTGAGGAATGTTGGGGAGCATTCTTAACTGGGGGGAGATCAGGAAGGAGCAGGCTCGAGTGGAACCAGGGGCCACATGGGTAGGGCCCATTGGCCATAGGAAGAGATTGGATTTTAAGTGATAGATATGGGAACTATTGAAAGCATTTTAGCAGAGAAGCAACACAGATTCATATTTTCAAAATCGCTTCAGTTGTCTCTTAACACTCTTGATGCCTATTTCCTTTGCATTTCCAATGGTGGTGATGAAGAAAAGCCATTTGCTGTCCTTCATGTGATCGAAGATGATTTGCGAGACACACTCACCCTTTTATACGGGCTCAATAAATTCAGTCCCATCATTCTTACCTGTGCATGCTAACCTGTGTTACGACAGTCTTCAAGGGACATTCCAAATTCCTTTTGCATAGAACTCTGGAGCCAACAGGGCCCTCCGAGATTAGCAGGTACAATGCTTAGTTTACAAATGAGGAACCTCAGTCACTGGAGGGGTACAGTGACCTGGCTAACATCACACAGCCAGTCAGGGGCTGAGCCTCTGGTTGCAGAACTCTCTCCTGTGCACTGACATTGCAGCACTCGTTTTTGTTTCCTCCTCCTTTTCTGAATGGTCTTCTCTACCTTCCTCCAGGTCCTGCTGCTTTTCCCTAGTGTGCTAGAATGTTCTGGTGTCGGATTGTTGATTGCAATATGTGGGAAATTTGGCCATCATTTTGGCGAAGCCGAGGTTTTTATTGTGGTAGCAATTGTTGTTTCTACCCTTTTCTGCTTTCATGTTATTTATGGCTCCCATTGGAGTCCTCCTAAGTTCTCCATGCATTCCCACGCCCTGCTTATTTTCCTGTGACTGGGAACTGGGTGTTACTGTCCATTCACTGACAGCAGGACGACGTGCCAGGAAGACTGCTGCAGCGTGACCTACCGGGACACCAACCCTCGGCCTCACAATAGCGCATCACAGCCCACACCTTCAAGGGGCTGGGCTGTAGGGCGCGGGTGCAACCAGGCCTCCTTTTGCCACTCCTGGGCCTTGGCAGAGCACCAGCTCATACCCATGTGTGGCTCCCATCTCCATGGTTTCTCCTTCCCCCTGCTCTGTCCACAGCAGAGCGGCCTCCTTGCCGTTCATCTAGCAGTCAGAGAATACTAGTAGTAGGCAATAACCACAGCTACAAGATTGACACATTAGCATTAGGTAACAAACCATGTCCCATCAACATTAGACCTGCTGCATCCAACCAGCTCAGTCGGGAAAGCCAACAGCAAGGTTGAAACTCATTCCTTCAGTCCCCAAGTCACGTGTCCAGTAAAAGCTGACCTCCTGGAGTGCTGGAGGAACCGAGGAGGAGAGCCTCAGACTCAGCAGTGTTGTTCAGGAATCAGGTAGTCAACATGAAGTGTTTTCAATAACAATATATGCTTTCATCTTTATAAAAACGTCTGAAGATAAGATTATTATCCCATTTTTCAGAAGAGGAAACTAAATCTGAGAGAGAATAGGTGATTCACCAAAGGTCACTTGGCTAAGGAAAACCTGGGTCCAAGGCTCACTTCTCGCATCTGCCGTTCTCTCTGGGCCACAGACATGCCAGGCAGCCACCCAAGAAATAGCACAGCTGAGACCCTGCAGAAGAAGGGACAGTGTCCCCCTATGAGCCACCTCAGCAAGCTGGGTTGGATAGAGATCCAATGGGCCTCGTTAGGGTTCCGCTTGGAGAGCTCCCGATGAAAATGGTGCCCCTGTCATGGCTCAGCGGGGCTGGCTGCACCGGTGGGACCTTAAGCAAGGCATGTGCCATAAGCAGACTAAGTCTTAGCTTTCTTACTACAAAAGGCAAGGACTGGACTAGGAAAGCGAATCTTCACTGATAGCAGTCTTCTATTTACAAAGCTCTTCGTTGATGACCAGATGTGTCCTTTGTGAGATATTTTCAACTCCCCATTTGTAGTCAATAAGGAATTGTCGTATGTGGGTTTTCCAGACCCCCTGTGTGTCTCCTCTCCATACATCACGCCATAAGGATGGTTTTATTATTAATACTGTTTTTATTAAATTGAGCCCTTGCTCTAGTATTTTTTAATGTTAAGCTGGGGACAGTGGCTCTCTGACGGTGGTGACCTCCTGGTGCTTCCTTTCTGGTGCTGCCCAAGCCCATTGGTGATGCCCAGGCTAATGGCACGTCAAAGTGGGAGATGTCACCCGGGCCACAGGGATTGAGAGCTGTCTCCTCTTGCGGGGATCCTCTCACACGGGAGGTTTGCAAAAGAGTAAACCACCCTAGAAACTGTCAGAGCAGAGCCAAACCACCAAACAAGCAAGTGGGCAGGCATGGGAAGTGGGCAGGCAGGGCTGGGTGCAGCTCTCCATTGCCTGGGCCTGGCACGGACAGGTGTTTGAGAAATGCTGGTAGAATTGCCACAGCCGCTCTGGAAGGAGAGGCTGAGCTCCAGGCCAGAGTGAGCCTTACGTCTCACCGTGGGCAAGTGGCATCTTTGTTGCCGTAGAAAACATGCTGCCATCCAGAGGGTACTGATTAAAGGTCTGGGTTGGAGCCCCAGCTCTGGACCTGCTGTGTGACCTTTGGGCAAGTCATTGAGCTCAGAAACTTGGTTTCTGAGGACAAACATACCTTGTTCTCAGACTTGTTGCAAGTCCTTACAAAATGCACCTGAGTTTGGGAAGAGAGGAGGAAAGAGAGCTGGGGTACAGCCTTACCCATATCTGTCTCCCCACGTGGCACAGTGCCAGTACTTACCAAGTCCTCAACAAAAAATGCTGGTTGGATAGATGGGAGGACGTACGAGCAGACAAATAAACAAGGACTATCCTCGAAGGTGCAGAAGATAAACTTTACTTACTTTGAAAGGGTTGCCCTGCCTTTCTGTCAAGGTCTGTGGCGATGACCTGCTGTCTATCTCTGCCCAAACTGCCCTCTCCCTTTGGTAAGTACGTTGGAGGCACCAGGCTTTACCTGGCGTTCTGCTGCTCTGGGCTAAGTGAGCCTTCATCGGTCACTACAAGAGGGTGTTCCAGGCACACCTTTCTGCACAGCACACCCGGCGCCAGCTGCTCAGCAGAGAGGGGGTGGAAGGCGGCAACCCCCTGAGAGCGAGAGCAGGCGGGCGGGCGGGAGGGGAGCCTGGAGCCAGCACAGAGCATGCTCTGCTCCCTGCCTGCCTGGCTGGAGATGGATGACAGTAATCACGAAGTGGGTAATCTGGCCTTTTCTGCAGGGCCACCTGCTGCTGCTGTTGTCACGTTCTGCGCTCTGCTGCCATCCTCGTGGTGGAGGAGGCTGCATCTTGGCAGCCTGGGGGTAATAATTAGGGGTGGGGCAACTCCCCAGCTGGTGTGATAGTCAAGGAGGGGCCTAGGGAAGAAGGGCCAGCTGGGACCCAGCCAACAAAAGGAGAAATTAAATGGGTTGTCCTGGGAACCCACAGTTAGCATTTAAACTCCAGCATGAGCTATAGGTTTCACCCGAGAAGCAGAGCTTTGGTGAGGGTTCGGCGCCCCACCCCCATTCCCTCTCCTATTTGTGAGTACAATTTTTCCTGGCGAGGTTGGAGGATTCGGAGCAGAGCCACTGAGACAGAGTGCTGTCGTGCCCAAGGCTCAAGGAGCTGGGCCCCAGGCTTTCACGGCATCCCATGCACTGTGAGGACAAGCAGTGTGACAGAAAGCAAATGAGCAAGGTGCCACAGCGCCACAGTGGCCAACCCACTCCCTGCCTCCTGATGGCGCCCAGCCTGCAAGGAACTTACCACCCAGGAAGGCCTTGCCAAGTGCCCTCTGCCCCTGCCCTGCAGGCCATCAACCTGTGTGGTAGGCCCCGAATTCAGAGGGAATTAGGGTTTCATTTCATTACTGTCAGTATTGTTCAAACTGCCATTTTGGTTGTGGGGAGAAAACAAGGAAATTTTGACAAAATACAAGCACGGACCCTGTGCACTGAGCATGTTCTGTGCTCTTTATCTCATGTAACCTGCACTGCACACTTGAAAGACAGGGTGTGCTGTCCCCATTGTACAGCTGACTAAAGGGAGGGTCACCAACATTTCACGGCTGCCTCCAGTTCCCAGGGTTACTGTGGAGAAGACAGGAGGCCAGCCCGAGTGGGCCTGACTCCTGGAGCCCTTCCTGTTAACCTGTGTTGTCCTGCAGACAGGCCAGCGTCCCCCTCCATAGGGCTGCAAAATTTCACCAACTCGCCCCTGTGGGAAAATCCGGTGAAAGAAGTTTGTCCTGAGTCCTCCAGATGAGCTTCTGAACTTAAGAGCTGAGTGAAGTGGACTTGCCAAGGAATCTGGTGTCTGGAGACTCGCAGAGGCTGGGCTGGAGGAGAGGCTAGTCTGCAGCAGAGCTGAGCTGTAACTTCTGTTCAGCCGGGAGCTTGAGGAAATCACTTGCCCTTTTTTGGATGTTAGTTTCTTCCAGCAATGATGATAACAAAAATAATAATAATAATAGAATTAATGATCACAAGTGGGTCAATAACTACTTAGGAACGAGGGAAGCAATAGGTCTTGGAAATGGATTCTAGAGGTAGAAACGGCCTCAGAAACGCAAGGTGAGAAGATAGAAAACCAGCTTGTGAGGAGGGGCCTGGGTGTCCCAAGGGAGTGGAGGACCCCCAGGAGGAGTGGTTTGGATGCATTGTGCCCAGGTGGATGGACAGATTCAGTAACCTCTGTGACCTCTCCAACCTGCAGGCTTTGAAAATGATTTCTGTCAGAACCCCCCCAGGTTTGGACGATGCCTCCCGCAAAAGCACCCATCTTCGTTACCCACAATCCCTCTAGCCATCAAACTTAGGCACATCTGTGCCAACCAGCGTGTCCAGGGCCAATGTAGACGGTGGGAGTGCCTGCCCTGGACAGGGCGCATCGTTTGCAAAGAATTTAAAAACAGTAATAAAACTGACAAAAATCGGTCTGTTTTTTATTGTCGTCCTGCCCTGGCGAATCTAAAGAACGTCAGTGACAGAACACCCCTCCCCACGAGGGCAGGATCCCCCACACCACCAGTCCATGTGCTCTGGGGCCAGATTTCCCTGTCAGCAGTTTGCTTGGTTCTTCTTGGGTTTTGTTTGTTTCGTTGGTTTCCTTTTTAGCCAACAGGCCACCGCAGTCAGTTCCATTTTCTTCCTGGCCAATCCCATGTTTGCTGCACAAATTGAGTTTTTTGTGGTTGTATTTAGGCAACTAGCTTGAGAATGGTGGGAAAACCCAGGAGTGGAGGGAACAAGGAAGGAAAGTAGTATTTTCCTCCTTTTGTTAATTACTTATAAATGTCACAAATATATTTCTATTCATTTGGGGTTTTTAGAAAGTGCTTTCCTTAACTGAAGCCTAAATCCAGGGCCTCTCGTGTCGCTGTCCCTTTAAGCAGAACTGAGGGAGGGCCGGCACGGTGGGAACGTGTAGTGCTGAAGAGGTACTCGTACTGTACAATTTCCCGGTGCTGACTGATAAATTACTGTGCATCTTCCGCGGGCTCCGACATGCAATACAATTTGTCCACGTGGTAGTGATGATAGGCTGTCCTGGGCTAATAATCACGAACCCTTTATTTAGCTCCTTCAGCCTTTTAGAGAAACCTTAAGTAACCGTTCCCATCCGTTTATCTGTTTTTCTCTGCCACATCTTAGCATAAGTGGAAAAAGCTTTTAACCTTGAGAATTTTACTCACGTGGGGGCTGGGGGCGAGGAAGAAGAGATGTGGTTAAAAGTGTAAAGGAAGTGGGAGGACCTTGCTACTTGGCTAGCAGGGCTTTTTCTTGGCCTACCTCGTGGGCTGTGACATTGTCTGGGTCCTACAGATTGTCCAGTCCACTCTTAATTTTACCAGTAAGGAAAGCGAAACCTGAAGTAAGTGATTTACCCACAGTCCCATGGCAGGTCCCTGATAGAGCCATCTAGAAGTGAGGCTGAGCTCTGCTGCCCTGTCAGACAGCCCTGCCCCGTGCTTTCCTTGGGCTCTGGGCCCCCGCTGCCCCACCCCCAAGTGTTAAGTCAGTTTAAGCATGTGCTCAACACAACCCAAATGGTTGAGCCCTTGCACGCTCGTCTATGTCAGAGACTGTGTACTAGTGGAGACAGGTGTCATTTCTGTTTCTATATAAATTGTTGTGTGTAGCATCTGTGTAGTCTAACCCTACCTGGTACAAAATAGGCATGGGCACTTGCATGTCACTTTTGGGACTTGGTTTTGTAAGCCTTAACACGTGAACCTGCCTGTTTCTTTACAGGCACAGTGCTTGCAATTTGGGTAACTGAAAAGCAGTACCTGGACAAGGGTCATGTGATTTAAGTGTCGTTTGCAAAAGGTGGATCCAGCAGTGAGGGGGCATGCAAGCGTTTAGTCCGTGCATCTTGATGGGATCAACAACGGTGGACATTCACTCGTTCTCCCTCTGGTTGCACTTAGCTGAGTTTTCACCCCTCTGGGAGTTTTCCACTACCCTCTTCTAATAAACTGGGCCCCTAAATAGGTCAGATAGATTGCAGATGTTTCCCTTCCCCCTTTTATCCCTGGAGAACAAATACACAAGCCACTTGGGGCACTTCCAACATGCCCTCTTGTTCCAGTGAGGTAGGTGGGCCATCGTGTCTGCAGGCCATGATCATCCTAGCTGTGACCTGAACGCCTTGGGTGGGCCTTGGGGGGCTCCCACACCGAAAAGCTCTCACAAAGCAGCCTTGCCTGCTAGACTGTTCGGCCCAAAGGAAGGACACTGCCCCTTTTCTGTACAAGAAAAGCCCTCACTGCAAAGGGATTTGTCCAAGTGGGTATCGCAAAAGTTTATTCTGGGCTGAAAGCTGGCACGAAAGGGCTCTGCCAGTGAACGACGTTAGAATTAAGTACATAATAATACTAATTAACTTGCCCAGGCCCATGTTCTCTGCATTTATTATTTGTATAGAGCTAAAGCCTTAAATAACAGGGCTGGCCTCTTAGGGAACCTCGCTCAGGGGGAGGGAGGCAATGTCCTCATTATAGCAAAGAAGATGGATGGTGTTCTGCGACCGTGGCCAGCTCCCAAGGACAACCAAGCGAAATGTGCCTCCTGCAGAGTCAGGCCTGTGTCCTGGGATGTGTGCTTCCTCCTGGCTGAGTGTGGGGAGGGGAGGGGACCGAGGTGTATGGGAGGGGAGCAGTGACTTCCAGTGGCTCGGCCACCTGCCATCCTGGGCCTGTGCAAAGCCTGCAGCGGCCACCCTCAACTGGCAGCCTGCAATTCTGGGAAGGTCCCTGGCTTCTGTGGCCCCAGCTTTATCCTCTCTGAATAGGGCAATGTGGAGGTTAGGTCAAAAATTGTTACCCTGGTCAGGCTACAAAGAGTCCTTGAAGTTCCTAAAACTATATGTGCCTCTGGGCAGCTTTCAGGGATTAAAAATCCATTGCTTGCATCTGATTCTCTAAGAGGTCCCTGGACCAAAGGTTAAGGGCCACTGAAGGAGCTGCTCCACAAGGGTCCATCCTGTTCTTCCAGCTGATGATTTTGGAGCTGCCAGACCTAACACATCAGGGTTGTAGAGACGGATGATGGACACTTGGGTCAAATGGTCGACAGACTAACTGCTTTAAAGCAACTGACCAAGTGGCCTCCGAGTAATGCTCCCTAAATGGTGTCCCCACCTCATCTCCAGCAGCTCTAGGAAGCTGCTTTCCCTCCCCAGGTCACCTTCCATGCAAGCCCCCAGGACATTGTATCAATTCTGGAGTAACCCTGAAGACCATCCCTCCTGTGGGGCAGCTGCGTAGTTTCGTGTAATATAGAGCTTGCCACCCTACCTCCCTCACCGTCTCTACAGTCCCCGTCCTATGGCTTCCTCTCAGGTAGGCTGATCTGCAGAGCAATCGGCAACATGTCTCATTTGGAATTTGACTAGTAAGTTAGAAATGATGAGTTTGATTATTGGGAATGCGTGCAAAAATCTCCCAGAGCACTTGAGGTATCCTGGGAAAAAATAGAAACAACTTTATTGGAGAATTGGAGCATCTGGGAAGATTCTGGGAGACTGATTCCCAGGGACTGCCCAAGATTCTGAGGCCCCCTCCATTGAGTTCTGCCTCCGGCCACTCGGGTTCCATCTCTTGTTTTCCCAAACACGCCCCCTGTTCTGATCACAAGTTCTTAGCCTAAGGTCCCTACTAACCAAGGGGTCTGCAGATAAAATTCCAGAGGGCCCATGTACTTGGATGGAAAATAATCAGATCTTTATTTTCACAGGCTTCTTACTGAAATGTATCATGTTATTTCTTGGTGAATATAGGCAACAAACCACAATAGCATAAACAGTTTCTGTGACTCTGTCCACCACTAAAAACCATGCTATTTTCCTATCACACTAGGATGGTTGCAGATATCACAAAAGGATTATTTTCCCTCACTCCTGCTTTGAAATTCTGGTGGTCTGCTAGATTTTGTTATTTAATACATGAACAAAGAAGCACATATATTTTTCTATGCAAACTTTTCTTTTAACTATTTTTGATAACTGTATTTCAACATAATTGGTTTTCTTTGCAATCCTTTTTTTCCTTTGAAAAATGTTATTCTGAGAAGAGGTCCACAGGCTCACCAGAGCTGCCAAAAGCATCGAGAGCCCTAGTCTAGATGGATAGTTCACTTTTCTGTCCTGTGCTGCTCATGTCTGGTTCATATTATAGGCGGAACCCTGAGCTTATGTGAGTGTGGGGTGGGGAGACAGTCAGCAGTGGATGATGAGGGGCCAACCTTGTGTGCACTAAGAGCTGAAATAAACCACATACAAGGAAAGGTTCCAAGCTTGACAAACCCCAGAATGATTTTGTCCTGAATGCTCTTTTACCTCCTCACTAAATAAGAAAATAATCCATGAGTATTGAAAAGGAACTTGCCTCAGTGTGGAACTGACTTAGGACAGCTCAGCAAACCTCTTGAAGTCAGTTTATTTATTTAGTCCCCTTCCAGCTATTCCTTAGAGTCCCACAGGAGGGAGGGAGCCTTCCACATTAGCCACCTGGATCCCAGCTGGAGGCTGCTGAGCTCTGGGCCAGGCAGGGCTTGCCGGAGAAGGCAGTGCATCTGACGGTTAGATCATGAACTCAGGGGTCAGCGAGAACCAGCTTCCAATCTGGGATGCAAGCCGTAGGCCTATCACTAACTCTGTGACTTTAGCAAGTTGTTTAATCTCTTTGTGCCTCAGCTTTCTTACCCATAGAATGGGTGCTGTGCCATTGAGGTGTACCTGGCTTGTCATAAGCACTGAACAAATGTAGCTGTTACACTGTCACATGCAGACATCCCCTGTAGCATTTGGAAGGCTCAGGACAAGAAGGGTGGATGGGGAGCAGTGGAGACTGAAGCAGGGAGTCTTGTGGCAACATTTAACCTGGGAGCCTGAAACTTTCCTTTTACCTGCTCTTACTGTCATTTGCATCATCACAGCTCCTGAGTGACAAGAGACCCGCAATGTGGCTGCAGCTCTTTGGGTGATAGAAATGTGCCTTTTCTCCTTGGTTTCTAAGTGATGGTATCTTCATGTCCAGTGGAGTGAGGGGTCAGCTGTGACTCTGGAGTAAACCCATGTGGTTATAAATAGAAGGCAGAAATTCCCAGACAGAGAGGAGGGAGAGTCTATGAGACAGCTGAATAAGTTGGGAGTTGTCACTGCCTTGCCTCTAACGACAACGTGGACAGCAGTGATCCTCATAAGAAAGGATTTTGTATCAGAGCCATAACAAAGAAAGAGCTTTCCTGGGGACAGCTGGATGCTGAAACAGCATCAGAACAGAAGGAACCAAAAATACAGCTAAATACCCTCTGTCCCGGTGGCCTTCACAGAGAAACCAGGTCCAGAAAGCCCACTGCAGAACGGGCCTAGGGCGCAGAAGAAAGGGAGCCAGGTTCCAAATGTCTCTATTGGCTTTAACTTCTTCCTTTAGTCACTTCAGAAGAGCTGTTAATGAGCAGGAAATCTAATTGATTAGCACTTCACCTCCTGGTTTCCCTTTCTGCCACAGGTGCTAATGAGTGGGGACCTCCCAGAGCTTAGGTGCAAGGGCCGTAAGAGGTCATGCAATTGCCACCCCAACCTGGAGGACCCCAGCTGAACCCCAGCAAACTGCTAAGGATCTCTTTACTTTATAGAACCTTCCCGACAAGCTCACTTTCTTGCCTCTTTTCATCACATACCACACAAGTTAGCAGCAGCCCCACCAGGAACACTTCCTTGCCCCCCGCCCCCCAAGTTCTCTTGCTGGCAGCCCATCTGCTTGTTCTGTTGGTGGGGAACCTCTGGTCATAAGAGTTCTTCATATTCTCAGATGGTCACTAAATCTGATTTCTGCTGTCTTTTCTCCGGGCTGCGCACTTGTGTGTCCTTCACCCTGAATGGGCAATTTGTCCCTTCTGACCCTGATCACCTTAGTATGTTGTGTTGAACTCTCCCCAGTTCTCCTTCTGCTTTTGTTGTGGACCCCAGAACTGGGCAGAGAATCTATGCAAGGCGTCAGCAACACTGGGTACCATTCCCGGAGGTCTCCCATCACCCTGCTGGCCACTCCTTGCTTTCTAACAGGAGCAGATGGTTTTCCTGTCCAGTACACAGCTTTGTCAACCTCAGTCTCCCTCTCTCCTGTGGTGTACATGCTCTCTCTGTTTTTCTTTTCCTGGCAGAGAGTCCTGCCCTTTTCTCATCTGAGCAGCGAGAGTGACAGGGAAGGGAACCTAAGGAAAAGTAAGCAGCATGGCCAATCTGAACCTGGGTTACAGCTTCGTGAAGTCTTGATTGTCCCCCTGGCCTCCTCTGGGCCAGTGAGGGGCTCTGTGGAGACAGGTACACTGGAGCAGAAGCGTCTCAGGCCTACAGAGAAACCCTCTGCGGTCTGAACGAAGCCCACGCCTCACCTTAGCAAATACTTTTTACTGCTTGGTCCTCTAAAACTTACCGCATTTATTCAAAGGACATGTCTGTGTCCTTTTCGGCTTTAATAGTCCCTGCTTGATGCCATGTGGGAAGGGGTCAGGGAACAAATGATCAGCTTTGGGCCCGGGAGCCAACCAACTGGGAATAGAGAATGAGTTGGAGAAAGAGACAAGCCAGTGCTCGTTCCTAGGGGCTGGAAATCACTTCTGAGGGCTGAAGGCTTGCAAGACGCCATCTGGATCCCAGAGCGAATGAGTCTTTCTACCCATAAAAGGTTGTAATTTGAGTCCGATAGGAAGCACGCCAATGTGACAGTCATAGTCTGCAGGCTGGAGAGGGTGTTCGTTGGAGAGATCTGCTCGGACTCCCTGATCTTAGACGTGGGAAAGCCCATCTGCAGGGCTGGCGTGGCTGGTTACTTCCTGCAGGAAGGACGGGAACCAGGGCTGTTAGCCCAAGTCCTGCGCCCGGCTCCATCTCTCCACGAGTGAACCTCATCATGGTTTCAGATACAAGAAGACAAAAGAGAGTGAGACTATCAGATAATAACCCTCCACTTTGTCAATGGCACCCACAAACAAATGTGTTCCTATACTCCCCTTGCCCTGCCCCCGGGGCGGCTGTGTCCCTGGTCTCCTCACACCACCCCTCCCCCTCCGCCCGCCCTCCGGAACTTTAGTTATTCCCTGCCATCCTTTGCCTGAAAAATTGCAACAACCTCTTTCTTTCTTTCTTTTTTATTTTTTCAACAATCTCTTGACCAGCCTCCCCACCTCCCTCCAGTCTTAATCCAGCTGCCACTCTGTAGCCAGAGTTACCTTTCTAAAACGCAATCCTAATAAAACCGCTTTGCTATTTAAAAGTCATAAAACCCTTCAGTGGCCCCCGTTTTCCCTGCAGATGACTATCAAACCCCTCAGCATGGCTCACAAACCAGTGTTTCCTACCCCTGGATGCACGTTAGACTCACCTGGAGATGGTGTAAAACTCACCAGTGCCTGGGCCCCACCCCTCGTGGTCCCACATAATCGGCCTGAGGTGCAGCCAGTGCTGCAGCTGGCCTGGGAGAGCCAGGCAGTAACTCTTCTGGAATCTGGCAAGTAGGTTGTTCAACACAGCTATTATTAAAAATTGAATTATATAAACTTACCATTAAATAAATTATATGAAAACAAAGGTAATATTCAGAATTCATCACTTCTTAATGATTTTACTACATCTTTCCATTGGCATTACTCTGGAGGTTGTTTACGTCAACAGTGTCTGGAACTGTGGGCTGTGCACTTCTCTTTCAACTCTGCATTCAGGGAAGTCTCACTGGTAGCTTGAAGCCAGCCCTGCTGGGAGTACTTGTAGCATAGAGATTGTGAATGCCCTCCCCAGCCCAGGTAAACGTTCATCTCACTGGGTGGGGCTCAGGGACTGACATAATTTTGTGAAGGCTCCCTGTGTTGATTCTGATAAGCAGAATTGAAAACCCCCAGCCAGGATCTGGATTCTTGGAAGACGCCTCCCCTCCCCCAGCTTCCTTCAGTTCAGCCTCACAGGACCGTCTACAGAGGCCCAGTTTGTCGTGTTATTTCTCATTTCTGTTTTTTCACTCCTCGACATACTCTTGTGCCTGGGATATTCTTCCTTGTCTGTCTGGCAAGCACTCCTAGATTTTTCAGAACTCGGCTCAATATCGTATCCCCTAGGCGGCCCTTCCCAAGGCCTCCCCCTCCCCTTCCCAGGGCCAGCACTCTGCCTTTGTGACCTGTACATGTGCCCATCCTGGTTCGTGAAGAATTGTGTGGCACTTTCCCATTGTTTTTCTGTCCTCCACCTAGACAGAGCACCCTGAGGGCAGGGGCCAGGACCCCCTCATACACTCCTAGTCTGAGGCAGCGCATGTGCTCAGAACACATTGAGTGGACAGGTGGACAAATGACCCCACCACCGCACCTGACCCAGCCTTGATAGTTCCTGAGCAGCCCATTGTTCCAAACCTGTAAATGGATTATGTTCAGTGCCTGCTGCTGTTGCACACACGATTAGGATGGTTCTCCCATGTCTTTTAATTCTAAGACTTTTGTTTCATGGAGTTTCGTCAGGTTTGGAATTCTGTCCATTTCCAGTCAATGATACCCACATCATTCTAGGCCTTGGGATGGGGCGGTGTGCAAGACAGGAGGGGATGTGTCCCAGAACTTGCGGTGGTGGGTGACGCAGCTGAGGAAAGATGCAGCTACCATTGAGTGTGATAAGTGCTGTGGAATGGGACGTGCCTGGCTCTAGCCCACCTCCTGTCTGTAGGGTTTCACGGAGGCTTCCCAAGGTAGGTGGAGTCTCGGCCAGACACCTGAGGGAAGGGGGCAGTGGAAAGATCTTCCATGAAACTGAACTGTCCTGTGTGAAGTCTCCAGTGCCAGAGAGAGCCCAACATGTTTAAGGAGCTGAAAGAACTCATAACATGTGGGGTCGAGTGACAGTTGAGGCTGGAAAATCAGTCAGGGACCAGGATAAGAGGGGTCTTGGAAATCATTTTCCGGAGTCTGGACTCTGTCCTTGAAATGGTGGAGCACCACTGAAAGCATACAGCAGGGGAGGCCACTATCAGATCTGTTTTTAGGAGAACTCACTCGCAGTAGTGGTCCAAGAGAGACAGAACAGGACAGGAGACCATGCCTTTTGTCGGGATGAGGCCGTTGGGATGGAGAGAAGGGAATGGATCCACGACGCAGACTCACAGAACATGATAACTGGGGTTGGTGGTAAAGCTGAAGGAGGCATGTAGGTTCTGGTTGGAGATGTAGGGACCACTAATCAGGCCGTGGGTTCGTCTTTGGGTTGTGGAGTTGGCAGTGTCTATGACATAACTCAAGTGAAGTTACAGAGGAGACGGTTAGATTTTTGGATCTGGAACTTAGAGGAGAGGTGTGGGAGAGAAATATAGACAGAGGGTTATCAATCTACAGATGGTAAGTGAGGCCACAAGAGCAAAGGCCATTTGCTGTCCAGGAAGAATGGAGTGAGAGGTTTAGAGAAAACCAGGTGAGTGTGGGGTCATGGGAGCCAGGAAAGACGTGTTTGGAGGAGTGAGTGGTAACAGTCTCACATTCTTGCTGATACGAGAGATCAAGTAAGATGAGGACGGAGGCATAACCATCAGATTCAGAACATGTTAGTCACTGGTAAGACAGGCAAGACTGTTAGAGTGATGAGCAGAGACCAGGATACACTGAACTGAGTAGGCAGGAGGTGAGATAATAGAGACAAGTCTCAGAACACTGGGCTGGGAAAGAGAGGCGTGAGAGAGAATGGAACTTAGAGGGGCATTTTGTGGGGTCACAAAAGGTTTTCCGGTTTTGTAGTTTGCTTTTAAGTAGGAGAAGCAAGCTGGCTAAATTTAGAATGAAAAGGAAGATAGTGAGCCTGTCCTCTGAACAAAGGAGACTGATCTTTTATGTGATCAATGCCATATGTCATTCTGTAACCCCTGTGTCTAATGTGATAGACATTTACAATTGTCAGAGACGTTGCCTTGCAGAGCCTCATTTCATCGATAGCTGCTTCTACAGAGTCTCCATTGCCTCTAATTGTCCACACTTTGGGTCTTCATTTTCCTTTTCCTTGACAAACTTTTTGAATATGCCTCCTGTCGCCAGCCTTTCGGGGATATCATTAATTCCATGTGTTTGTGCTCTGTTTTGGCTCCTTCTCAGCTCCAGCCCACCCGTTCTCATCTCTTTAACCCCTCCAGCGCTGACTCACTCCACTCCTTCCCTCTTTCTTTTCTAGGCAAGTTCCAACTGATTAGAATGTGCTCATGTAGTTCCTGCCTCCCTTGTTTCTTATTTTTCAGCGTCCACAGAACCCTGCTGAGGGTGCCTCCTACTCCCAGGCTGAGGAAAGGAATGTGGCTGAATTTTCATTACAGCTTCTCGCAAGACTACTTCTAGAAATCAGAATCCTAGAATCATATTACTGGAGTAGAGGTTGACAGGTCATCTAACCCCGACCCTTACTTCTAGGCAGTTCAGTTTCTAAACTCTTGATACACGGGTCTTCTTTGTTAATATTTCTATGTAAAAGATCACAATCCAGGCCTTATGATTGAGGTGACCATATAATTTAGCATTCAGAAAGGGAGACTTACATGGATGAAAGGGGGCCCTCACCAAATAGGATACCAGGACAACTGAGGTAAACTGTGACAGGCCTGCGTTAGCCAGGACATACAATCAACATACATGTGATGAGCATGATGAACAAAACCTGAGAAAATCTTTTTTGGCTAATGTTGAACATTGGGAGATAGTCACTGAGCATTTGCTATAGGACAGGCACTGTTCTAGATCCTGGAAGCAAAGACGAATAAGATACAATATTTGTCTTTAAAACATGTTAGGGAAGAGAGACACACATACAATTGGCCATAATTCCGTTTGATAAGTTTTGAATTCAGTTTTGATAAGGAATAGCTTTATGAACAAAGTGTTGTGAACACAACCAAAAAAGTGACTGGGTTGGAAGGGCTCAAGAATCCGAGGAGAGGACATGAGAACTCGGCTTAGAAGAATGGTCAGGATTGCTCTGGGAGGAGGGTTGTAGAGAGGGAAATGTGAAGATATGAAGACAGTGGGTGACAGAGGACAGTGTGTGTAAAAGAGAGAGGCAGGAAATAAAGATTGGGGCAATAATAGATTGGGGCCCTGCTAAGGAGTTTTAACCTTTGGGAGGCAGCATTAATTCCATGCATTTGTGATCTCTTGCGTGAGTGCAGGGCTGTGGCATGCTATGTGTAGTAGACACATCTGGTGATGGCATGGAGAAGGCCATAGGAGGCAGTGGCTGGAGGTGGAAAGACCAGATGGAAACCTTTCCACACAGCAGTGGGTGTGGCAGGGTCAGGAGGACAAAGAGAAGGGGAATTTGCCAGTTGAAATGATGGGACTTGGTGCCTGACGTGGAAGGTGAGGTGCCAAGATGTGAGGAGTCTACCTGGAGGACCACGAGGCTTTCATTCACTGAGACGTGGGGAAACCAAGCAGCTGGCCTGGCATCACTGAAGGCTGTTGGGACGTGCATTTAGGCACTTGCAGTACATCCACATGGGGAGGCCCATTACGTCTCTGGGCCTGGGACTGAGGGGACAAATTCATGCTGGAAATACTGGTTCTTCAGTGGATTGACTGAAGATATGGTGGGAGATGAGGTTAGGCAGGGAACGAGTGTGGGACTGAGAGGACTTGGGAACTCAGGGTTGATCTTTGTGAAATGCTTAACTCCGAAGAGAGGGAACCATGAAAGGCTCTTCAGAAGAAACAATTAGCATGTGGGAGAGAACCAAGACGAGGACTGGCAAGGAAGCCACGAGACAAGGACACTCAGTGACACCAGTGGTGACCAGGGAGAGGCCACTGGGTCTCGGAACTGGTTGGTCATCTGAAGATCTTTAAAAGAGTAGTTTTAATAAAGAGAGTGGACAGGAGCCATGGCCAGAGTGGGGTGGGGTGTGGAGAAGAAGGCAAGGCCAAGGGTAGCCTGCTCCGTTAGCACTTGGGGCTGGGGCAGAGGAGAAACTGTGAAGTCGGAGGGGAAGCTAGGGTTTAATGAAAAGTATTTCTTTTCAGATCAATGGAGTCTGAAGGAAGTCCCTTTCTAGAGAAAATTCTTAAAGAATACCCACTCTGGACACCAGCGTAATGTAGACTTAACTCTGCCTTCTAGACCTGTGCTAGCAAATATATTACCCACTAGCCAGAATGTAAATTAGTTCAAATTAAATAACAAAAAATGCAGTTCCTCAGTCTCACTAACCACATCTCAAATGCTCAATCAGCACATGGTCATGGCTGCCACATTTGACAGCACAGATAGAGGCGTCTCTGTCACCACACAATCCTATTGGACACCGTTGCTCTAGACGTCCCCACATGTGATTCTCTTCTCAATCCTGCTTTTTAGAATTTTTTTTTTAAATTTTATTTTATTAAATTTATTGGGGTGACAATTGTTAGTAAAATTACATAGATTTCAGGTGTACAATTCTGTATTACATCATCTATAAATCCCATTGTGTGTTCATCACCCAGAGTCAGTTCTCCTTCCATCACCATATATTCGATCCCCCTTACCCTCATCTCCCACCCCCCACCCCCCGCCCCCCTTACCCTTTGGCAACCACTAAACTATTGTCTGTGTCTATGAGTTTCTGTTTCTCATTTGTTTGTCTTGTTCTTTTGTTGTTTTTGGTTTATATACCACATATCAGTGAAATCACATGGTTCTCTGCTTTTTCTGTCTGACTTATTTCGCTCAGCATTACTCTCTCAAGATCCATCCATGTTGTCACAAATGTTCCTATATCATCTTTTCTTATTGCCGAATAGTATTCCATTGTGTATATATACCACAAGTTCTTTATCCATTCATCTATCGAAGGACATTTTGGTTGTTTCCATGTCTTGGCCACCGTAAACAAAGCTGCAATGAACATTGGAGCACACGTGTCTTTATCTCTAAATGTTTTCAGATTTTTTGGGTAGATACCCAGGAGAGGGATTGCTGGGTCATATGGCAATTCTATTCAAAATTCTTTGAGGAACCTCCACACTGCCTTCCATAATGGCTGCACCAGTCTGCATTCCCACCAACAGTGTATGAGGGTTCCTTTTTCTCCACAGCCTCTCCAACATTTGTTACTATTTGTCTTGTTGATGATAGCCATTCTGACTGGGGTGAGGTGATATCTCATTGTGGTTTTGATTTGCATTTCTCTGATGATTAGTGATGTTGAGCATTTTTTCATATGTCTATTTGCCATTTGTGTGTCCTCTTTGGAGAAATGTCTCTTCAAGTCCTCTGCCCATTTTTCAATTGGGTTGTTTGTTTTTTGTTGTTGAGTTGCATGAGTTCCTTGTATATTCTGGATACTAGCCCCTTATCGGAGGCACTGTTTGCAAAAATCTTCTCCCATTCAGTTGGTGGCCTCTTTATTTTGTCAATGGTTTCTTTTGCTATGCAGAAGCTTTTAAGTTTCATATAGTCCCATTCGTTTATTTTAGCTTTTACTTCCATTGCCTTTGGAGTCAAGTTCATAAAATGCTCTTTGAACCCAAGGTCCATAAGTTTAGTACCTATGTTTTCTTCTATGCAGTTTATTGTGTCAGGTCTTATGCTTAAGTCTTTGATCCATTTTGAATTAACTTTGGTACATGGTGACAAATAGCAGTCCAGTTTCATTCTTTTGCACGTGGCTATCCAATTCTCCCAGCACCATTTATTGAAGAGGCTGTCTTTGCTCCATTGTATGTTTTTAGCTTCTTTGTCAAAAATTATCTGTCCATATTTATGTGGTTTTATTTCTGGGTTCTCAATTCTATTCCATTGGTCTATGTGTCTGTTTTTCTGCCAATACCATGCTGTTTTGATTATTGTAGCCCTGTAGTACAAGCCAAAGTCAGGGAGTGTGATGCCTCCATTATTGTTCTTTTTTCTTAAGCTTGCTTTGGCTATTCGGGGTCTTTTGTGGTTCCAAACAAATCTGATGATTTTTTGTTCTATTTCTTTAAAAAATGCCATTGGTATTTTGATGGGGATTGCATTGAATCTGTATATTGCTTTGGGTAATATGGCCATTTTAACTATGTTGATTCTTCCAATCCATGAGCACAGAATGTCTTTCCATTTCTTTGTGTCTTCTTCAATTTCTTTCAAAAATGTCTTATAGTTTTCAGCATATAGGTCTTTCACATCCTTGGTTAAGTTTATTCCTAGGTATTTTATTCTTTTTGCTGCAATTGCAAAAGGAATTATTTTTTGTATTTCTTTTTCTGAGATTTCATTGTTAGTATATAGGAAGGCAATGGACTTTTGTGCATTGATTTTGTAGCCGGCAACTTTACTGTATTCGTTGATTGTTTCTAATAGCTTTTTGGTGGAGTCTTTAGGGTTTTCTATATATAGCATCATGTCATCTGCAAAGAGTGATAATTTAACTTCTTCATTCCCAATTTGGATGCCTTTTATTTCTTTCTCTTGCCTGATTGCTCTGGCAAGGACTTCCAACACTATGTTGAAAAGCAGAGGTGATAGGGGACAGCCCTGTCGTGTTCCTGAACGTAGAGCAAAGGGCTTCAGTTTTTCTCCATTAATTATGAGATTAGCCGAGGGCTTGTCCTATATGGCCTTTATTATGTTAAGGTATTTTCCTTCTATACCCATTTTATTAAGTGTTTTAATCATAAATGGATGTTGTATCTTGTCAAATGCTTTTTCTGCATTTTAGTAGGATGTATTTTCATTGTCATTTGTTTCTATGTATCTTTTGATCTCTCCTCTAATTTCTTCTGTGACCCAGTCCTTCTTTAAAAGTATGTTATTTAATCTCCATGTATTTGTGTTTTTTCCCGCTTTCTTTTTACAGTTGATATCCAATTTCAAAGCCTTGTGATCAGAGAATATGCTTGGTATGATTTCAATCTTCTTAAATTTGTTGAGACTGATTTTATGTCCCAATACATGGTCCATCCTTGAGAATGTTCCATGTACACTAGAAAAGAATGTATAGTCTGATGTTTTAGGATGAAGTGCTCTATAAATGTCAATTATGTCCATTTCATCTAATGTGTCATTTAGGGCTACTATTTCGTTATTTATTTTCTGTTTGGATGATCTATCCATAGCTGTCAATGATGTATTTAAGTCCCCTAGTATAATTGTATTTTGGTCAATTTCTCCCTTTAGTTCTGTTAGTAGTTGCTTGGTGTATTTCGGTGCTCCCTGATTGGGGGCAGAAATATTGATGACTGTTATGTCTTCTTGTTGTACAGTCCCCTTCACCATTATGAAATGTCCATCTTTGTCTCTTGTTATCTTTTTCACCTTGAAGTCTGTTTCATCTGATATCATTATGGCTACACCTGATTTTCTCTGGGTACCATTTGCTTGGAGTGTCAATTTCCACCCTTTCACTTTGAGTCTATGCTTGTCCTTGTAGCTGAGATGTGTCTCTTGGAGACAGCATATGGTTGGGTTTAGTTTTTTGATCCAATCTGCTACTCTGTGCCTTTTTATTGGTGAGTTCAGTCCATTTACATTTAGGGTGATTATTGATATGTGAGGATTTCCTGTCATTCTATCTTTAGTTTTCTGGTAAGGCTGTGTCTCCATTGTTTCTTTGACTTTTTGTTGTTGTCTATTATTTCCGTGTGGTGGTATTCTATGATGTTTCCCTCTGTTTCTTCTTTTATTTCAGTATATATTTCAATTCTGGATTTATTTTGAGTGGTTACCCTTAAGTTTATGTAAAAAAAAGTTTGATATTTAGAGTATTCCATTTTCTTCAGCACGCTTACTTTCTCCATTCCCATATTCCGGTTCAGGCCTTTACTCTCCCCCTTTTTGAGTTGTGGTTGCCACAAATTGTCCCTGTTGATGGTGGTCGAATAGCCTCCTTTAGTATTTCTTGTAGTGCAGGTTGTGTATTAGAAAATTCCCTCAGCTTCTGTATGTCTGGAAAGGTCTTTATTCCTCCTTCATATCTAAAGGATATCTTTGCTGGATATATTATTCTTGGCTCATGATT
This sequence comes from Rhinolophus sinicus, assembly GCF_057876585.1. Lineage (NCBI taxonomy): Eukaryota > Metazoa > Chordata > Mammalia > Chiroptera > Rhinolophidae > Rhinolophus > Rhinolophus sinicus. Next base: position 92,756,132 of record NC_142501.1, read on the forward strand.
TCTCTCTTTCAATAGTTTGAATATTTGGTTCCACTCCCTCCTGGCTTGTAGAGTTTCTGCTGAAAAATCTGATGATAATCTAATGGGCTTTCCTTTGTAAGTTACCGTCTTCTTTTCCCTGGCTGCCTTGAGGATTCTTTCTTTGTCGTTGATTTTAGACAGCTTCAATACAATGTGCCTTGGAGTAGGTCTGTTGGGATTGAGGTAACTAGGTGTTCTATTTGCTTCTTGGATTCGAGGGTCCAGTTCTGTCCACAAGTTTGGGAAGCTCTCATCGACAATTTGTTTGAATAT